>NW_009952567.1:12112-30519 GCF_000747805.2 Chaetura pelagica
AAGCCTCTCACCTCCCCCCACCCCAGCAACTCCCCCAGCACTTCCCTGAACTGGGAAGAGTCCCGAGGAATCCCGGAGCTGCTGCTGGAGAAAGCAGAGAGTTATGGGGGTCGGGAGAGCTCGAGCCTGGGGGTCGACGGTGATGGATGAACAGAGTCCTCCCCGGACGCCGGCCATGGACGGAAGAGAAGGGAAGGAGAAGCAGGAAGGAAGTTGTCTTCTGGGATCTCTGACCTTCCTCTGAGCTTACGTAGATATATGGAATGGAATATCTCTGGCCAGTTTTGCTGTCTGTCTAACTCAGCCTCCTACGGGGGGGTCACAGATCTCCCCATAGTGTCTGAGCCGGCAGAGTGAAGGTGCGACCTTGAAGCCTCAGTAGTTAGAAAAACATTCCAGTGTCTTATCAGCCTAGCAGAACACACTGTTGCTAGTTACAAGAAAGCTTACTGAAGGGAAAAAAATCAGTAAAAGGAAAATTGGCTTCATCCTGGCTCAAACCAGGACAGTTGGATGGGACTTGGAGCAACCTGGGCTGGTGGGAGGTGTCCCTGCCCATGCAGGGGGGTTGGAACTGGATGATCTTTAAGGTCCCTTCCAGTCCAAACCAGTCTGGGATTCAGTGATTCCACGATTCAATGATCTCCAGACATTCTTCAGTTGGGTCTGAGCTGTTAGAAGGATCTTTGGATGGGAGCTGTTGCTTTTCTCATTCTCACATGTTGGGTCAACAGCTTTGTCTAGCTCTGCCCACTTCCATACTGGTGCTTCCTGGTTCTTGGAGCTGATCATTGCTGTTCCCTCTTTCTCCCAGGGCTACCACCCATTGCCTCATGAAGCTGAAATCGCACACACCAAAAAACTGTTCCGAAGGAGGAGAAACGACCGGAGGTAGGTGAAACCTCTCTAGGATTTGGTTGGGTTGTTTTTTTTTAATCTCTTCTTCCCTGAAAATCTTCCCTCCCCTCTCTGTTGAGTTAAGGCACAAACCCTTATCTTAGCCTTAATATCCTGTAAAAAGCTGCCTGTCCATCCCTCTGGTTTGTCTTCAATCTGAGGTATATCCTTTACTGCTCCAGGAGGAACTTCAAGACCTTCTCTTTTCCTTGTACTCCAGCATAGCCAGATCCCCTCCCCCAACTTATCTTAGAAGAGGCATCTGGCAATGTATTCCCTGTGAGTCCTTGTGACTTGTTTCCTCTTTTTTTGATGGAAAAGCCCAGTTTGATGACTTTCAGGGTCACCTGTGAAGTGGGTAGAGTTGAGATGGCTTTGCTTGTCTGTGTGAAGGAGGGGATGTGCTCACCAGGCAGCTGAGTTCCCGTGGCATTGGTGGTTTCAATCTGTCTCCTTAATTTAATTGGGTCAAGTGGATATTTAATTGTGGAATGTGCATATTTAATTAGACAAGGGCATCCAGAGTCCTTGAGAGGACTCATGACTATGGTTAAAAATGTGGAAAATAAGCAGGGGGGAAAAAAACCCCAAGCTGTTAGTTGTACATGCAGCTTCACTTCTGGCTTCTGCTGAGGCAACACAACTGGGGCAAGAGAGCATTTCTAAACCCAGGAATTTACAAGGTTCATGTTATTTCCCAGAAGAAAAAGTGGCCAATATTTTCTTCTGGAGTGATCTAAAATCTGAGTCTGAGCTGTGATGCCTCACGAGGGGTGTTTTTTTTGGTCCTACTGATAGCTGGAGTAGTTGTTGGAGCATGTTCTTGGGCTCCTCATCACTTCCCAACTGTAGTTCATTCTGTGTTGGTTTTCCCATATTTTACTGAGCAACCAAAAAGAGTTTGCTCAGGCATCCTAGAAACATTCTTCTCTGGGCAGGGAAGTTCAGCAGCAGCAAACTCCATTTTCTGTTCTCTTTGGGGCTTCCTCCTTTTTTTCCTGTACCCAGTTTAAAAGGAAATGTAGTGTTGGGATTTAGGGGGGTAAAAAAAAAATACCTTGTTTCAGGTGGGTTGTAGCCTGGGGAGCACCAAAACGTGGTTAAAACCATGGTGAAGTCTTCTTGTGTTGCAAGAGTGAAATAGGTGGGCTTCCTTGCAGTGCTGGGCTGAGCTCCCTGAGAAGTCACAGTGGAGGTTGGAGCATCCTGCTCCTATCCCAGCTCCCCAAGAGGGTCTTTCTCCACCATCCAAAGAGTGGATGATGTTGCAGGAGAGGTGACCTGCAGAGAGCCCAAGGGGTCTCCTGCCTGAAGCCCCATGCCCAAAGCTGCACTGAACCAGAACTATGGAACCATGTGTTGGTTCTTCCCTCCCATACAAACACTTGAGATGCCCCCAGAGGGGACTTGGTCCTTCCAATTGATTTCTGGCAGGAAGGGAGGTCTCAGAATGGGTATTTTATGAGAAAAACATGGGAGAAATGGGAAATAAAGGGTAGAAATAGGGAGGAAAAAAGGGAATAGGGAAAAAAAATACACTTTCTTGGAGCACAAGCAGGTTTCAAAGCTGTTCACACTTTATTGAAGTCCCAGGCATCATTCTGAGGGAGAAAAGCTTCATTTTGGAGCTGGTGGAGCCACACAGGTGGTATGAACATCCCTCAGGATGAGATTTTATGAGGAAACCAGCTGGGAGTTACACTCTTGCTGTTTTACACCTTATCTGGAGATGGAAGGACTCCAAATTGCATACGAGAGGCCTTCTCCGTACCAGAATGTTTTTACATCCCATGAGTCACTTTTCATTTGGTGCAGAAGATGGATACAAAGGTTAAAACAAGCTTTGGCTTTCCCAGTTGAGGACCACGATGGGTCTGCTGGACATGTTTTTGGTAGCAGCCATCAACATCAGAGCCACATCTGGTAGAGGGTTGAGTTGCACTCTGTGTCCAAGAGGTTGTGGAAGCATTTTGCTTCTCAGCTTTACCAGGGGCTGCTGAGCTTTACCTCCATGACCACAGCTACTATTTCAGATGCCCTAGCATGAAATCCAAGCAAGGAGCTACACCAGACCTTGTGAAGCCTGCACCAAAATGGGGTGAGAGCCAGACAAGGTGCCATGAAGCATCTCGAGTGACACCACCATCTTAATCCCACCCTATGGTCCATAACAAAGTTGACCTTATCTGAACAGGGTGCTGAGGTTCCCATGAAGCTCAGAGGAGTTGCAGTCAGGGGAGTTGGGAGGGTGGTTCATCTCAGCATCTGGCCAGGGGACTTGGTCCCCAGTCACCACCTGTAACTGTTTGGACTGCCATGGAGTTCACCACCTCACATTTGGCCTCTGACATGCCTAAAATTAGTCAGTTTGAACCCACCTTCTGGCCCTTTGGTAGAAGTCCTCCTTAAGACTGAATGTTTCGAGCAACCCTATAATGACCCAGTGCTGTGTGAAAAGGGAGGAGGAGGGATTCCCTTTCCCTTGGAACAAGGTGAGAATTCCCAAAGGTGGCAATCACAGGTGCTTGGAGAGCCCTGGAAAGCTTCTCACTGTGATCTTCTGGCCTCCACAGAAGAATAACATGTTGGGCCATTTTATGAGAACTGGTTGCCTTGCTTTATTTTGCCTTCCCATGTTGACCAGAACCAAGGAAGTCTGAAAAACAAAGAACTGTGGGAGGAGTTGAACCAAAACACCTCAAGCTGGAGTAAACTCTGGGATGGGGATTTGTTTCTGGGCTCTTTTCAGCAAAAACAAAGACTTGAGACTAGGCATCCCATTCTCTCCCATCTACTAGAGGGGAAATGTCTTCTCAGCCAAGGAAAGCAAGGTTTCCACTGGGGCATTTTCACACTCACAGGATGCTGCCTTGGCACCTCTGGAGAAGTTCTTGGGGTAGCAGACTCCACTTCAGACCATCCTTGCAGTAACAGTTTTGGTGTCTGAAGAAAATGTGCTCAAATCTGCACCTGGAAGATGCACATAGCTGATGAGATCCCTCACCCACATTTAGCTCAACCGCTTGTTGAGGCTGCCTGGCTTCACTGGCCAGATCAAGTCCTCCTCATCCATCAGCTGGGTATATAGACCCTACCAGGGTCTACCAGCCAAGCTGGCTTGGTGCTGCTAATGAGCAGGAGTTGACACCAGTCACTGGTGATTCAGCAGGCTGGGTGAAGTGTGTAGTTGGCTTTTTCTGCCCTTTTTTTCATAAATAGATGTCAACAGAGCTGTTATCACAGGTGGAAGGGGTTTAGCCCTGAGCCCCCTCAAGGCATTGCCAACTCTTGATAGAACCCATAACTCATTTTCACTTCCATTAATGGTTTGCACCTATTTCTAGAAGGTTTCTTCTAGAAGGGAGCTGGTGGTGGGTGCCCTGGTGATAGATCTGCTATGTCCTAAGGCAGGAACTGGCTGAACTGGGGGTTCTCAGGAGATGGTGGCATCTCAGGACATGCATGGCAGTGATGCTTTTGGCACTTCGATTTCAGACAAACCATGAGCTGACCCAAACCTTTGGGGTTAGGTGGAATTTTGGAAACTGGTAGATGAGAGCTGTGAGGTCCTCAGCTCTGCCTAAGCTGAGTGGGGGGGTGTGTGTGCTCCATATCCACCTGCTCCTGTGTGCTCCACAGGATTTGGTCCTAAATGTTAAGGAGAAAGAAATAGAAATACCTAGGGATGTCATGGGCACCTTGAATCATGAGAGGGTCGGAAATGGCCCCTGAAGGTGTCTGGCTTGGAGTCCTAGATGTGAATTTTAAAGCTTCTTTCTAGGTTGTGTTTCAAGGATGATTTTATTTGATTTTATGTTGAAATCTGCTCTTCTGCATTGATTTTAGATGTAATTTCTTCCCTGAAAGGTTTGTCAGGCCCTGGCCCAGGCTGCCCAGGGCAGGGCTGGAGTCCCCATCCCTGGAGGGGTTTCCAAGCCGTGTAGATGTGGTGCTGAGAGCCATGGGTCAGTGGTGGCCTTGGCAGGGCTGGGGGAATGGTTGGACTGGATGATCTGAGAGGCCTTTTCCAACCATAACAATTCTATTATTTATGCTTATTATCTGATTCTGAGTTCACAGACATCATCAGTGATAGAACCTAGGGGAACAGCTTTGAACTGGAAGAGGGGAGATGTAGGTTGGACATTGTCACCATTTGACTCAGGTCCGACAACAACGCTCTCGATCCCCTCCCCCCCCCACCCAGGTAGGGAAGGAGAGAGAGAAAAAGAGAGAGACTTGGCTGGATTGAAAACTCTGGAGGCATCAGTCAGGCAGGCACTGTAGGTACCCCCACCCTGACACTGCCACACTGGCACCACCAGCCAAGCTGCAGGGCAGGACTCTGACCAGCTCTGGTTCTTTGCACCCAGGTTAGAAATAGATGTGGATCATGAGAGAGGGATGGTGTTTCACTGCGTGGCAAGTGATCTCATACCAGCTCAGCCTCTGTCCGGAGTGAGTATTTCACACACCAGTATTTACTGCTCTGCTGCTGTAAGGACTCAAAGCTGTGGGTACATGGTTTTTAAAATGCATCTTTATCCCCACGTTGCAGTGTTTGCACATAACAAGACAGGTAAAACAAAAGGACTACTTTGTACTTGTACTTTGACAGGCTGAGAGAGTTGGGGTTGTTCAGCCTGGAGAAGAGGAGGCTCCAGGGAGACCTTAGAGCAGCTTCCCAGTATCTGAAGGGGCTACAGAAAAGCTGGGGAGGGACTGTTTATATGGGCTGGTAGTGGATTAAAACTGGAAGAGGGGACATTTAGGTTAGACATTGGGAAGAAATTCTTCACGACGAGGGTGATGAGACACTGGAACAAGTGGCCCAGAGAAGCTGTGGCTGCCCCATCCCTGGCAGTGTTGTAGGGCAGGTTGGATGGGGCTTGGAGCAACCTGGGCTGGTGGGAGGTGTCCCTTTTAAAAAGCCCCTCCTCAGCTTTCCTGTAGGCCCCCTTCAGGTACTGGAAGGCCTCTGTGAGGTCCCTCCAGAGCCTTCTCTTCTTCAGGCTGAACAACCCTAACTACCTCAGCCTGTCTTTATAAAAGTGGTGCTCCAGCCCTCTGATCATTTTCATGGCCTCCTCGGGACACGTTCCAACAGATCCACATCTTCCTTGTGTTGGGGGCTCCAGAGCTCATGGGCTAGTCAAGAGGTTGGGATAACGTTGACAGGTGTCCTCTTCGGGCCAGGTAGTTTTTGTGCTGGAAAGATGGATAAGAAAAGGCCCCAAAGCCACTCAGGAAGGTGCCATTTTCTTTGAAAACTCTTTACAACCAGCTGACAACCTGTGTTCCTGCAGTTTTCATCCTCTTCTGAAGTTTGCACTATTTCCAGAGCCGCTCCCATGCCGATCTATTCGTGGCCACCTCTAGGGCTCCTTTCCCAAATAAAAATAGTCCCAGGAATGGCCCTCACCCTGGATTTGCAGATTGCAAGTTATTCTGAGGGAAGACGAAGGTGAACGTGTCTTGTGGTTGACATGAATGTGACATTTTGAAGGCTGTGAAGTTCTGAAAAAGCCTCAGGAACCCGTTCCCAGAGGCCACGGGGACCGACCTCTCCTGCTGGGCGAGTGAATAGGAATGAGTTCATAATGAGAGAGTATAGCAGGGACACATTTGCTTTTTCACTGTTTTAATTGAGGTTTTTCAGAAAGGAAGAGAACTTAAAACAATGCAGAAATGGCTTTTGTTCTTCCAGGGTCATTTGCTGAGGGCCCTGCAGTGAGAGGCGAGGATGTTTATTAAAGAAAGCGACAGAGTGGGTGACAACTGGCCTGGAGCAAAATTGGTTTGCAGGGCATTTGCTGAACTCCATCACTGGTGTTGTACCAGAAGAATTGAGAAGGTTGAAACAGCCTTTTCCTTCTCAGGAGGATTTCCAAGTCAAATTAATTCGGTTTAACGGCGCACGGGTCTGAAGCCCTGAAGCAGCATCTGGAAATCAGGTTTTCATCCTTCTCCTTATGCTCCTGTTTCCTCCATGCCCATCTAGGAGCTGATACACCACAGAGATCCTTTGGGGGTGCAGAGGGAACAACACAAACCCACCAGGGATAGAATCAGTTTGGTTGGAAAAGAACTTGAAGATCATAGAATCATGGAATTATTTGGGTTGGAAGGGACCTTAAAGATAATCTAGTTCCAAGCACCTTCCAGTGCCTGAAGGGGCTACAGAAAAGCTGGGGAGGGGCTTTTTACCAGAGAGGGCAGTGATAGGACAAGGGGTAATGGTTTTAAACCGAAAGAGGGGACATCAGAAAGAGGTTGGACATCAGAAAGAAATTCTTCCCCATGAGGGTGGTAAGACACTGGAACAGTGAAGTCACATCTGGAGAACTGGGACCAGTTCTGGGCTCCCCAGTTCAAGAGAGACAGGGAACTGCTGGAGAGAGTCCAGAGGAGGATGACAAAGATGGTTGGGGGATTGGAGCATCTCCCTGATGAGGAAAGGCTGAGAGAGCTGGGACTGTTCAGCCTGGAGGGGAGAAGGCTGAGGGGAGACCTGATCAATGTCTACAAGTATCTCAGGGTGGGTACAAGGAAGAAGGAGCCAGACTCTTCTCAGTAGTTCCCAGGGACAGGACGAGGGGCAATGGGCACAAGCTGGAACATGGGAAGTGACACTGAAATATGAGGAGAAACTTCTTTATGGTGAGGGTGACAGAGCCCTGGGACAGGCTGCCCAGGGAGGCTGTGGAGTCTCCTTCTCTGGACATATTCAAAACCCACCTGGATGATGTCCTGAGTAATGTGCTTCAGGGGATCCTACTTCAGTGGGAGAGTTGGACTGGATGATCTCTAGAGGTCCCTTCCATGTCCAGCAACTCTGTGATTCTGAAACCATAGGACTAAGAAAGCTGAACCAGCTGAGGCTGAGCATCCTAGTGAACAAGGTGAAGAATTCATTGAGGAACAAGGAGGTTCCTCAAGGACTAAGTGTCCATACACATGAAAGTGCCAAGTAAACAGCTGGCACTTGCCCCAGGTGCCTGGGCAGAGCAGGTGGTCACAGGGCATCAGCCAAGGGGTTGGTTACAGGCAAGGCAGAGATAGATCATCATTTCCTTCAGTTTAGTCCTTGGGGGTTATTACACTAAATTAATTCTCTGAACTGCAGGTTCCCAGAGGACAATATTGTTTTGGTGGTTTGTTCCTAAAAGGGCTCAGCTGGGTGATTGCGTTCCTGAGGCTTAATGAATGACGGCAGTAATTGCCTGCGCGTGCCGAGTGTCCTACATGGCAGCCCCTCCAGCCAGCTGGGAGATAACTCACCTTGTCTTATGGTTGCCATCATATCCCCCATCAGCAGGGGAGAAGGAGTGTTTAATTTGCAATTAGATGTGCCTGGTGGTGTGCTGGAGCTGGTCAGGAGGACAAGAAGTGGAGGGTCACACCAGGCCACCTGACTTGGTGACCAGCGATGGACAAAGGGAGGAGAGTGAGAATAACAGGGCATGCATGGAATGCTGCTTCCCAGCAGGGCTCTCCTCTTCTTGATGGTTTGACTCAATAATCTTAAGGCTCCTTTCCAACCAAAATTATTAGACTAGATATTAGGAAGAATTTCTTTACTGGAAGAGTGGTTGGACACTCTTCCCAGGCTGCCCAGGGAGGTGGTGGAGTCCCCATCCCTGGAGGTATTGAAATAACGTGTAAATGTGGCACTTCAGGACATGCTTTAGTGGGCTTGGTGGGTGTTGTGGTGGTGGTGTTTGTTTGGTGGTTCAGTGTTTTTTCCTTCCGGGTGGATGGCTGGACTCAGTGATCTTAGAGGTCTTTTCCAACCTTTGTTGCTTTCTCCTGCTTTCAGTCCTTGAATATCAATGTGCCATTGCTGGTGATTTTCACCAGAGAGGGCAGTGAGAGGACCTGGGGTGATGGTTTTACACTGAAAGAGGGAGATTCAGGTTAGAGAAGAAATTCTTCACCATGAGGGTTGGAAGGTGCTGGAATAGGTTGCCCAGGGAGGCTGTGGCTGCCCCCTCCCTGGAGGTGTTGAAGGCCAGGTTGGATGAGGCTTGTGCAGCCTGGTCTGGTGGGAGGTGTCCCTGCTCATAGCAGGGAGGCTGGAACCTGATGAGCTTTAATGTCCCTTCCAACCCAAACCATTCTGTGATTCTATTCCATGTGATGGCTTGGAATGAGCACCAAGCCTTTCTGCTGCCAGGTTGCAAGCAGAGGATGATGCTTTCAATGGCTCCAGAAAGGTTTTGTGGCATCCCCTGTGTCACATGAGGTCCTCCCATGAAACTTGGCCCATCTGAAAAAACCCAGGAGCCCTTCAACAATGTGGCTGTTTGGTTGGTGACTTCCAGTTCTGGCCACAACAAGTAGCCACCTTCTCTGCAGGAGAACATCTACCACCCACTCCTTCAGCCTGCAAGTCCAAGCTGGGGATGTTGGCCCCAAAGACCTGGGAGAAAGCAACATGCTGAGGTTCTGCAGGGCCTCCTGGCATGGTTAGTGTGTGAAGAAGTTGCCAGCTTGACTTGTTTGGGCTCTCGTTGCAGAAACAATATTTCTGTCTGACCCCAGTTAGCAACTGATGTTTGCAAAATAAAGAAGTCAAGGGCCTGGAAATACTTTCCATTCCCCTTCTTGTCTCAGCCCAAAATATTAGTATTAAAAATATTGCATCTATTATATGCAGCTGATATCTCTGCTGACACGTAAATCACCCAGGGATTTTTCATCTCCAGATTTTAAAAAAAAACAACACAACCAACCACAACACACACACAAAACAAACCACCAACCTTTCATGACGCTCTGTTTTTGGCCGTTTGTTAACTGTTTTGTCTCCGTTTCTTCCCACAAAAACCCCAGCAGTCTGTCTCCAAGGGAGAATCTGTGGGAAAGAGGGTCACTGGATTGATCTGGAAGGTGCTGGGGTCATGGAAAGGAATGAAGGAGCTGGAGTCTCTGCTTTCTCTGATCATGTCTTTCTTGAGCATGATGGCCTCCAGGGCACGAGTGGACAACAGGTTCCACATAATCACAGCATGTCAGGGGTTGGATGGGACCTCTGAAGATCATCGAGTCCAACCCCTCTTGCCAGAGTAAACAAACAACACCAACTAGGGCAGGTCACTCAGAAAGGCATCCAGACAGATCTCCAGAGAAGGAGATTCCACAACCTCTCTGGGCAGCCTGTCCCAGGGCTCTGTCACCCTCCCAGGAAAGAAGTTCTTCCTCATGATGAGGTGGAACTTGCTGGTCTCAAGTTTGAATCCATTGCCCCTTGTCCTGTCACAGGGCACAAGTGACAAGAGGTTGTCCCTGCCTTCTTGATGCCCTCATGTACTGATAGACATTAATTAGATCCCCCCTCAGTCTTCTCCTCTCTAGACTGAACAGCCCCAGGTCTCTCAGCCTTTCCTCATCAGACAGATGTTCCAGTCCCTTCATCATCCTCATAGCCCTTTGTTGGACTCTCTCCAGTAGATCCCTGTCCCTCTTGAACTGGGGAGCCCAGAACTGAACACAACACTCCAAGTGAGGTCTCACTAAGGCAGAGTAGTGTTAAAGGAGAAACTCCCTCAATCTACAGGACACACTCCTTCTAATGCACCCCAAGATAGCATTGGCCTTCTTGGCCACAAGGGCACATTGTTGTCCCATGGAGAACTTGTCTACCAGTACTCCAAGGTTGCAATGAATCAATGTCCAGATCCATCCCAGCTCCCAAAGCTCTACACTAAATGCTACAGCCCTGAGGAGAAGGCCTTGGGGGTGTTGGGTGCTGAGAAGCTCCCCATGAGCCGGCACCGTGCGCTGGAGCCCAGAACCCACCCGTGTCTTGGGCTGCATCCCCAGCAGTGTGGCCAGCAGGGCCAGGGAGGTGATTGTCCCCCTGCAGGGCTGGGCCAGGGCTGGGGTCCCCAACACAGGAAGGACATGGAGCTGCTGGAGAGAGTCCAGAGGAGGCCATGGAGATGCTGGGAGGGCTGGAGCAGCTCTGCTCTGGAGACAGGCTGGGAGAGTTGGGGTGTTCAGCCTGGAGAAGAGAAGGCTCCAGGGAGACCTTAGAGCACCTTCCAGTGCCTGAAGGGGCTCCAGGAAAGCTGGGGAGGGGCTTGGGACAAGGGCAGGGAGTGAGAGGACAAGGGAGGATGGATTAAAACTGGAAGAGGGGAGATTGAGGTGAGACATGAGGAGGAAATTCTTTGCTGTGAGGGAGGTGAGACCCTGGCCCAGGTTGCCCAGAGAAGCTGTGGCTGCCTCATCCCTGGCAGTGTTGAAGGGCAGGTTGAATGGGGCTTGGAGCAACCTGGGCTGCTGGGAGGTGTCCCTGCCCATGCAGGGGGGTTGGAACTAGATGATCTTTAAGGTCCCTTCCAACCCAAACCCTTCAAGGATTCTCTCTAGTGTGTTGGATGAAGGCCTCTGACACACATCAATCCAAAACATCTCTGCTCCTTGGACTGGTGTTTTAGCAGGTCCCCGTGTTGGAAGTAATTGCTTGCCATTGACTTTGGGTCATCTTATATGTCTAGACAGCTGTTAGAAGATCCTGTCAAATCTTGCCTTAGCTTCTATGGGAAAGTAATTTATTTTTTCATTAGAAAGCCCTGGTATAAATAGGGTATGGAAAAAACCTAGGAAGTTTCCTTGCTGCAGGTCAAAGGGTCACAGAGGTCTAAAGGAAGACAGCTGAACAAAGAGGCAGTAGGTGGGGGCTCATCTATACTATTTAGGATGTGTCTTGAGGGACAGGACCATGGAGAGCTGTTGTTGGGCTGTGTCTGTGCATCTTGGCACAGGTTTGAAGGTTCAGTCTCCTGGAGGATTATCAGATCTTCAGGATAACTGCTGAGCCTGGGTGTATTTTTAAAGGAGGCAGCCTGGAGTCTGAGGTATCAAAGCAGCAAGAAGATGAATCCAAATTCATTGGAGTCACGTTGTAGCCCAGGATCCCTGTGTTTTTCCTCAACAGAACCACTTTGTGGTTGTGTCTTTTCAGCTTGAAACTCTTTCAACTCGATGGGATTTGGTTCCTGGTCACCGGGATGTCCCCATGGGTTTCCTGGCATTTTTGCAATCGTGGCTGAGAATCCATAAACCATAATTCCAAGTAATGTCGTTGATGAAAAGAACCATTTCCAAGCAATTTCTACATGAAATCACTGCAGTGATTTCTACACCAGTCTGGGCAGTCAGCCTTGAAGTCCAGGGGGTGTCTTCCTAGCTGGTTACCCGCCCTGTGCAACAAGGGCCTCCATTTGGTCATCCCAAATGATTTGTGGGTGATCCAGCAAAGCATTTAAAGAGTTGTTTTGGAGCTATCTCGCATGCCATCTGTACTTGGGATGTCTTTCCCAAGCTGGTGTTGCAAAACAACTACTTAAAATTCCTCCTGAAGCTTCATTTCCATGAAGCTTAGAAGAAAAGAGCTGACACAGGCATCCTGTGAGGCCAAGCATTGCAGAATGTGAGGACTTTGGTGGGACATCAGCAGTAGATAAGTTTGCTCTTCAACTCTTTCCTGAGCCTGGTAGACTTTGTGCCGTGGGCTTTCAGCTCCTGCAGCACAGCTTGGGTGCTTATCTGGTGGTCAGGGGAATGGGGTGTCCATCACAGTGGTGGGAGTAGTGAACACCAGTGGTGTTAAGGGTTGCTGCAGGAAGGCACAGGGAGAAATCAGGTTTGTTTCTGTGGTTGGAAAGGCCAAATCAGGTTGTGTCCCATAGTGGAAGATTCAACCCATGAGGAGCAGTGGTTTGTGTCAATCCTGTGCCCATCTTTTGGATGCATTGTTGCATGAGCACCTTGGGTGTCTCTATGTGAAGCCCTTCAACCACAGGACCATCAAACTGGGTGGGAAGGGACCTTCCAAGACCATCCAGTCCAACCCCCTGCAGTGATCAGGGACATCTGCAACTAGATCAGGTTGCTCAGAGCCCCCTCCAACCTGAGCTGGAATGTTTCCAGGGATGGGGCATCTCCCACCTCTCTGGGCAACCTGGAGTGTCTCCCCACCCTCACTGTAAAAACCACTTCTATCCTGTAGGTTTATAGGGATTCTATTCATGTTGCAAAGGCCAAATGAAATAATCTTCAGCAAACAAAGGCAGATGTGAGTCCTCTGACCAGGTTGGCAGGTCACCTGAAGGTTTCATCATGCTTTTATCATAGAATCCCAGACTGGTTTGGGTTGGAAGGGACCTTAAAGATCATCCAGTTCCAACCCCCTGCATGGGCAGGGACACCTCCCAGCAGCCCAGGTTGCTCCAAGCCCCATTCAACCTGCCCTTCAACACTTCCAGGGATGGGGCAGCCACAGCTTCTCTGGGCAGTGTCTCTTCTCTGTTCCAGTGTCTCACTACCCTCACAGTGAAGAATTTCTTCCTGATAGCTCGTCCAAATCGCTCCTTTTCCAGTTTAAAGCCAGTCCCCCTTGTCCTATCACTCCATATCCTTGTCAAAAGTCCCTCCCCAGCTTTCTTCTTTCCAGCAGCCAGATGCTGGGAGCCTCATCAAAAACATCCCTCCCCTCATAGCATTGTTTTTGTTGGCTCTGCTGGGCTTCTGGAGCTCATGGTGTGTTTTCAAGGATGCGTCCGTGTCAGACCTGAAGCCCGTGTTACATTTCAAGTGTTCAAAGACTAATTTAGATCCTGATCACCACCATTTTGACTGGTGGATTTTCTACACTTCCAAAATGCTGTGTCCATCTGTCAGGGTAGAAGAAAGACATAAGTGTAAATCATTTCATTTTTACTTTCAGGATTGGACATGACATCTTGTTTCCTTCTCATCTGAGAAAAATGCAGACAAAAATGAAACTGGAGCCAAACGAAACCAGTTTGAGAGAGAAAGCCAAAGGGAAAACACACAGAAGTCCTGTGTTCTTCAGCCTTGGAGCTGGTGGCTGTTGCTTTCTGTGGGGTTTTGAGGTTTTTTATTAAGTTGTGTGGATTTGTCAAGCTTATTCATAGAATCCTAGAATGCCAGGTTGGAAGGGACCTCAAGGATCATCTGGTCCAACCTTTCTAGGTACTACTCTAGTTTACAGGAGATGGCTCAGCACCCTGTCAAGCTGAGACTTCAAACCATCCAATGTGGGGCAATCTACCCCTTCCCTTGGGAGACTATTCTGATGTTTGATTGTCCTCATGGTGAAAAATTCACCTCTTGTGTCCAATCAGAATGTTTCCCACTCTCAATCATCATAAAAAATGACCATGATATTCCCTGTCCAAAGCAACACTGAGTTACCATTATACATCAGGGTGCCTTTGATGGAGGCAGGCTTGGTGAGGAACACTTCTGGGGGAAATCAGGCCTCTAAGAGTAGAAATTCAGACCTTTCTCCTCATTGTATTCATAGCAATATTCCCCTTGACCTTCCAGGACAGAATTAGGCCTTCAGGACTGGTTTTAGACACTGTAAAATCTCACCAGCTCCTAACTGGGATCCTTCAGGCCCTCCTCCAGTGTGGACCACAATGTCCCTTAGGCACCCAAAGCAAGAAATGATGGGCATTTTTGACCACAGCAGCACTGCCATGTCCAAAACCCTCCAGCAGCACCTGCTATGGGGTGCCAGTCTGGATAGTTGTGGAACTGCATCACACAAGGTGAGGCAGCTGGTCTGGCTGGAATATGCTTAATTCAGAAAGGTTGGGCCTGGAGAAATTGGTTTGTCCAGGAGAAGAGAGACATGGACCTGTTGAAGTGAGTCCAGAAGAGGCCACAAAAAAAGATCATTAAATGGTTTGGGCGAGAAGGGACTTTTCAGGGCCACCTAGTCCAACCCCTTGCAGTGACCAGGGACATCTGCAACTAGATCAGAGCCCCATCTTTCTTATAGGCCTCCTTGAAGTATTGAAAAGGCCACAACAAGGTCTCCCTGGAGCCTTCTCTTCTCTAGGCTGAACAACCCCCTCAGCCTGTCTCTGTAGCAGAGGTAATCCAACCTGTGATCATTTTTGTGGCCTCCCCTGAACTCACTCCAACAGCTCCATATCTTTCCTGTTCTGAGGTCTCCAGAGCTGGACACTACTACAGATGGGGTCAAGGTGTGATGTCCAGGCAGGTTCTTCAAAAGAGAAAGCCAGGATATCCTCATCCCTGAGCCCAGAGATGGGATCTCCATCTGTTTGGCCATAAGGGATGCTCTGCACTGGTGGGTAAATATCTCAAGTGCCTTTGGCAATGTAGCTCCTTACCTCTTGGCATTTGCAGGAATTGCCTCACCAAATGTCTTTGGAACCACAAGAAGAATGTAACCCCGCATTGTCCTCCAGCTCTTCACATGCCAGACAAATGGGGGCAGCTCTCAGAGGATTTATCTCACTCAGGGAGAAAAAGAGCAGAGCTGATGGGACAGAGCAACTGTGGTTGAGACCACAGCTGTCCATATGTCTGGAGTTATTTTCCACAGCCTTGTGCTTCCAGCCCTTCTCCTTGGGAGCAAACAATGTAGTAAAAACTTGCAGGAATCCCATCTTTCAGAGCATGTAGGCTGATAATCACTGGGACAGCTGAAGTCTTGGATGTCTTTACATAGGCTCCTGGAGCAGAGCAGACATTTGTCAGATTTAAATTCTGTTGAAAGGTATCTCATTTGGTCAATTAAATAACAAATGGTTGGAGAAACAACAGCAGAAGTGATGCCATCTTATTTCCAGCTTGGCAACCCTGCCTGTCTCCTCTTGGTTTTTGGAACTTCTGCTGTTTCTTTGTGACTCTGAATGTCTCTCTAGTTTCTACCTTGACCTGCGGCCAAATCCTTGGTCCCACTGAAGTCAGGTGGAGTTGAACCAGAATTTGGCCTTTGAAGTTCAAATAGTTATTTAATGTTAAATGAAGTCAAGAGGGAAGAGATCGTTGTCCTGTCTAGATAATTCTGGTGGGTGAAGTAGGGTCCTCCACAAGGCACCATGTCCTCACAGCAAAGGATGAGCAGAGAGAGACAGAAGAAGGTTATCCCAGTAGCTGCAGCATTTTTCTGGGGTGAATTCTTCCTTTTCTCAAAGATGTTGCTGTGTGATTCAAGCATCAGCTGATGCCCTTTGGCATCACAAGCCTCGAACCCTGGGCTGGGAAGTGCCTTTGGGTTCCTCCATGGTTCCCTAAGCTTGGCAGGTCACCCCAAACCACCATCTTGAGCAAGCAGGAGGTTCTTTCCATCAACTCAACCTACAGTGGGTACAGGTGGGGTGCCCTGGTCCCCATCTTGCCCTTTCCAGGGGTTCTCCATGTCCCCAGCACCTTGGTAACACCTGAGAACAAGAATGGAACAGCCCAACCTCCCTGACTTCGCAATGCTGTGCGGTCAAACAAAAGCATTAAGATCTGGGCCCTCTTCTCCCTCTTCTGGCTCTTTGCTGGAGAATCCTATTTCTTCTTGGCTTTTCTTCTTCACTGGGGTGTTGGGCAGATAAAAGCACACAACGAGTCTTTGCCTGGAAGCTGGATGCTCCTCTAGACCCCTGCCTGCTGCCAAGTCACAGACACAGCTTCTTGTTTGCCATTCTCCTTCCTTTGCCTTTTCTTTCTTTTTTTATTTAATTGTATTTTTCCCCCTAACTTATTTAACTCTGGTGTTTCTCATCCTGTGAGCAGGGACTGTATTTTCTCTGCCCCTTTCCATGGGGATGTTGCCTTTCAGCTCTCCTGGATGGGGACAGAGCTGCCTGTCCCCTCCCTGCCTCATTGCAAAACCCCCAAAACTTAATCTTATACATTCCACATTGGCTTAACTGTTGGGTTTGTTTTTTTAAAAATCTTAAACCTTTTATTATTTTATTTCACATCCCTTCCAAAGAAACAGTTTGATTTCTAGTATCACTGTCTTTAGGAATTAAATGCCCCTGCATCCATTTCTTGCAGGACTTCACAGCAGACCTTTGTTCCCAGCTCATTTCCAGGCATTTTCCTTTAACTTCAATTAAAGCTGAAGATTTTATTATTTCTAGGCACTATTTAACAACTTCAACACTGTCTGTCTTATAACCAAGCCCCTGGAAGGGTACCTAAAGAGTTAAACCAGACATTTGAGACAAGAGCAAAACCACAAAGAAGCCAACCCTGAATTCTATCAGCAAAACTCACACACTTGAGCATGTGAGGGCTGGCTGCTAGATAAAGCTGGTAACCAACTTTTATTTTGACATTCCCCTTTTCAGAAGTTTTGCTCTTTACCAAGTGGTTTATGTGATTGTGTTACAGGGAGGAAACAAAGAAACGCCAGGAAAACTTGATGTGGAGAATCTGCCCTCATAAAATCCTTGTAAAACAGGAAAGCTTCCCCCATCTCTTGGTTGTTGTTTTTTTTTTATAATTCCCTGCCATTCAGCTTGCAACAAAAAAAAAACAAACAACCCAACCCCAATGTTGAATATCTCAGAAAACCAGGTCACAGAATTGTAGAATCATTAAGGTTGGAAGGGACCTCAAAGGCCATCAAGTTCCAACCCCCCTGCCATGAGCAGGGAACCCAACCACTACACCAGGTTGCACCAAACCTTGTCCAACCTGGCCTTAAAAACCCCCAGGGATGGGGGAACAACAACCTCCCTGGGCAACCCAGATCCAGTGGCTGAAGGCTCAACACAAATTCCTTCTGCTGCCACCGTGAACAAGGCTCTTTGTCCTGCGTTGGCCAAACATTTGCCCTGGTTCTCTGTAGCTAAGAGCCAGTTGGCCTTGGAAAATAGGTTTGGAACTGTTGGGATGTGCCAAGGAATACACATTTGATGGGCAGATGGCTTTGGCAGGCAGGGTTGGTGGAGGCTGTTTAGCTGCTGACCATTGAAATGGCTTTGTGTATGGCCCCTTCGCCGAGCGGTGTGCAGATGAAAAATGCAGTTAGTTGCTGTGTGATGGGTTTAAAATAAACACTGGTGTTTATCCAAATGGAGATAGGGGTGAGGGATGAGGCTGAGCAGGGGGATTATGAGGGATGCAGACTGATGTGGTCATCTCAGAACTCACTGTGGTTGCCCTGTTTTGGGAGTTGATAGCAGGGCGATGTTCCTGCTCCCAGGAGCTTTGTAAGGAGCTGAGTGTTTGCTGGGGTCAGTTCTGGGCCCCAAGAAGGACATTGAGGGACTGGAATGTTTCCAGAGAAGAGCAACCAAGCTGGTGAAGGGTCTAGAGAACAAGTACTATGAGGAGGGGCTGAGGTAATTGGGATTGTTTAGTTTGGAGGAGGCTGAGGGGAGACCTCATTGCCCTCTACCTGAAAGGACATTGTAGGGAGCTGCGGGTTGGTCTCTTCTCCTAGAATAATGACAGGACCAGAAGAAATGGCCTGAAGTTTCTCCAGGGAAGGGTTAGATTGGATATTAGGAAGAATTTCTTTACTGAAAGAGTGGTCAGGCACTGGACCAGGCTGCCCAGGGAGGTGGTGGAGTCACCATCCCTGGAGAGATAGTGTGGAAGGAACAGAAAAAACAGAAACCTGGGAGAGGTTTTTCTGGGAACCAAAGACATGTTATCTCACTGTTCATGAAAACTTCCATGTGTTTTTGGAAGAGATTTTGAGGCAAGAG
>NW_009952568.1:0-279 GCF_000747805.2 Chaetura pelagica
AGCTGTGGGGGGTGCTGGGTCCCATCCAGCCTCCCTGCTTCCTCCCCCGAGGTGGTGGGGTTGCACATGCAGGGGCTGGGCTGCGACGAGATGCTGCAGGGCTTTGCAGTGGCCATCAAGATGGGGGCCACCAAGGCTGACCTGGACAACACGGTGGCCATTCACCCCACGTCTGCTGAGGAGCTGGTGACCATGCGTTGAGTGTGGGGGGTTGTGTGGGAGCAGGGGAGGGTGGTCCTGTGTGTGCTTTCAGGCTAAATGCCTTCCCCACAGGTGCCT
>NW_009952568.1:315-1698 GCF_000747805.2 Chaetura pelagica
GGGAGAAGAAAAATAAAGAGACAAGTGTTTGGGTGGCAAGTCCCTGCCTCTCGCCTCGTGGTGGCCTCTGCCCAGCCACACAGGGGGTGGCACAGGGTGGTCCCTCTGCAGGGTTCCGGGGGAAGGATCCTCCCTGAGTGTCCCCAGCACCAGGGCTGGGTGCTTGGGGTGCTGGTGGGTGCTGGAGGATCCCGGGTGGGCTCATGGAGGGGGATCACCCAGATGAGCCAAGGGCTGGAGCAGCTCTGCTCTGGAGCCAGGCTGGGAGAGTTGGGGTGTTCAGCCTGGAGAAGAGAAGGCTCCAGGGAGACCTTAGAGCACCTTCCAGTTCCTGGAGGGGCTCCAGGAAAGCTGGGGAGGGACTTCGGACAAGGGCAGGGAGGGAGAGGACAAGGGGGGATGGATTAAAGCTGAGAGAGGGGAGATTGAGGTGAGATATTAGGAAGAAATTCTTCACTCTCAGGGTGGTGAGGAACTGGGATGGGTTGCCCAGGGAGGTTGTTGATGCTCCATCCCTGGAGGTTTTTAAGGCCAGGTTGGATGAGGTCTTGTGCAGCCTGATCTAGTGGTCGGGTTCCCTGCAGGGGGGTTGGAACTTGATGATCTTTGAGGTCCCTTCCAACCTGAATGATTCCATGACCACCCTGCTGTATCATCCCAGCTTCCATTTTGCTGGAAAGAAAGAGTTTGTGTGAAACCTCTGAGGTTGAAAACTCCCCAGAGCCCAAGGGGGAGGCGAAGGGCCAAAAGAAAGGGGCAGGTTGTGAAGCTCCAGGCTCTGCTGGGGTCTCTCCAGCCCAACCAGCCAAACCAAAGCAGGCAGGGATGTCCAGCCCAGCCCTCCTAACCCCACCAACTGGTAGTTAATGAGAATAATTTACTCCTAGAGGCTCAGCTGCAAACAAAACCCCAAAGATGACCCATATCCTCGGTTATCTACCTTAACCCTTGAAAGAAGAATGACTTGAGAGGCTCCTGGTGAGCTGAAGCAGGAAAGGTTTCCCCTGGACTTGCCCCAGTTGCTCCTCAGGCAGGACAGGGACGTTAATTGGTGTTAATTCGAAGTGATTTGCTCTGTTTGAATCCAGGTGACTTCACCCTCTCGGTCAACACACAGTCATGACATTTCCCCCTTTAAATGACAAGTTCGACCACTTATTTTAAGGCAAAATTCCGTGTTGCTGAGCTCTGACCTGCCCGTGGCAGTCAGAGAAGTTACCTGAGTGTGTCAGTAAAAGGAGGCAGGGACGGACAGGACCGATGCGGACCGGGAGAAAGAAAGATGGAGGGAAGGAGGGAAGGAGGGAAGGAGGGAAGGAAGGAGGGAAGGAGGGAAGGAAGGAAGGAAGGAGGGAAGGAAGGAAGGAAGGAAGGAAGGAAGGA
>NW_009952568.1:1850-2914 GCF_000747805.2 Chaetura pelagica
TGGGACAAGGGCAGGGAGGGAGAGGACAAGGGGGGATGGATTAAAGCTGAGAGAGGGGAGATTGAGGTGAGATATTAGGAAGAAATTCTTCACTCTCAGGGTGGTGAGGAACTGGGATGGGTTGCCCAGGGAGGTTGTTGATGCTCCATCCCTGGAGGTTTTTAAGGCCAGGTTGGATGAGGTCTTGTGCAGCCTGATCTAGTGGTTGGGTTCCCTGCAGGGGGGTTGGAACTTGATGATCTTTGAGGTCCCTTCCAACCTGAATGATTCCATGACCACCCTGCTGTATCATCCCAGCTTCCATTTTGCTGGAAAGAAAGAGTTTGTGTGAAACCTCTGAGGTTGAAAACTCCCCAGAGCCCAAGGGGGAGGCGAAGGGCCAAAAGAAAGGGGCAGGTTGTGAAGCTCCAGGCTCTGCTGGGGTCTCTCCAGCCCAACCAGCCAAACCAAAGCAGGCAGGGATGTCCAGCCCAGCCCTCCTAACCCCACCAACTGGTAGTTAATGAGAATAATGGACTCCTAGAGGCTCAGCTGCAAACAAAACCCCAAAGATGACCCATATCCTCGGTTATCTACCTTAACCCTTGAAAGAAGAATGACTTGAGAGGCTCCTGGTGAGCTGAAGCAGGAAAGGTTTCCCCTGGACTTGCCCCAGTTGCTCCTCAGGCAGGACAGGGACGTTAATTGGTGTTAATTCGAAGTGATTTGCTCCGTTTGAATCCAGGTGACTTCACCCTCTCGGTCAACACACAGTCATGACATTTCCCCCTTTAAATGACAAGTTCGACCACTTATTTTAAGGCAAAATTCCGTGTTGCTGAGCTCTGACCTGCCCGTGGCAGTCAGAGAAGTTACCTGAGTGTGTCAGTAAAAGGAGGCAGGGACGGACAGGACCGATGCGGACCGGGAGAAAGAAAGATGGAGGGAAGGAGGGAAGGAGGGAAGGAGGGAAGGAAGGAGGGAAGGAGGGAAGGAAGGAAGGAAGGAGGGAAGGAAGGAAGGAAGGAAGGAAGGAAGGCAGGAAGGCAGGAAGGAAGGCAGGCAGGAAGGCAGGAAGGAAGGCA
>NW_009952568.1:3713-4884 GCF_000747805.2 Chaetura pelagica
CCCCCTCCCCCCCAAAGATACTGAGCACCATGTTGATTGTTTGTTTGGTTTTGGTTTGTTTTCTGTAGGGTTTTGCCCCGTTTTAAGAAGCAAACCAAGGCTGCTGCCCTCAGGTATTCCAACAAGCAGATGTGTCTTCTCGTGCTTTATTCCCCAGTGAGGAACCAGCCCCCCCAGCCCGGGAGCAGAGGGTCCCTGCTGCCCCCCACCCCTGGGTGACAGGGGGAAAAATGTCCCTGACACAGGCCTGGGTCTCCTTTCTGCACGGCCGGGGGAGGTGCTGGGGCCCTGGAGAAGTGGAGCTGGGGGAAGGGAGTGCAGGCTGCAGGGGTGAGATGGAGCCCCTCCTTCTCCTCCTCCCTCCTCCTCCTCCTTCTCCTCCTCCTTCTCCTCCTCCCTCCTCCTCCTTCTTCTCCTCCTCCTTCTCCTCCTCCCTCCTCCTCCTCCTTCTCCTCCTCCTTCTCCTCCTCCCTCCTCCTCCTCCTTCTCCTCCTCCTTCTCCTCCTCCCTCCTCCTCCTCCTTCTCCTCCTCCTTCTCCTCCTCCCTCCTCCTCCTCCTTCTCCTCCTCCTTCTTCTTCTCCTCTTCCTCCTTCTCCTCTTTCTCCTCCTCCTCCTTCTCCTCTTCTTCCTCCTCCTCCTTCTTCTCCTCCTCCTCCTTCTCCTCCTCTTCCTCCTTCTCCTCCTCCTCCTTCTTCTCCTCTTCCTCCTCCTCCTTCTTCTCCTCCTCCTCCTTCTCCTCCTCCTCCTTCTCCTCCTCCTCCTCCCTCCTCCTCCTCCTCCTCCTCCTCCTCTTTCTCCTCCTCCTCCTTCTCCTCCTCCTCCTCCTCCTCTTCCTCCTCTTCCTCTTTCTCCTTCTCCTCCTCCTCCTCACCAGAGCAGGAAAACACCAGCATCACTTATCTTAGCTTGTTTGGTTTTTTGTTCGTCGTTTTTGTTTGTTTTGTTGGTTTTTTTTTTAAACAATTTATAAAAAAAAAAGCAGCTCAGTACAGACCCCACGCACGTGCTCCTCCCTTAAACCTCCGTCCCGTCCTGCAAACTCCTCTGCACTTTGACTTCCAGGTTGACCCGCTTGTCCCTCGGGCCGGGCACGTTCCGGACGGTGCAGAACCCGCCGCCCGGCGCCCGTGGCACCTCCACCTTGCTGTTCAGGGGATGCTCCTCCGGGAC
>NW_009952568.1:5057-5467 GCF_000747805.2 Chaetura pelagica
TCCCCCCCGCCCCCCCCGGGCCCGCAGCCCCTCCTGGGCCAGCAGCCCCTCCTGGGCCAGCAGGTCCCGGCGCCGGCGGCCCCCGAGCGAGCGTGGCAGGCGGGGGCTGCCCCTGCCCTCCGGCCCGATCACGTAGATGACCTGCAGGTACCACTGGTGTCCAGCTTCCACCTGTGGGGACAGGTGTTAAGAAATGAAATGTCGTGTTGTTTTTGCATTCTAGCGTTAGAGACAGTGTCAGGTTTGGGTTAGGGTTAGACACATCCTAGGGTTAACACATCCTAGTGTTAGAAATACATAGTTTGTTTGAGATAAGTGTATATTCTGATATCTGCACATTCTAAGGACACCAGGAGGGGTTTATGGCCCAAGAAACTGAGGGAGTGAATTGGGTTCCACCTGGGGATCTA
>NW_009952568.1:5643-94780 GCF_000747805.2 Chaetura pelagica
GGGCAGGAAACTTACAGGATAATTAGAAGCATCGGATGGGCTGTAAACCCTGGAGTGCCCAGCCAGTGGGAGGGAACTTTGGGTCGGGAACAGGGAATATAAACTGTTATTGACCTGACTATGGGTGTGCCTACTTGTTTAGGTCACCCATTCTTGCAAGAGGGTAAACAAACTGTGCTTTGCTGAAGGGTCTGTTTGGGCCTGTTCATTGGCACGACAAATGTTTCTCACACAGGGAACTGCAGCTTCTACACCAAGGGGTGCCCTTGAGTCAAGAGATTGGTTCCTTTTTTTTTTTTAATGATTATATTTATTTTTGAACTCGCATCAACCCAAAAAGCTCCATGTGTTTCCAGCAGCACCTGCCAACCATCACAAGGAGGTAGTTTGGTCTGGCTGCCTGTTGTAGAATCCTACAATCACAGACTGGTTTGGATTGGAAGGGACCTTCAAGATCATCCAGTCCCAACCCCCTGCATGGGCAGGGACACCTCCCACCAGCCCAGGCTGCTCCAAGCCCCAACCAACCTGCCCTTCAACACTGCCAGGGATGGGGCAACTGCATTAACATCTTTGGCAACTACAACAATGCCAGAACATTAATCATAAGTTTTGAAAGAGCTTCTTTCCTGAGTGCTTCAGCAAACAAATCACCACTAGAATCAATTCCTCATCTCCATTTGGTGTGCTAGAGTTTGCTTCCTAACAGGCTCCACTGTTCATTTATGGTGCAACTGAGGCAGCACCAGGCCCAGGCCCCACAATTCCCCAAGTATCTGGGACATCCTGGGCAGAAAAGTGAGTTTTGGGCCACCCCTATCACTTGGTACATACCTTGTAGAGAGCATCCACCTTGAGAGTGAACCCATCCACTCCAGGCATGCTGCTGACTGAGTGGAATTCTGGCAGCTCCGAGGCAAAGTGGGCATCAAAAGGGACATCATGGAAATACTTGTCTGTCACCTCTGGCTGGTTTCGGTCCTGGGGATCAGAGAGGGGTCATGAAGAGGAGGGTGGGCTCTCGTGGGTTTCTTTAGACTATGAAATACTCGTGGGTAAAAAAGTGAGGAAAATCACAGAATCACAGACTGGTTTGGGTCAGAGGGACCTTCAAGATCACCCAGTCCCACCCCCTTCATGGGCAGGGACACCTCCCACCAGCCCAGGCTGCTCCAAGCCCCATCCAACCTGCCCTTCAACACCCCCAGGGATGGGGCAGCCACAGCTTCCCTGGGCAACCTGGGCCAGGCTCTCACCACTCTCACACTCAAGAATTTTCTCCTCATGTCAAACCTACATCTCCCTCTTCCAGTTTTAATCCATACCCCTTGTCCTCTCCCTCCCTGCCCTTGTCCCAAGCCCCTCCCCAGCTTTCCTGGAGCCCCTTCAGGCACTGGAAGCTGCTCTAAGGTCTCCCTGGAGCCTTCTCTTCTCCAGGCTGAACACCCCAACTCTCCCAGCCTGTCTCCAGAGCAGAGCTGCTCCAGCCCTTGGATCATCTTTGTGGCCTCCTCTGGATTCTCTCTCCAGGAGCTCCATGTCCTTATGTTGGGGGCTCCAGAACTGGACACAGTAAAAAAAAAACCTCACAACTGATCTTGTCCACCTGGTTTGCACCTGCCTCCTTGGTGCTGCAAACAAACCAGACGGCACCACATTTCACTTCTCATCCCCTTGTAGTCACAAGTCTGTTCGTAGCTGGGGGGGTTAAGACAAATGAACAGAAAGCAGAAGCAGAGCAGAGCTCTGTGAGCATCTCAGAGCCCTCAGGGACACTGGTTTGCTGTGGCTGCACAGAGGTGCAGGTGGCTGGGAGGTGGCAGGGTCTGCCCAGAGGACACTGTGGGAGCCTGGGGAAGTCAAACAGAGCCCTGTGTCAGTGGGGACAGCGAGGACATCCAGACTGAAGGAGTTAATATCAGCTCCATGTCCAAATGTGCAGCCCCTCCAGTTCCCAGGGGCAGCAGGAGGCTGAGGGACCAGGTCTCTCTGGCTACAACCACACACGAGACTTGAGGTGGAGGTTTTTATCTGCAGCAGCAAACTTACCAAGAGGAGAAAGCGGTGTTTCAGGTGCTTGTTGGGTTGAATGCAACCATACTGGGGCCCCTCGTTGTAGACAGTGCCCGTGGGGTCAAAGAAGGGCACGTAGCCATCCCTGCCTGTGCACAGGAAGACCTTTTCCAGCTGCAGCTTGTAAGCAGAGTTCAGGTTCTGATCCGGGTTCCAGAGCACCCGGCCATACAGGGTTTGCCCTGGGGGGGTTGGGAGAAAAAAAACAAAACAGGAGGGTTAAATCTTTCAGTTCAACACCAGAATCATCAAACCACAGAACGGTGAAGGTTGGAAGGGACCTTCAAGATCAACCAGTTCCAACCCCCCTGCATGGGCAGGGACACCTCCCACCAGCCCAGGCTGCTCCAAGCCCCATCCAACCTGCCCTTCAACACTGCCAGGGATGGGGCATCAACAACCTTCCTGGGCAACCTGTTCCAGCACATTATTACCCTTGTGGTGAAGAATTTCTTCCTGATGTCTCACCTCAATCTCCCCTCCTCCACTTTTAATCCATTCCCCCTTGTCCTCTCCCTCCCTGCCCTTGTCCCAAGTCCCTCCCCAGCTTTCCTGGAGCCCCTTCAGGCACTGGAAGGTGCTCTAAGGTCTCCCTGGAGCCTTCTCTTCTCCAGGCTGAACACCCCAACTCTCCCAGCCTGGCTCCAGAGCAGAGCTGCTCCAGTCCAGAACCACTGTTGAAGCCAAATGCACCCAACTGCATGTGGCTCTGGCCTTGGAAGGGTTTAGCTTTGTGTGTGCAGGTAACAGAACAGGGTACCAGAGCACATCCTTGTCCTGCCACACTCTCACAGGGCTGTGACATTCTCCAAGCACCACGTGTGGCTGTCAAAGAGGCAAAACCACCTCTGGCTGTGAAGACAGAAGCACCAGGTACGAACAAACAGAAGAGGAAAGGAAAAGTAACCCCACCCTTTGAAAAAGCCCCTTTGTAGTCCATTTCTGCCAGAGACATTTGGGACTGGGTGGGGTCCATCAGGAACACCTTCTCGTTGTTGCAGAGCTGGAACTCCGTGTTCAGGGAGTAGACGACGGGCACGGGGCGGTTGGTCTGCTGGAAGGCAATGGGGACCAGAAAGCTGGAATGGGGAGAGGGGAAAAAGAGAGGTGGAGTTTGGACATGTCTGAAGTTACACCCTGCTGATCTACCTGGTCTGCTTCACCTTTCCTTCTCTTCTGCTTTACTATCCATAGCCCAGCAGCCCGGGCAATGCTGGTGCCAGGTGCCAGGCTGCCCCTCACCCTGCCCCAGTTTTCCAGGAATGGAAAACCACCACCAGCTGAAGCCTCCTCCCAACAGGGCTGATTTGGTTCCCCCACGACCCTCCTGAGCCACAGGTTCCTCCCCCTTTTCCCTTCCTGCTGGTGGCATCACGAGCCACACGCCTGCTGGGACCCCAGGAACAACCCACGTGGGCCAAACCAGTGAATACGAGCTCAGTATCAAGATCAATATTCATATAAGTATCAATATAACTATCAATATCAACCCAGCTGTGGCCACGTTACCGCTCAGGAGCGTGAGCTGTGCAGGGCAGGGGTTTGTCTCCAGGCTCCATCCAGGGCTGCGTGGGCTGCACAGTACAGGGGATCAGGAAGATGCTGTACTCTCCAGAATAGTCCTTCCTGGGGACAGGCAGGACACACTGGTCACCAAACGAGACCCCAGGCTCTTCCCCCAGCTGAGGCGTTTGCCCAGTACCCACCATGCCCACCTCCCCATCACCCCAGAAATGTCCATCTACTCCAGCAGTCACAGGAGGGACAAGGTTCAAGTGACCCTGTGTGCAAGGAGCACGGGCTAAAGGAACAAACAGTCACAGACTGGACTTCATAATAAAAGGTATTTTTTAAAAATAGAGTGAACCAGATTTTTCTAGATCTTGATCCACCAAGCACAGAGCTGCTGGTTAAGTCAGCTGGGGACACGAAATCCTCCTGCTTCTAACTCCCAACATGTCATTCCCTCTGGTGTCCACCTCCCCACTGGCTTCACTGCCAGAAAAATGCATCTCCAAGGAGATGAACTTGGACTCCTCCTCTACTTACACAACCCAGGAGAGGAGCATTTCCAGCCCTGGGACCAGCTCCTTGTCCTGGCTCCTGGCCACACATGCTCTGGCTGCCACAACAGGGATTACTCCCCCAGGCCCTGGATGTGCAGCTGCTCCAGTGCCACCTTCAGGCACCTCCACCGCGGTGCTGTGGGAAGCTGCTGAGGGTGGCTGGACCCACAACTCCTCACCTGTTATAGGAGCTGGTTGCTCTCCAGAGCTGGTAGGGAGAGTCGAAGGTCTGAGCACTCCACAGCAGCTGCAGGTCAAACTGGATCCCTCCCAGGTGGTCTGGGGTGAGTAAAAAAGACCTGACATCTGGCAGGCTGTGGTGCTCCATCACAAAAAGCCCTGGGGTGAGGACAAGGTGACAGGTAAGACAGAGACCCTGCACTGCCACACCCCAGCACAGAGGGACTCCTCGTGGACAGAGGGGTTTGTTCTGCTCCCTGCGTTTCCAGGACACAGGTCAGTGTGCCTCGATCTCCTCCTCCCTGCAGCAGGAGCCAGTGCTCTCACCTCTGAACTTGGCCTGTGTCTTGAACTCGATGACCAGCCGGCCGTCCTCGCGGATGTAGATCCTGATGATCTGCAGCCGGGCAGAGAGAACACTCTCTGTCTGGATCCCTGCAGAGGGCAGCAAGAACACAAGCACTGGGGAGGCCACCCAGCACAGCTGCTCCTCAGGTGGGCTTCTGGGCTCCAGAAGCATTTGAGACACCTCCCCAGAGCCCTCCAGGCCCTTGGCAATGCACCCCCTCGTGCCGCCCGAGTGTGACTCAAGCATCAAGGAGAAGTTGGAGATAACAGTGTCACTTGTGGGTGTAATTTCTGAGTGGACCTCCAGAAGCAAAGCTCTGCAAGTCCCTCCTCTCCCCTCCCTCTTCTTAGTGTTGGCCCTGGCAAAATCAAATCCCAGGTGAGGGAGACACTGGTCTGTTCCCGGGAGCAGCAGCACTGCCCAAGGCTGCGGGCACAGCTCCCCAGCACACACGGGCCCCAGATGCTGAGGGAAAGGACAATTAAAAACCTGGAAGCAGAAGGACTTGCAGGCACAGGAAAAACCCATGTGGATGAGACCATAGGGAGACCTTAGAGCACCTCCCAGTGTCTGAAGGGGCTCCAGGAAAGCTGGGGAGGGGCTTTTCATCAGAGAGGGCAGTGACAGGACAAGGGGTGATGGTTTTAAACTGAAAGAGGGGAGATTTAGGGTAGACATCAGGAAGAAATTCTTCACCACGAGGGTAGGAAGGTGCTGGAATAGGTTGCCCAGGGAAGCTGTGGCTGCCCCATCCCTGGAGGTGTTGAAGGGCAGGTTGGATGAGGCTTGTGCAGCCTGGGCTGGTGGGAAGTGTCCGTTCTAACCCAAACCATTCTATGTTAGGTCTTGGATGTAACCCCCAGCAGAGGACAGGAAGGATGGGGGGCAGTGGGGCAGTGCCAGTGAGTGCTCCCCCTGCTCAGGACTGTGGTGGCACTGCAGAAACTAAGCAGAAGTGAAAGAAACCCTCCAAGAACAAACCCATTCTCCCTGATACCCCTTGGAATGGCTGGGACCTACCTGTCCTCCAGAGAACAGTATCATAGAAAAAGGAGAACTCCATCTCCGTGTGATGCTCCAGAGAAGCCCAACCTCTTGGGGCTGTCACATAAATGTAGGACACATAGAGAGGGACATGGACTGTCAGGAAGGACTGAGCAGAGTCCCGGACCTGCCAACAAAACACAAACCAGGGGGTCATGCACCTTCCAAAGAAGAGACAATGGCCCAGACTCACCACACTCCCTGCATTCCTGTTCTGCTCTGTGAAAAATGAACCACCAGCCAGTCTGACTGCAGCAGAAGGCTCATTTTTAGTTCTGGATCGTGGATGTCCTAAAGACAGGGAGGGTGATGTGGGGACAAAGGATTTCTAAAGCCACATGATGTGATGGCTTCATAAAGACTGAGCATGACTGGCAAAGAATCAGCTGGTTTGCAAAACAAAAGGGTCTTGCTGGGCTGCCATTTGGAAAGTGATCATCAACTGTGGGGAAAAACTGAGGAACTGAAGGTCAGGAATGTGGTCCCAAGGCTGGAGCAGCTCTGCTCTGGAGAAAAGCTAAGAGAGTTGGGGTGTTCAACCTGGAGAAGAGAAGGCTCCAGGAAGACCTTAGAGCAGCTTCCAGTGCCTGAAGGGGCTCCAGGAAAGCTGGGGAGGGGCTTGGGACAAGGGCAGGGAGGGAGAGGACAAGGGTGAAGGGATGAAAACTGGAAGAGGGAGATTTAGGTGAGACATGAGGTGGAAAGTCTTTAGTGTGAGGGTGGTGAGAGCCTGGCCCAGGTTGCCCAGGGAAGCTGTGGCTGCCCCATCCCTGGCAGTGTTGAAGGGCAGGTTGGATGGGGCTTGGAGCAGCCTGGGCTGGTGGGAGGTGTCCCTGCCCATGCAGGGGGGTTGGAACTGGATGATCTTCAGGTCCGTTTCCACCCAAATCAGTCTGTGATTCTATGACAGGATGAAAACATGCACACAGAACTCCTCACATTAAGTCAGTGATGCCTCCCTGAGTTGTCTTTACCTTTACATGCAGGTCCTTCAGACGAACCTGCACTTTAAATCAGGACAAGTACTAAAGGACACTGCTGTCATGGTACAAAAGCAGCCATGGTCACCACTTCACCTCCAAAACCTCTCAGTTTCTAACTCCATGGATTAAAAATCAGCAATTCTGCTTGCTCAGGACTGGCCCTACCTGCACCCCAGCTCTCAGGCTGCACAGACACCATTTATTAGCTGTAGAGCCCAGCTGTGCCTCTGAGATTCCTCAGAGACCTTTCAGACTGGGAATTTAATACAAGAATCTAATGCAGATGAGACATCCACTCGAGTAAGATGCAGATGTGTAATCCATCCACGAGAGGGCAGTGAGACATGTGGATTTAATGGAGATGTGGAACGGATTAAAACTGGAGAAGGGGAGATTTAGGTGAGACATGAGGAGGAAATTCTTGAGTGTGAGGGTGGTGAGAGCCTGGCCCAGGCTGCCCAGGGAAGCTGTGGCTGCCCCATCCCTGGCAGTGTTGAAGGGCAGGTTGGATGGGGCTTGGAGCAACCTGGGCTGGTGGGAGGTGTCCCTGCCCGTGCAGGGGGTTGGATCTAAATGATCTTGAAGGTCCATTCCAACCCAAACCATTCTGTGACTCCATGATTCTGTGTCTTGTAGTTAATTAACATTTCTGGCTCTGGGTTTGCCAGCTGGTTAATTGAGAAATTGTTTAAAAATGACCTTGCCCTGCACTGCAGGGTATGAACTGATGTGTCTCTGCTCTGTTCTCTGCTCGTTTCTGGTGGCAAAGGATACAGACACATTTGTAAAAGAACAGAGCACAAGTGGGAATGTTTTGTATTTCCAGTATGTCTTTATATAAAAAACTAAGAGTCTAGTGGTGCTTTGAAGATAAAAGAATAAACCCTCTGTTACCCCAGCCTAAATAAACGAATGAAATGTATTTCACCAAGTTTAGTGGTTCTTTTCTAGGTAGAAAGTGGGAAAGCCTCATGTTGCAGAGCAGCAAGTACCTGTGAGCAGCAAGTGGAGCTCTGCTAGGAATTGAGACAGATCTGGATGACGTGGAAGAGTTTTGGCCGTGGCACCTTACCTGGAAGTCAGCAGTGACAGAGCCTCCACAGACATCAATTAATTCAGTCATGTCATAATAAGCATCAAAAGTCCAGATGCAGCTCTTCAGGTTGAGGTGCTTGTAGAGCTGGATGGTCTTTGGCTCCCGCACCGCGGGGTCAAACTGGTAGGGGCGGTCGTAGCCAGGGCTGAGGACAATGGTGTCATAGGTCACCTCATCCAGAAATCCTGCCTCTAGGATTAGAAGACATCAGGACACAGGTCACTCCAGGTTTGAAAGAGCTTGAGGCTGAGGTCCCATTTTCACTCTCAAATGACACCCGGGGCTTTTATTAGATTAGGGACTTCACAGGCTCCTCGCCCTTCGTTATCCTAGAGGTCCAACTGAACGTACCTGGGTCTTCACAGGGGAAAATGTTGTATGAATGGGGTAAGAATCCTAAAAACCCAAAGTTCTGAATCTATCCAGTAAAGGTTGAACTTTAAGAAATGCAGAACACCTTGAGTATGAAATGAACAGAATGAAGCATGTGGAGATGTGGTGCTGAGGGACACGGTTTAGTGGTGGACATGGCAGTGCTGGGTTGGACTTGATGACCTTCAAGGTCTTTTGCAACCAAGGTGATTCTAGGATTCTAAGAACAACAACTCCCTGCCCACCTCAGAAAGGTCTGGAGAATAAGCCCTACGAGGAGAGGCTGAGGGAACTGGGACTGTTTAGTTTGAAGAAGAGGAGGCTGAGGGGAGACCTCGTTGCTCCCCACAACTCCCTGAAAGGAGGGTGTAGGGAGGTGGGAGTTGGGCTCTTCTCCCCAGTGAATAATGGCAGGGCAGAGGAAATGGCCTGAAGCTGCATCAGGGGAGGTTTAGACTGGAGATTACAAAGAGTTTCTTTACCCAAAGAGTGGTTGGACAGTGGAACAGGCTGCCCAGGGAGGTGGTGGAGTCACCATCCCTGGAAGTGTTTAAAAGGAATGTAGATATAGTGCTTGGGGACATGATTTCAGCACTGAAGGGGTAAATTAGGTTATGGTAGGGGGATCTAGGTTATGGTTGGACTTGATGGTCTTCAAGGTCCCTTCCAGCCAGGATGGTTCTATGATTCTAGGTGTGAACCTACAATCTCCTCAAACAGAGGGATTCTGCTTCACCCCAAAATCTTTTAAACAGGCCCAGGCATCACACCTCATCTTCAATGGGGTGACTTTGTTCTGTTAATACAGGAACGTCCCTTGGCACGTAGATCACATCAGGATTGCCCAGAAGAAGCCAGATCTGCATTTCTTCACTGGCTTCTCCACCCTCCCAAGATTCAGAAAGCATAAGTTGGCTTTAAAACTTACCAGAGATACCTCTGAGGTCTCTGATGGTGACCAGGTTTGAGCAGGCATGCTGGTGCCTGTAGATGGACTCAGAGAGCAGGAAATGGAGGTTGTGCAGCGGGAGGGTGGAGATGAGGGGCAGCATTCCATCCTGGTGGGGGATCTGCACCGAGATGTGGATTCTGGAACAAACAGTGGGTGAGAGAGCAGAAAAAGGCAGCCCTGGCAGGCAGGGAAGCCCCAAGTGCTGCCCCACAGCAGCACAGGCTGAGCCTGATGTTTAGTCTTGGTTCAATATCCCTGCCTACACATCTGCTCCCTGGTTGTCCCACCAACCCCCTCAGCAGAGCAAGGCACGAGGAGAAGAGTGGGAGCACCACCCTGAGCAGCCTATGCTGTTCCAGAGGACACACTGCACCGAGGGATGTGGTTTCAAACACACCTTCTCCTCTCAACTCAAGCCAGCCCTGGAGCTCTGGGGGTGGCTGGTGAAGGACTGACCTCCCTTCTCCAGGCTCGTACCTGTTGGGGTGCTCCTTGTGCTTGACATCCAGGTACTTCAGAGTGGCAACAAATGACTGTGCCTGGAAACCTCGGGCGGTCCCTGCGACCACAGGAGTGTGACAAATGGCACTGTCTGTGCCTATGGTGACCACGTTGCTTCTCAGGGGGGTCCCCACGTGGCCAGCCTTGTCCACAGCCTTGGCCACGCAGCGCACGTGGAACCGCCGGCTGAAGTAAATGCTGTCCAGCACCTGCAGGGAACCAGGAGGGAGCAACGTCCACATGGGTCAACTCTGCAGCATCTGACCTTGGGGCAAAACCACTTGGTTCTGCTGTTTTGGGGCACCATGGAGGCAAAGACCAACGAGGAGCCAGTGGCAGGGTCTGCTTGGCCACTTGGGCACGTAGGAGTGATGGGCCTCTTGTCACCTCCATTGCAGGAGATGCTTGAGTAGGTGGGGGGTGTTGGACAGCTTCCAAACTCTGCCCATGTCCTGAAGGGAGGGGAAAAGGGAGCTGGGGATGTTTCCATCTGCCAGGCTCCATCTGTCTCCTGCCACCAGGGATTTATTGGAGTGTCTGAGTGCTCACAGCTACCTCCCATGTCAAGAGAAGTGGTGCTCTCAGAAGGTGGAGGACAGCACCAAACTTTCAGAAGCCAAAAGAAAAACACCCACCAAAATAATCCCCAAAGCAGCACCCATATGTCCCCAGCTAATTCCCAAACCTGAGAAGGTTTGAGGTTTTTATCTCTGTGTAGCTAAAGCGTGTGCTACCCACTAAAAAGGTCTCAGACTTGTGCAGGAGCCACCATGGCCAAGAAACACACCTGGAAGCTTGAGAAGAGCTGAGACATCAGAGTTGGGAGCCCCTGGGAAAAGCCCCCGGAGGAAACCAGTAATTTGTGTTGGTGGGGCAGGATGTGAAGAGGTTGAGGACAGGGAGGGCTGAGGTGACACATGGCCCACTGCTGGTGGAGCAACTCAAGTGGTGCTTGGCTGTGCTGGGACCTCACCACCCACCTTGTGGTTGACGCTGGTGAAGGGTGTGTTGTCAGTGATGGTTTCAAAAGGTGACCTGGCCCCATTCCCATCTGTGGGAGTTGCCACTTCCCAGCTGAACTGTATGGAAGACTGGTTGATCCCAGCCTCACTGCAGCGTTCCTTCATGACTGGGTACTTGGGGAAGTGAGGGTCACAAGGAGTGACACAGATGAGAGGGTAGCCTGGGGAAGGGGACTTCTTGGCACCATCCTTGGTCACTTCTTCCACCCGGTCATAATCAGCCAGGGTGACAACCTGTATGGATGCAAGATGATAGGGTTCAGCTGGGGCTGAGGAGAGGGGTGGGACAGGCAACCCTTGCCATGCACTCTGAGCCTGCTCCATCACTGCAGCTCTTCAGTTGATGCCACAAGTTCCCCTGGAGTTTTCAGTCTGTACTTGAAGAGCACCCACTGCCACGGGCAACTTACCATGGGAGGTGCTGGTAGAATCAGGCTCCCCACTGCCTCCTGATCCAAGATAGTCACTATTGCAGTGCTGGTATCTCCAAGAACAGCTTCCATTGGATCATCTGGACCCAGCACCACAGAAAAGGACTCGTGCCACTCCCGGTCTTCATTGGACATGATTTCCACCTTAAACATGGTGTGATTCACACCTGTGAGGGGAAACACAAGAGACACAGGGAGAACTCTATTCATGTTTTTAGATACTGCTCAGAAGTTCTAAAGCACCTGCACAGCTGGTCTAGGCTATGACCATGGGAAGATCATGATAAACCACACATTATTAACTTCATTTCCACTCATTGCTACTACTAATCTAGTCCCATCCATATAGAAATCTACCCTATACCAAAAAATCCAACGGATTCAATTGCTCAGATGACAGATGTTCAGCCTGGAGAAGAGAAGGCTCCAGGGAGACCTTAGAGCAGCTTCCAGTGCCTGAAGGGGCTCCAGGAAAGCTGGGGAGGGGCTTGGGACAAGGGCAGGGAGGGAGAGGACAAGGGGGAATGGATTAAAACTGGAAGAGGGGAGATTGAGGTTGGACATGAGGAGGAAATTCTTGAGTGTGAGGATGGTGAGAGCCTGGCCCAGGTTGCCCAGGGAAGCTGTGGCTGCCCCATCCCTGGCAGTGTTGAAGGGCAGGTTGGATGGGGCTTGGAGCAACCTGGGCTGGTGGGAGGTGTCCCTGCCCATGCAGGGGGTGGGACTGGGTGATCGTGAAGGTCCCTTCCAACCCAAACCAGTCTGTGATTTTCCTCACTTTTTTACCCACAGGTATTTCATAGTCTAAAATACCCATGAGAGCCCACCCTCCTCTTCATGACCCCTCTCTGATCCCCAGGACCGAAACCCACCTGTGTTGGGTTGGAAACCTCACGGCAAAAGCAGCTTGTTCCATGTCTCCTAAGTATTTCCCTTCCACTCTCCTTTCTGATACCCACAGAGCATCCCTGGTCATGTCACCACCTCCACCCTGCCCTCCAAGGACCCTTTACCTGGGCTGAATTTGAGCATTCGACTCTTGGGATAATAATCCACTCCGGCCTGAGCGGAGCCATCGCGGGTGCTACAGCGGACTTTGGAGGTCCTGTTCTGGTCCCCTCTCCTGATCACCTTGACATTGACCACAGCAACACCCTCTGGGCCAGGTGGCTCCCGGACTTGGTAGGCAGCTTCTTCAAACTCAATGGTGGGTGCTGAAGAAACAGGGTTGAAGAAAACAGGCTCAGGTTTGCACAGCAGCTGACTCTTTGCAGATGAAGAGCGTTGGACAAGCAGGGTAAGATCAGCTCCTTTCAGACTCTTATCTACACATCTTCAGAGGAAGGGGCTCCTCAAAGCATGGGCCAGAACTTCAGCTCTGAGGTTGGATGTGAATTAGGGCAAGGGGTGGGGAAAAAAAACAACATGTGTTGGGCTACTGAGGGTGGCAATCGGTTCTGCCATCACCAATGGCCCACCAAGCCACGCACCCGCAGATCCACACTGTGTGATGGTGCTGCAGCCACACCAGAGGGACCTGGAACCCTGCTTCTTCCCACATAGGTCTCCAGGCTGAGACACTGTGGAGGGAAAGCAACATCTCCCAGGGGAGGCCTAGCACAACTGCAGGGGAATGGGAAACAGGACAGATGGTGGATTCAAGCCACTGTTGTTCAATTCCTCCTTTCAGACCAGCACACAAAGCCACCATGTGTGTGACCTGCATCCAGAGCTGTGACGTGACTGAAGGTGTTCACATGCACTAAACTGAACTGCCAGCTGTGCTGACTGCCTTGGAACTGCCTCCTACACTACAGCTACCTTCTGGTTGAGTGTCCTCACTTACCATCTTCATCATTGGTGACAGTTATGGTGGCCATGTCCACCTTCCCAATCCTAGCTCCACTCCAATGGTTTCCAAGCGGACTGCCAAGATAGACCTGGAACTGCTCTTCGGGTTCAAAGGCAGAGTCATCACTGATGACAACACTGCAGTTCTTCACCTAAAGCCAAGTAAGCAGGAGAAAACAGCAAATCTGAGGAAGCCCCTTAAAAGCCACACTGCACTTCACCATCCAGGGTTTCATGTCCAAGTCCTGTCAGTCCTGGATGAAACACCTCTGTTCTCAAGGCTGATGTGGACAAACCACGGTTGCATGATGGGACACAGCAGTGAAGACCTCTACTTCCACATACCAACAGCCCTCAGCTACCACCACCCTGAGTCCTCCTGACATGAGGAGGAACTCCTTCACCTCTGAACCAGTTTTATCATGAAAAACAATCCCTTCAGAGTCATGTCAGATTTCCAGGAACAGAAGTGACTTCAAGTGACTATGAAACCAGTTTGGCCAGCCTCTGCCAGCTCCCTCTGCCAATGCAGAGCTGAGGAGGAGATCTGAACCTCTCCCATCAACAGTTCTTCACTCTCCCCACAAGCCAGGTTCAGCTCACCTTCTCCCCTTTCAAGAAAGTGATGCGAGACTCCTCTGCATTTCTCCTCTCTGCAAAGTCCTCCATGACCTCTGCTGTCTGGCTCTGGGTGTAGCACCTGACAGAAGACTCGTAGCTGAGGTCCCCAGTGCGGAAGATGGGAATGTGCAGCAAACCCTCCTTCTCCTTCACTGTGTAGGTAGCCTTGGTGAACTGCATGCGTGGGACTGGAGGCAAGAGAAAGAGTCAAGCAGTGCTGAAGCTCCACAGAGAGACAGGCACACAAAGACCCTGGCAGAACTGCTGCAGAAAAGGGGGCAACTGTCCTCATCATCTAACTCCAGCAGTTGATGGAACTTGTTCCTTCCCTCTCGTTTTGGGGATGGAGAACCAGGCAGGGCTGGTGGGATGGGGACAGTGTTTGTGAGGGATCCCCTGAGGACTTGGTGCTGAGGTGGATGCTTGGCATCCATCAAGGCAGGATCCTACTGCCTACAGACAGACACAGAGCAAGCAGCTTGCAGAAAAGAGGGTGGACCTCGATGAGAATGAGGAATGTTTATAGACCATGATACCCTGTGTGCTTTCGTCAGGCAAGTGAACACCAGAGATGTCACAACAGAAGAAAAAGTCACCATGCAGTGAGACCTTCTCACATCCTAAAGGGGTCTTCACCTCACAGAGAACATGAAGCAGGGACTGAGCTCTGGGCAGAGCAGGCAAAGTGTGGCTGAACACTACAGGAAAGTTCTTTCCGTGCTTCCCAGTGTTCCAAGCTCTTGTGGGCATGGAGCATGGAAAAAAACAGGGCAGCTAAATGGATGGGAGGATCCCAGGAAAACAGGCTAGAAAGAACCTGACCTGGAGCAGCCTCAGGAAGGGGCTAGGATGGCCTGGAGAGAGCTGCCATGGGTAACTTACCATCCTGGAAGATGTCATTGATGGCCACGACGGCTTGGAATGGTTTTGTCAGCTCAGCTCCATGGGGTGAGCTGAGATAAACAACAAATGTCTCCACCCCCTCTATCACCGGGTACTGCGCGTCGTCCAGGATGGTCAGGGTGCAGAACTAGAAGGAAAGCAGAAGTCCTGCTTTTAGAGATGCCAAACTTTCATCCCAGGCTGTCCAACATAAAGTCATCATGTCAGGCCTTTTCTGAACTCATCAAACACATCTAGATCCATCTGGCATGTCACTGTGGAGAACAGGCAGCCACCTTCATCCTGGGAGCAGTGGCCTGACTCCATGTCCTCTGGCTGGAGCAATGATCTGCCCTGAGTCTGTGCCTGGCATATGGATTCAGACTCCACCTGGAATACTGCATCCAGCTCTGGTGCCCTCAGCACAGGAAAGACACAGACCTGTTGGAGAGGGTCCAGAGAAGGGCCACCAACATGATTAAAGGGCTGGAGTAGCTCTGCTATGAAGACAGGCTGAGAGACTTGGGGCTGTTCAGCCTAGAGAAGGCTCCAGGGAGACCTTAGAGCACCTTCCAGTACTTGAAAGCTGGGGAGGGGCTTTTCATCAGAGAAGATAGTGATAGGACAAGGGGTGATGGTTTTAAACTGAGAGAAGGGAGATTGAGGTTAGATATTAGGAAGAAATTCTTCACCATAAGGGTGGTGAGGAACTGGAATGGGTTGCCCAGGGAGGTTGTGGCTGCCCCATCCCTGGAGGTTTTTAAGGCCAAGTTGGATGAGGTTTTGTGCAGCCTGGTCTAGTGGTTCCCTGCTCATGGCAGGGGGGTTGGAGCTTGATGATCTTTAAGGTCCCTTCCAACCTCAATGATTCGATGATTACCAACTCTCAAACGGCCCTGGGATCCATCACAAATGGCAAACGCAGAGAGCACACATGAACGGGAGAGGTGTCACCAGACAGAGCAGACTCATCAGTGGCTCCTCACCTCTTCTGTCTTGCCTGGTCTGAACTCTATTTTTCTGGAGCTGGGGACATAATCGACCCCTGGGCTGGCGGACGGCGGGTCAGAGGCCCGCGTGGAGCACCACACCGAGATGGGGCTGGAGAGGTCGGGTCCCTGCCGCAGGACTGGGATCTCAACGTTTCCTGCATCCCAGGAGAGAGGACCAAGATGAGACAACAACCCTGACACCACAAACCTCACTCCTTTCCCTTCGGGGTGCCCTCCTCCCTTCCCCAGCAGAGGACCAACCCCTCAGCCTCCCGCAGCAGGGCCAAGAGAGGAATGGAAACCCTCTGCAGACCTGCCACAATGCTGGGGAGCAGCCCAGCGTGGCATGGGGCAGCCCTGGGGGACCCTCACCTGCTGCCTCGCTGACAGTGAAGGTGGCATTCCCCAGGGACACCGTGGAGGCATCATTGGGACCCTGGATGACCACGCGGGCCGAGGCGCGGCTGCCGATGCGCGCGTCCCCCGCGGCCTGAGCCAGGGCCACCTCAAACTCCTCCTCTTCCTCCTGCTCACTGTCGTCCACCAGCGCCACGTCGCACGTCACCACGGTCACCCCGGGGCTGAAGGTGACACGGCTGCCATTCCCAATCCCCCGGGACTTGAAGTCGGAGCCGGGTTCCAGCACAGAGAGGCTGCTGCCTTTGGCTGACTTGGGGATGGTGTAGCAGATGGCAGACACCGTGCTGCTGGTATCACCTGAGAGGCATAGAAAAACACACCCTGTAACTCTGGAAATACTTCTCTCTTTGGTGGAGACACCATCTCCTTAATTAACCAAGCAGCATTCAGCAAAACAGGGGGGAGGAATAAAAGAACCACCCAGCACCCCTGCTCCTACACTTGCAGACCAGCTGGCTGAGGTGTGACTTGCAGGCACACTCCACATCTGGGTTGCTGTGACCAGGAAATGGGTGGCACTTGCCTGCTAAAAATCCAGTATCAAACACAGGGTACAGGGAAGCAGGACATAGCCACAAGGGTTTGCTCCTGCTCATGCTGGGGGGAGAAATGAACCCAAAAGTCAGGAGCTTTAACTGCCCTGATGAATCTTCCAGCAAAGCTGGGAAAGATTTAAAAAAAAATAAATAAATCCAACCAGCCCAACATCTGCTCAGTGCTGCTGCTTCTTGTTGCAGTTGTGCCACGAAGCTGCTGCCCAACAAACCAAAGAAGCACCTCAAAATCATAGAGAAGCAAACCCCGAGGAACACCACCTGTTTTGGGAGGTCCTGCCCCCAGGATTCAGTGTGTGCCCTCAGCCTGGCAAAGGCACAGACCGCAGAACCCATCTGCAGTCATCCTGGTCACGAGGTCAGGACTGCAGGACACGGGCACCAAACTGCTCCTGCCATCTGCCATGTGCTGTGCACAGCATCATCCTCCTGCTCACTTCTCTCTGTCCCCAGCTGCCTGGTGGCCACAGTCTCCAAGGGCTCCCCACGCACCCTTCTCTGCCAGGGGGGTCAGACTCTGCTCACTGCACTGACAGCAGCAACCAAAGTCCTTCTGCCCAGCTTGACCCACCTCTCCGTTCCACGGGAGCCGAGAGGACCCCGGCGCTCTCGCTGACGTGGTAGATCTTCCTGTCAAACTGCAGGGTGGGCTGGTCCTCAGCATCTGTGATGGTGACAGTGGCCTGGGTGATGTTCCCCAGCAGGGCATAGGCTGGTGTGCTGAGCTCCACGGTGAAGCTCTCCATGCTCTCAAAGACACTGTCATCATTGATGACGATGGTGAAGGCCTTGGTGTCCTCCTGCTCCTCAAACTGCACCTGGAAGGCAGCAAAGGGGGCTGCTGCTTCTCTTGGGACTGGGGTCTAAAACTTTCTCTCCCTCCTGCCTCACCCTTGGCCTGAGTCAAAAAACTTGTGCCCGGGCAGCACCAAAAACCAAGCTTAAGCAAGAATAAACCGGGATCAGCATGTGCCCTGCAGAGGTCCCCACCCCTCCTGAGCTCAGCCATGGTTTTAGTCCTTTGCACCATCAGGATGGACATTCCCACACAGGCAAGCCTGTGATATCTGCAGTCTGTTACAAGGACAGGGAGTGAGAGGGGAGATTTAGAAGAGGTTTTAGGATGAAATTCTTTCCTGTGAGCGTGGGGAGAGCCTGGCCCAGGTTGCCCAGAGAAGCTGTGGCTGCCCCATCCCTGGCAGTGTTGAAGGGCAGGTTGGATGGGGCTTGGAGCAACCTGGGCTGCTGGGAGGTGTCCCTGCCCATGCAGGGGGGTTGGAACTGGATGATCTTAAAGATCCTTTCCAACCCAACCCAGTCTGTGAACGCTGCAGCAAAGCCCACCTTCCAACAGAAAAGGAAACGGAGGAAAAAAAGAGCCTTCCTTCAAAAAGCAAACAAACCACGTTTTTTTTCCGCACGGAAATCGCACCCTCCTTCGTGGACTTTTTTTTGGGATCAGTCCTTCTCAGTTCTTCCACCCGGGCTGGAGGGCACAGATAGTCAGACCTCCCCCCTTTCCTGCTGCCCCCAGCCTACCTGCCCCACGTAGTCCAGGAAGTCGTGCTCCCCGGGCCGGGAGCCGGGGGTGGCGGAGCCGGGCAGGCTGCGGCACAGGGCGATGGCGTAGTGCTTGAGGTTCCCCAGCCGCCGCACGGCCAGGCGCACCCAGCCCGCGCTCTCCCCGACCTGGTAGCTGCAAACACACCAAGCAAGACACAAAGCACACGCTGGGGAGTGTGAGGGATCAGCCCTCCAGACCTACTTTGGGAAATGGTATCCAAACCCCCGCGGTAGCCCCTGCCTGGCAGGAGGGAGGCTGCAGGAATGGCCCGCAGAGATGAGATAACGACAACAACGATGACGTGACCAAGGGGCAGAGGGGGCAGGTCCTCTCCAGCTGCTCACACATATATGGCTCAGTCACACGCACTCCTTGTGAAATCAAGATTCTAGGCCTATAAAATAGGGGGCTGCAATGGTGGGCTGGGGGAGTTTCATCTACACTGACCATGGACACCAACCCTTCCCCGTTGGCTGGACCAACGACGCTGGATCCAGGACCGGTGATTGTCCTGTCCTCGTCATCTCTCTCCCTTTATCTCTCTCTCTTGCTCCCCCCTCTCACCTTTTTTTCTCATCCCCTTTTCCTTACTTAATATACATATGCGGGTGGTTTTGTTTAGGTTGTTCAACATCAACTCCTACTAGTGTAATAAATGTGTTATTTGTTACAAACAGCCCCTGTGTGTGGCTGCACCTTAATCTGATCAAGGGGGATTGGACGGTCAAGCTTCTACTCGGACTGTAACACATTTACTCTCTCTGGGAAAAGACCAGGTCTGAGAGAAGGATTTTGGGCCCAGCCACACCTGGCTCCTCCATGAAGGAAATCTAGAAAGCAAGGGGGTTCAGTCCTAATCGCCCTGGGCTGCTCAGTCTGACTTGTGACCCATCCAGGACCGGATCCAGCCGCACCGAGGTTCCTCTATTGCAGCAGGAGTTTAGAAAGCAAGGGGGTCCAGTTTTAACCTTCCTGGGTAATTAAATCTGGGCCGTGTCAGGGAGCAAACTCTCTGTGTTGAGGCTGACACCCAGCACCTCAGACTCGGGCTGATTGTTGCCTCTGTGAGAAAAAACTGAGGGACGCCAATAATGGGGGATTTGGGCAGGTGGCAGATGTTCTGCAACCCTGCCCAGAGGTTGGTCTTAGTGGGCACTTCTCCTTCCTCCTCTCAGGTAGGACCCCACTTGTCAGAAGAGGGCTGTAATCCCCATGCCACTTACCTGGTGTGTGCGAAGCTGAGGAGAGACCACTGGATGTGGAAGATGTTCCCACTGACCACGTTGGGTTTGCTGTCCCTCACTAGGAACTGGAAGCTGTCCATGGTCTCCTGAACCTTCTCCTCATGCATCACGTACTGAATGAGGCCCTGGTTCACATCCTCTGCCAGGGTGAGACACCCCATGAGCCAGCTCAGAAATTCAACAGCACTTTCAGAGACGAGTAGCATGGAGACATCCATCCACAAAGCTGCAAGGATCGGGCTCTCCACATGCCCTTTTATGCTGCAGCAGCTTTTCTACCCTCCTTGGTCTCACCAGTGGTAGAAGCCAGCCTACAAGCTGTGACAAGACATTCCCTTGCCTAGTCTTTATCCATAATGGCTCTTACTTAAAAATAAAGTAAATTTAAAGTAGCTTTGATGAAGTGCAAGAAATGTGAATTTGCCTGGGCAGCACATATTTGATCTCTGCTCTATAAGCTGGCACGTCAGGGCTCCTTCTCACTGCTGGGATGGTTTGGCCTCTCTGACCTTCAGCAGTACAGCCTTGCCAGGCTTCAGCCAGATGATGAGATCCACATGCACCCTCTACAACTCCCCTTTAGTGTCCCAAGTTGAATGTCCAGCTCTAACAAGTCTGGAGAACCAGGGTGTGCTACAACACACATCTCCAACTGAAGGCAAAGTTCAAGTCTTATTTCTGACACATCTTTGAGATTTGCCCCCTGCCTTCTCCCCTGCCACCTTTTTCACCCTCACAAACAAGCTATCTTGACAAACTGAAGCAGCTGAAGGTAAAAAAGCCACCGGCCAACTCCATACCCTGTGTAAAGGTGGTCACAGTTGTCCCTGGTTTCAGCTTGTTCTCCACGTAGCCATTTCTGGGGCCGGCCGTTATCTCATAGATCAGCTGTTTGTCATCTGTGTCAGGGTCTGTCGTCAGTAATTCCTTCTTAGTGATGAGATTGGTTGCCTGGATTAAAGCCAAACCAAGGGATTAAAGCTCAGGAGATCCAGCAAGGCACATCTGCTTGACTGGTCATCCAAAAAAGCCCCAACCATCCCTCTGAGAAACGGCGTTTGTTGAACCAAAACCCACCGTGGCTCAAGGAAAAAGAAATTCTGAGCAGGCTGCCCAGCCCTGTCTAGCTGGGGTGAAAAGCTGTGACAGACCTTTTGGTTTCTCCTGGAAACCACTGCTCCCTGAGCCCTGCTGAGGCTCGGGAGAGGCCTGGCTCTGCCAAAAACATTTGCCAACAGCCTCCAGTTGAAGGCTTTGGCCAGGACAGTTCGTGCTGGCTGAGCCTGAGCTTGTCCTTCTTCCAAATGACCTCATAGGGATGTGCCTCGGTTCCACCACATGTTGCTTTCTCTTTCAAAACAAAACACCCTTAACAGCAGGAGATAAAGAGAGAACTGAGCTGCCTGAGCCTGCAGGGCTTTTGCTGAAATCAGGAATTTGAGCTGAGATGGCCACTTCTTCATACAATTTCTTATTACAGTGTCTTCCAAGCCTTCTATGGTCCTATGATTCTATTTCTTTGCAGTTACTGCTGGACCTTCAAAACTAAGCACGAGAGAGAGACTTTCCTGGGGTGTTGTTTGGACTTCAGCAAAACAAAGGCAGGCACAGCAGCAATCCCTACACAGCACATCTCTGAAAACCTGGTGTCTCTGCCACGGCCTCTGTGGCACGTCATCAAGACTTTCTCCACCATCAGCAAAGCTGAAAACACACCCCGGGGAGGAGGGACAAGGGGCAGGATGTGTCTGCCCAGGAAGGTGGGCTGCTCGTGCAAGAGCCAAGAAGAGCCAAGCATGATGGTCCAGCTAATAAGAGAAGGAGAGGGTCCAGGAAGCAACCTGGACACCTCTGCCTCTTCCAAGACCGTTCATGGGCACAGAGGGACACTTCTGCCACAGAAAAACCACAAATGCAGAAGGATGAGGATGTTCTCCTCTGAAGTTTCTTCTCCTGAACAGCCTGAGAAACCATCTAAGCTGAACCCAGGCAGGCAGTTACCTTGCCATCCACGTACTCCAGCCACTGCAAACCCAGGTTGGTGATGATCCTGGGTGTCCCATCATCCACAGAGAGAATGTCCACTTTGAAACGTTGAGGTGCTGCTGTCACAACCTGACCAAAGTTCAGAGAGAGGGCTGTTACTTTGGGAGTCAGACCCTCATCCACCTTATCAACAGCTTTGCTCATTTCAGCTCTTTTGGAATCAAGGTCCTGGGGGGGACTTTGCTTGGTACACCAGGGAGGAAGCAAATGGCATCCTACTTTGCATACACAAAGGCTGGTACACCAGGGAGGAAGCAAATGGCATCCTGAGAATACTTAGCCCTCATCTTCAGGGGAGCAACAGCAGCTAAGATGCCCCCTCTGTGCCAGGAGGTAGCTTTCTGCTAGCTAGAGAAAGTCTCCCTCAGATCCTTTCTGGTGGAATCATTAAGGTTGGAAAATAACTCTAAGATCATCAAAACCCACCATCAGCCCAACACAACCATGCCCAAAGTGCCATGTCTACATGTTTTTTGAACACCTCCAGGGCTGGTGACTCCACCGCTTCCCTGGGCAGCCTGTTCCAATGCTTGATCATTCTTTCAGTAAAGAAGCTGTTCCTCATCCAATCTAACCTGGAGCAACTTGAGGCCGATTCCTCTTGTCCTAGTGCCAATTACTTGGGAGAAGAGAACAACCCCCAACCTCACTCCAACCTCCTTTCAGGCAGTTGTAGAGACCTAGAAGGTCTCCCCTCAGCCTCATCTTCTCCAGACTAAACAACCCCAGCTCCTTCAGCCGCTCCTCACAAGACTTGTTCTCCTCCCCTTACCTTCTTCCCCTCGTCCTCCATAATGAAGAAGGGATTGGTGCCATCAGACACGGTGAAGGTGAAGCCATCCTGCAGTGAGTTGCTGCCATCGTGGCTGTAGCTGACACGGTTCTGGTAGATGTCATCCATGGTGAAGGTGGTGGCTGGGCGGTAGCGCTGCCCCTTGCTGGTGCGTTCGATCAGGCCGTGCCGGGGGGGCTGGACGATGGTGAAGGTGACTGACTCAGCCTGCAGCAAGGAGACAGAGTGGCAAAGCTGCTGACGTGACCCCAGGGCCTGGTCCTTCCAGCTCCAGATGCCTGGAGAAGAACTCCATGCCCAGACAGGTTTTCTAGCACAGTGTTTCCAACCAGGGGCTGAAAAGCTGCACCGTACACCGGACTGAGTAAACCCAAGCCCTGCCCTATCTTTAACCCTCTCCCCAGGTGGTCATCTACAAACCAAACCTATCTAGGCTGGACACATCACACCAAACTATTGCTTTAGCTGCTCTGGGGCAGCTCCTGCCCTTGTGACAACTCAACTCCTTGAGTATCAGAGCAGTCCCCCATTCTGCAGCCACTCTAGGCAACGTGCCCCTTGTCACTTCTGTGGGGGTGGCAGCAGGGGTGCCTTTTGGGGCAGGATCTTTGGCTTAGGGCAATAGCAGGCAGCCAGGAGCTCTCTGGCTCCACGGAAACCATAGCACAGTGAGGTAGAGCCACCAGGAGACCCCTAGGCCTCCAGCCAGACTCAGGAGGAGGAAGAGGCAATGCCATTTTCATCTGTGTCAGGCATAAACTCAGTGCCAAGGCTGGGCATGAGCTCAGTTCAAATCCACAATGTTCAGAAAGAAGGTGGGACAGGGCAAGGATTAGCTTTGATCACAACTTCTAAATGTTTTCCTCACAGGTTTGTTGCTTGTCTGAGAGACAAACCCAGAGGAAGCCACTTCTCAAGCTTTGGGCTTTGCTCCAACACTCCCCCAAGCCCCCCACCCACCAAGCTGTTTGCTGTTGTGGTCAGAGAGGTTATGACCACAGGGAGAGATGATGGTTGCTATCATCTGTCTATTTGAGCACAAGCCTCTTTTTCTGACAGCCCAGATGTGCAGCAGAAGAGGGAGGGAGGGGACCAGGGGGAGGGGTCCTGCCTTACCTTCGTGTCAGCGTCCGTGGCTTTAAGCTCAAACTCTGTGATGGGTTTTCTCACCCCTTCCTGGACTGTCAGGCCCAGGCTCTGCACTACAGGCAAGGAGTCATCCACAGGGTTTATGGTGATGTCAAATGTCTGGCTGGCCTGGAACAGGAGGAAAAGTCTCTTTGGATGAATCCAGCCTGCCAAGAGTGCTGCTCCACTGAAACAGGAACGCTCCATGCAGACCACGGGATCCACTTGACTTCATTTTGGCCTTGTCTATTGAGTAAAATAGGAGCTTCTAAGCTCAGATCATGCAAACATGACCTCTTGCCACTCCACTAACTGATTCTCCCTCCTTCTGTGAAATTTATGGACATCCCCTTTTCCCTCCCTCATTCTACTCTGTGTTATTTGCAGCGATGACCTTTCTCTTTCAGAAAGTAGGAAGGAGGCATTTCCCAAGGGTCTAACTGTGCTTCTGGGTGCACCACCAGTGTGCTGGGTCACAGCTGAGCTCCAGGAGCAACTGGTAAGCAGATGAAAACCAGACACTGAAATCCTGGCAAACCAGGAGTTTATCATGAGGGCACGTGGCACGGGGCTCACCCTGACCCCCCCAGGGCTCGCTCCCTTCCCTGTGCTATGGAAGATCTCTCACAGCAAAGGAAGCAAGAGCACCCACCACTGCCAAACTGCACAGGAGGAAAACGGACTCCCATCACATCCTACAGAGTCAAGAGCCTGCTCTGGCTCAGGCCAAAAACCGTGCTGGGACTCACCTGGTTCCTTCCATCAGACACAGAGAAGGTGAAGGCGTCCGTGTGCTTCTCAGTGTCACTGGTGTGGACATACTGGATGCTGCCAGAGGCCAGGTCTGCCTGGCTGAAGGAACTAATTCTTGTCCCTACCAAAAGAACAAGGGGGGAAAATGTGCTATATGAAGAGCGAGGTTGGGAAAAATACGGGGAGCTGGACTTATCTAGCCATGAAGACTCATTCTTGGCTTGTTCTGCTCCAGATCAGGCTGTACCATGAACCTCAGCTGAGCCAGGGATTGAGCTGGCATGGAGCCTCCTAAAATCTCAGTTCAACAACTTTGAAGGGAGTGGAGTGGCAGCTCTTTTGCAACAAGAAGTACAGACTTCCTCCCAGATGTACACTTTTATGATGGCACCTCACACTGGCAGGACACCCAGCTGGGGATGGGCCTGTCAGAGCAGAAGCTCTGAGCAAAATGGGAGATGGAACACTTGGACTTTCACTGTTGTGCAGGATGGATTCAGTTGTGGCATCACTGAGTAGGAGCAAAAGGTCTCCTGGCCTCACAGCACTTTTCAAAAATGCCTTCAAAGACTGTGCTCTCTTCCCTTCCTTGTACCCCTGCATTTAGAACCGATGAAGCTTCTTCCTCAACACTGACTTTGAGGGCCACCTTTACAGGCTGCTCAGTGTGACACACACACAGAAGGCATTTTAAAAAGCACTTGAGCCTTTAAGTCTCATTGTTGCATTCAACAATTTCATTGCTCTTAAGAAGAACCAAAACCCTGACAAAAAGTTGTTCAGTAAATGGTTACTGACAAGTACTGGCCACACAACACAAGATACCAGGATCTGCTACAAAGAAATGAGCCCAAACTGGATGATCAGCCAAGCCTCCCTCAGAGCTCATTAGCTTGTAAGGTTTGTGTTCTCTTTTGAATGCTCCAGTACCCTCTCCTTAGGTTTAGGTCATTTAAAAGATGAGAACAACCCTTTCACAGTGTGTGACTCTCTTTCTTAGTCCATCACAGACATGAAAAAGCACAGAAATGGAATCACAGAATGTCAGGGGTTGGAAGGCACCTCCAAAGATAATCAAGTCCAACCCCTCTGTCAGAGCAGGACCAAAAACAATCACTCAGAAAGGCATCCAGGCAGGTCTGGAAAGTCTCCAGAGAAGGAGACTCCACACCCTCCCTGGGCAGCCTGGCCCAGGGCTCTGTCACCCTCACAGGAAATAAGTTCTTCCTCATGTTGAGGTGGAACTTCCTGGGCTCCAGTGTGAATCCATTGCCCCTCGTCCTGTCACAGGGCACAAGTGACAGGAGCTTGTCCTGCCTTCTTGATGCCCTCATATACTGATAGGACATTAATTAGATCTCCCCTCAGTCTTCCCCTCTCTAGACTAAACAGCCCCAGGTCTCTCAGCCTTTCCTGATAAGGCAGGTGTTCCAGCCCCTTCATCACCCTCGTAGCCTCTGTCAGAATCATTCATGAATGTTTCAGTAACAGGAGGGATAAAATCATTAATCTAACTCTTTCAGGTCCCCGAAGTACAAGACACACTGTTCAGTTTGCAACTTAAAACAAAAAATACTGCAGGTTTTAAATTTTTCTCTTTGCAGGGGGTTTTTGCTTATTGTAACTTCCATCCCTTACTCCCACCCTTGTCAGAGGACAATTTCCACTGTGAGAAGATGAGGAAAACCATGCACTAACCCCAAGCTGTACAGGGACTGTCTATGTCTTGAAAACACAAAGCAGGCATTTCTATTTTCATCTCACATTGATGAGAGATCTAATTCCAAGAAGAACTATAACCTTCTGGGAGTATAATCTACATCAGAAGAGCATAGATTTAGACTGCTTGATCAGAGAGGGGGAGAACACTCAGTGTCAGTGGGCATGGAAGGCAACTCACAAATTCAGATCACATTTGCAGGTAATTATTTTCTGAGTTTCACCAACCTCACCTCCCTAAACTACCAGAATCCATAGGATCATAGAATGGTGAAGGTTGGAAGGGACCTAGAAGAACATCCAGTTCCAGCCTCCCTGCTATGAGCAGGGACACCTCCCACTAGACCAGACTGCACAAAGCTTCATCCAACCTGGCCTTGAACACCTCCAGGGAGGGGGCTTCCTTCTCTGCCCCCTCTCCAACAGCTCCATGTCCTCTCTGTGCTGTAGGCTCCAGGGCTGGACACAGCACTGCAGGTGGGGTCTCACCAGAGCAGAGGGGCAGAATCCCCTCCTGGCCCTACTGGCCACACTTCTTTTGATGCAGCCCAGGACACAATGGGCTCTCTGGGCTCCAGCTCTCACTGGTGGCTCATGTTGAGCTTCTCATCAACTACCACCCCCAAGTCCTTCTCCTCAGGGATGCTCTCCAGCCATTCTCCCCTCAGCCTGGATTTGTGCCTGGCGTTGCACCAACTCAGGTGCAGGACCTTGCACTTGGCCTTGTTGAGCTTCATGAGGTTGGCACTGGCCCACCTCTCCAGCCTGTCAAAGTCCCTCTGGGTGGCATCCCCTTCCCTCTAGAGTGTCAACTACATCACTAGAGTAATGACACAGCTTGGTACCATCAGCAACTTGACGAGGAGACACCCAATCCCACTGTCCATGTCTCCAGCAAAGATGTTGAACAGCTCTGGTCCCAGTACTGTCCCCTGAGGGACACCACTTGATCCAGTGTATCCATCACACCAGAACGTAGCTTCCTTTTAAACTAACTCAGTGGTTAGTTCCTTTTCCTGCCAACTACAGCTGGGAAAAGAGGCTGGTGTTGAAGGACTGGTGATCATCAGGGCCTTCCCTCCACTCACCCTCTTCTCAAACTCTGGGTTAACGACCAGGAAACACAATTCTATGTTGCTGCCCCCAAGCACATTTTTCCTGCAGTCAACCTTTGGGGCTCAAAAGCCCCCCAGTGCTTCACTGCTGGAAGAACCCAACCCCCAAAATACCACCCTGCTAACCTGGGGAGGCCACGTGCTCCAGGTGCCCCAGCTGTGGCTGCCTGGTGACCTGGTACAGCAGCTGGGTTGGGTCACTGTCCTGGTCTGTGGCCGAGAGCTGGAGGGTTGTGATGGTCTTTGCTGAGTTCTCATCCAAGACCAGCCCTTTGTTAGCCAGGATGGAGGGGGGGAATCGGTCCTCTGAAAGGGTTAAATATGAAGCTGAGTGAGAAGACAGTTGCCCTCCTGCCCCTGGTGTGATTCAAATCAAACTGTGCTCAAACAAAAGCCAACAGACACACCAACACCTCCCAGGCTGGTAATTCCAAAACAGGTAGGACAGGCCTTGGCCTTAACTGGGGGGATGGCAACATTGTAAGATCTTCAAGAAAATCTAAGCAATCTGAAGATACCAAGGGGAATTTCTCTTCCAGTGAGTTAGTCAGAAGCCAAAGAACTAATCCTTACACCCGGGAACTCTCCCATGCCTCAAATTTCCAAGGCCTTCCAATTAATGACAAATAAAAACTGCACCCCAAGAACGACACCAGAATTTGCAGCAGGTGTGGGGTGGGGAGCCCTGAGGCTCCAGCTCTGCAGCCAACAGAACTTCAGGCACCATTTTTTTACCTAATACACTAATATAAAAAACCTGGTCCGTCAGTTTGTGGCCATTGGCATCGATCACGTCAAAGGCGAAGGCGAAATTACCACCAGGATCCCCCTCCTTGTGACTGTACAGCACTTGTCCTGCAGAGAGGCAGAAAAGAGGTGGTTTATTATGAGCTGCATCATTTAATCCTTCATTTGGAACCAGGCTAGCACTATCAGCTGAGGGACCTGGGGCTTAACAGAGCTCCTGGATTTGGGTTTCATGAGTTTTCCCTCTTAATTCTTTTTCTCACGCTGAGGGAAACTTTTGGATGTGTTTCTGTTCTAACATAACAACCTTTTCTTACTTCTTTCCCTCTCCTTTCCAGGCTTCAAGTCATCCTTCCCATCTCATAAAGATCACAGAACCCCAGAACATCTCATGTTGGAGAGGACCCACAAGGATCATTGAGTCCAACTCCCTGCTCCTTGCAGGACTACCCAAAATCAGCCACATATGACTTGCCATGATCATCTAAAATCAAGCACACACCTTTATTTATATCAGCCTGGGTGAAACTTTTGACAGGTCCTTTGACAGAGATCTGGACTGGGTTATCAACTTGGGTCAACTGCAGATGACCCACGCTGGGATCCCTCCTCATGACAAATCTAATCATTGCGTCATCTGAATAAACAGCTACTGCTTTCAAGTGCTGGTCTGTGAGGTAGGCTGCAGAGCCTGGAGCAGAGAAAGAAAACAGGAACAGCTTCAGCCAATCCAGCAGAGTGACTCAGGTGGGACCACACAACAGCACCACCCTCCTCCCTCTCCCCGTACCAACTGGGAGGTGCAGGGCCCTGTTGACAGCTAACGAGGGCGGCTGCTTCTCCGGCAGCTCCATGAAGAATTCCAGCTTTCCTGTCTGCCTGTAGAGGCCATCAGTGATGGAGAAGCCAAACTCGTCCGTTTGTGCTGCAGCCCCACTCTGAGTGTAAACCATCAGCTCATCCAGAATGTCCTGGTAGGTGAAGGATGAGCCCGTGGCCACCACCCGGCCCTGCTCCGGGGGCTCCGCAGGCGTCTGCCTCCGGCGGAGGTGACCTGACAACAGAGGGGTGAACATGATGGGGAGAAGTCAGCCAGGTGGGGCCTCTGTGTGTGCCCCCTCTGTGGGATGCACCCAGGTGGGCACAGCCTACCTGGAAAAAATGAATGAAATCATCTGGTTGTTGCTGGAAGTCGTAAGGATGTGGCTACGTACGTGGGATCTGGGGAGCGGGTGCAGAGAAACCCCCCGGAGGGAATGGGGCAACACAAAAGGGAACTCCCAATCTGCTTGTTGCTAGAAGTCGTAAGGATGTGGCCACGTACGTGAGATCTGGGGAGCGGGTGCAGAGAAACCCCCCAGAGGGAATGGGGCAACACAAAAGGGAACTCCCCAGGGAAATGCAGGGAGTTGCCCTTTCCCCTGTCCCACAGAGAGTGAGGGACAACTCTGGAATCATAGAATCACAAGAGTTTGGAAGGGGTCTCTGAAGATCATCTTGTCCAGCCCCCCTGCTGCAGCAGGAACACCCAGTCCCACAGAGAGTGAGGGACAACTCTTGAATCATAGAAGCACAGGGGTTTGGAAGGGGTCTCTGAAGATCATCAAGTCCAAGCCCCCTGCTGCAGCAGGAACACCCAGGGCAGGTCACACAGGAATGTGTCCAGGTGGGTCTGGAAAGTCTCCAGAGCAGGAGACTCCACCACCTCTCTGGGCAGCCTGGCCCAGGGCTCTGTCACCCTCACAGCAAACAAGTTTCTCCTCACATTGAGGTGGAACTTCCTATGTTGTCACTTGGGGCCATTTCCCCTCGTCCTGTCACAGGCACCACTGAACAGACACTGGCCCATTCCTGACACCCACCCTGCAGATACTGACAGACATTCATCAGGTCCCCTCTCAGTCTTCTCTTCTCCAGACTAAACAGCCCCAGGTCTCTCAGCCTTTCCCCATATGACAAGTGTTCCAGTCCCTTCATCATCCCTGTAGCCTCTGTTGGACTCTTCCCTGCATCTCTGTGTCCCTCTTGAACTGGGAAGCCCAGAACTGGGCACAACACTCCAGATGTGGTCTCACCAGGGCAGAGCAGAGGGGGAGGAGAACTGCTGGTCCAAACATGGACTAAATGTGTTCTATACACACACGCCAGGCTCCTCTCTCACATCAGGAGACACAGATCTCCCAGGTATAAAGACACAGCCACACAAAGACATTCTCTTTCACCCTGCCAGGACTCACCATGCTGAGGACTTTTGGTAACCACGATGACAAGCTCACTGCTCTGGGTGTCCAGGTCCTGCAGGCTGAGGGAGGCGTTGGTCAGGACCACACGTGAGCCCTCGTGCACTGGGACAGGCTCCAGCACCATCCTCGGGGGCTCATCGTTCTGCCGCTGCACGGGGGCCAAAGGCAACAGAGTCAAAGGAGGGAAAGGGCCAAAGGGAGCAGAACACTGCCCATCTGATCAAACACCAAATGGTGGTGCTGATATCCATTGGTGGGCTACCACAGCCTCTCCACATCTACCCAGCAGCAAGACTGCTTCTAAGAGGGAGGATAAGCCCCAGGGAAGAGACTGCAAGTGGCAACTCTTCTCTGGTGTCACAGGCGAACGATGTGCCTGTACTGGGGGAAGGAAAGGAGGAAGGAACCTCCCTTTAATCCCTTTCCCATCTATTACAAAGGGCTGAGGAGCACTTTCCAAGTGTGTGTATGAAAGGAGAGGGCTCTGGCAGGCAGAGCCCAGGTGTACCTGGATGGTGATGTTGATGCTCTGCAGCTCGGACTGGCTGGAGCCGTCGCTCACGGCAAAGCTGAAGACGTCGCTCGTTGGCTCGATGCTTTCATGGACGCTCTGCAAGTAGTAAATGCTGCTCTCTAGAACATCTTGGAGGGAGAAAGATGCATCTGTGGTGGCAGCAGACTGACCCTGTGGGCCAAACCTCTCACCTGCAAACCAGAATACCACTAGTGAAGGGATGTTTAGTTCACTCACGAATTGAAACGAACGCAGCAGAATGAGGAGAACAGCAGATGGTGAAGGGTGCAGGGGATGTTCCTGCCTACAACGTGGCTCTCACACAGCTCGTGGCCTCTGCAGAGAGCAACATCTGCTGCATGAGAGCAGGCATTAGGGAAGCTGCAGTTGTGTGCATAGTGCAAGCAAACCCACATCCCAGAATTCCACAGGCTTTCTTCAGAGATGAGACAGGGGCTTGTGTGCCATCTGGCCTCGACACAACCTTGACATCAAGCTTCACCTTGCAAAACTAAGTCTCACACCCAAGAAAACCACCCAGTTGTTGCCTTTTCAAGGACAGACTCCAAATCTGGAGTTGACCCATGGGACACCATTAGCAGGGGTGATGTGTCATGGTTAGCAAGCTGCAGTCTTCAGAAGAAATCCAATCCCTGTTGTAACAAGCCCCTACACTGGCCAACCCACTGTGACATTTTACAAAGGCAAGTTATGACTGAAGGGAATCGTGTGATGCATGAAACTCCTGTCAGGGCCAGGCACGGGATGAAGAAGCCAAGTCTGGATGAACATCCTTGGATAATGTGGCACAAATCCTACCTTTTTCCTGACAAGACAATGAGACATGACAAGGTTACCAGCCATGCTCTGCCACAGCTCTCACAGCCTTAAAAGTAGAGCATGAAGAAGCCAAAGTGGAGCATGAAGAAAATACAACACATGGGCTTGAAATGGCTGCTGATGCCCCAGTCTCTCAGTGTGGACCAGTCTCCAACAAACAAGCATCAGCAGAAAACGCTCCCCAAAGACAGTTCATCTCCTAACACTGACTTCACAAGCTCTTTCCCATCAACTGATGCCAACCAGCACTGCAGTGAGGAACTGTGGGGAGACAGAACATGCTCCAGCATGGCAGCTCCTACATTCCCTTCCACCAGCCAGGAAGAATAAGAGAGAGCCAAGCAATTTACCTGTCTTGGTGTTTTCAATGCAGCCATACATAGGTAGGGTAACAACTGTGACCCTCAGGTGTTCCTTGGCAGCAGAATCATAGTCAGCAACCAAGTGGTGATGAGCCAGCAGTGGGACCCTACCCCCCTCATCCACCTGGAAAGCAAGAACATGGGACAAAACCACTGGCAGTGCACACAACATGCACCAACACACAAACTGTCACAGAAGGAGGCTGTCTCCTTGGAACAGCCTTGCCTAGCTGAAGGCTGAAGTCCTGCCCCATCCTCCCCTAGGTCTGTTAAGCATGAAATCAAGGGGGGGGTGAGGTGGGATGGGAAGAACAAAGCCTGCCTGGCTCCTGAGAGGAGCCTGTGGGTGCTTTGTCAGGGCAAGAAGTGGCAGAGTCATGCTGACCTCCTGGGAGGCAGGTGAGATCTGCATTCCTTGTTGAAGGGAGCCTTTTGAAGGCAAGGGAGGGGGAATGTAAAGCTGGAAAGGAGGGAGATGACTTCAAAAGGCTTCGATAAGGAGACTGAAATGCTGTCTATCAGTCCAAAGCACCAGATGTTTTCACACTTCTGCTCATCTTTTACACATAAGTGTGTGAGATAAGGGGCAACATATTCAACAGGGATAAGTCAGGCTTGCTCCACTGATACCAACAGGGCATGCCAGGGAGATCCCAGCTCCTGTAGGGATGAGGTTCAGGGATGCAGGATGCAGCCTCACCATTAGCCTCCTCTGGCCTCCAAGTACTCTGTTAACCCTTTGCACTCCCAGGACTGCACGTGCAACACCGAATTTCTCCAGCAATTTCCCCAAAACTCCAAGAAAACTCTTCAGTTCCTCACACCTGAGACCTTCTTCCCACTGTCCCTACTATCCTGGGTAGCCACTTACAGTGATAGGGTCAGCAAAAATCCTAAGAGCCGGCATTGTCTGGGCAGATGTGATGGTGATGGTGAACATCTGTCTGTCAAGCTGGTTGTTATCAGCATCAGAAACAGTGAAGTGGAAGATGTCAATGACTGGCTGCTTGCTGGCCTCAACCATGGTGGAGTAGCTGTGAAAGGCAGAGCACAGCCTGGCTCAGGAAAACATGTCTCATCCCTACATGTGGAGGCAGTTCAGTTCCTAACCCTCCTTCACGTTCATTCCCTGAGTTCTGTTAAAGCACCATTTTTGGTTTTCCCTACCCAAAGTACCACCATGACTTGGACAACACAGGAAAAAGGGCCATAATTTGAAGCTACACCAACTACTAGCATTTCAAACATGCACAAAGACCTAACTCTACAGATGGGAAATGTTCTCACTTTGAATAGGCTAGAAGAGCCAAGAAAGGAAAAAATCCAGAGATCCCTGCAGAAAACCTACTGAGCTTTTAACTGGCATGGCTTGAAGGAGAATAGCTCTTTGGTACCTGATCCTCTGGTTGTTGATGTCTTCCATGGTGAAATTATAAACCTTGGAAAGCTCTTCATGATGAGAGTCAGACACCCATGAGAGGGTGCCATATGCAGGCAGAGATGTTAACTGGATTCTTATCTCTGAGTCAGGAGAATTGTTGTCCTAAACGAGAATGAAGAGACCAAATCAAAACAAGGTTGGCTTTTGTTTCCCTCCACTCAAAACAGAAGGAGGAACAAAATGGTTTCTAGGGAATTCTCCTAAGGGAGCTAGGTCAGACCTGCCACTGATGGATATTAAATGAAGCTTCTGTTGATCAGAGGAGAGTCAACTGGGTTGACATTCTCAGAATCTACCACAAAATGTACATTTCATTTCCTCTTGGCTCAGGGGGGTTTTCTTGTGTCCTTGTATCACATCAGCATGATCCCCAGAAATAAACCTGATATTTTTTTTTTTTCAAGTTACTTTTACACTTCCACAGGACTGGATCATTTATATAATACAGTTTTTCTGACTCCAGCTCAAGTGACCCAAAATCTAGCTGAGAGCTGGCAGACAGAGTCACTGTTGCCCACCAGTGCTTCAGACAGAGACACTGAGCTAAGTTCAGTTCTTATGAAATCAAAGGTTCATGTAGAACAAAGGGGCAAAAGGCAGACTCACTTTAAACTAAAAGCTGATTTTGGCACTATTCAGTAACATTAAGTGCAGCCACCTCTATGATATCACAACTCAGACAGCATCTTTCTTCTAAAAGCTCTTGTTGGCTGCCAGAAAAGGTAAGACCTATAACAGAAATCATCATATCCTCACATATGGGTCAGGAATGAAACCCTCTTTGTCCCACCTATTCTCTTGCTCAGGTTAAACCTGAGCAGCTTCCTTGCCAGGCCTTCCTCCTTATCAGGACGAGAGGACAGATCCCAGACTTGTATCCTGACTGATCCCTTGGCAAAAAAAACATTCACCTGCCTTCTTATCCTACCTCCCCCCCTGCAGTTCCCTAATCATCTCTGCCAGCTTCTACCTTAGATGTCCCCAGCCCCACACATGCACTGCAATCTCTCCTCCCTCCTCCACTGGGGGAGCATCTCTGCATACCAGCAATCCAAATACCTAAAGCATTTGCTGCTAAATCACCTGTAAGGAGTAAAACATCTTCCTTCTGAATGTCACCAAGCAGGGCAAGTTTTGTACAACACACAGCCCCCAGGACCCCCTCCAAGCTACCTAGGAGTGAAGCACCTTGGGTTGCTCAACCCCCCCCCCCTTCAAACACCTTGAGCAAAAGAACCAGGAAATTTTGGAAAGGGAGTGAGGGGGGCTGAAATTTTCAAGGAATTATCTCTTAGCAAATCCATGTGCTTCATGAGCAGGTTTGTTTGATAGAAAAATCTGGGCTTAACTCAGTTCACCTCTATTTCAGTCAGGCAGCAACAGCCCTGAAACCCTGTTGGATGAAAGAGTCTATGATCCCCTATTTGGCAGCAGTTGTCAGGACACGGTCAAAATGTGAACCCTCTGCCAAGAATCCACACTGACAGGAGAAAAGTGGAGGGGGGAAGAATAAGGAAAAGGAGGCTGGCAGCATTCCTGGGGTTTAGAAATAGATGGGAGCTTACAACGTAGGCGAGGTGTGATCGAGAGAGAGCCACAGAGCTTTTACTGGCCACAGTGACTCCCAACAGGCAGCCCAGGGCCAGCTGAGGGCCCTTGTCATCCAGCAGGGACACTTCCACCCTCAGCACTGTGGTCACTGTGGTGATGCCATCGGTGACAGAGATCTCCATGCTGTCCTCTGCTGCTGCTGAGCCATCGTGCACGTACTGCAGAGCGTTTCGAGTGACGTCCTCGTAGGTGAAGGTGTCACCTTCCCAGAAGGAAAATGCACAAGGTCAGAAGGGCTCAGGTTCACCAACCCGATTCAAATGACCTGAGGACTTAATCACAGTGCTAAACTGGCACTGAATGCCACCAGGGCTGTGAGTTATGAAGACATTTATTAAGGAGCTCGTACACACGCAGGGCAGAGAACCAGCTGGAACCTTCCCAGTTTCAGAGAGGCAGCAAAACTTCCCCATTCTCTGGGAGTGCACAGATCCTCCTTTCTTCCCAGCTGCTTTGTAAGCTCCTGCCTGTCACAGCTGGAGAAGGCTTCCTTCCCTCTCCACCTCTTGTGCTTGCATTACACTCCTGAAGATCATATCTGTCCATCTGATCACACACTGGAAACCACTGCCACCAAAATCAGCTCCCCAGGAGCTTTCAACTGCTGGATCACAACAGGTTTCCAGAGACTTCAGTGGAAATGTTCATTATGTTACTTCACTAAGTTACTTCAGACATAACTTACCATGTAAAACATGATGAGCTGGTTATAGTTATCACACCAGAGTGACAGTCAGGTCAGCTCACACAAAGAAGAAACAAAGGACTTTTTTCAGCCAGGAACTGAACAAATAACAGGCAAACATCTTTCCTGCAGCCACACACTCCCAGGCAGGAATTTCACATGCTTGTGGATGCAGCTGGATCTGCCCGAGGCATCTGTCTCCTCCTGGCCAACCAAACCAGCCAGGTGGACAGGTACACCTCACAGTCTGTCTCTCCTGTGCCAGGCAGATCTCACTCACCTGCTCTCAGGCGCTGCCACACGCCGGCGCTGGACTTGAGGACAATGCCATGATGGGGAGGGTTCACCAGCTCAAAGAAAAGACCCTCAGGAGATGTGTCTGTGTCGCTCACAGCCAGCTGGACCCCTGGGCCAGGGAGAGAGAGCATGGCTTCAGCATCCTCTGAAGGGAATATGGCATCCTGGGGGGTATCAAGAGTGGCCAGCCCAGACCTGCTCACAGGGCTCCAGGTGAGGCCTCCCCAGTTCCAGGACAAGGAGCTGCTGGGGAGAGCCCAGCACAGGGACACTGAGATGATGGAGGGGCTGGAGCATCTGCCTGTGAGGAGAGGCTGGGAGAGCTGGGGCTGCTCAGCTGGGAGAAAAGGAGGCTGAGGGGGGAGCTCATCAGTGCTGATCAATATCTCCAGGGGTGTCAGCAGGATGGGCCAGACTCTGCTCAGGGGTGTCCAGGACAAGGGGCAATGGGCACAAACTGGGGCACAGGAGGCTGAACCTGAATCTGAGAAAACACTTCATCCCTCTGAGGGGACCAGAGCCCTGGAACAGGCTGCCCAGGGAGGCTGTGGAGTCTCCATCCCTGGAGACATTCCCAACCAGCCTGGACATGTTCCTGTGTGATCTGCTCTGGGGGATCCTGCTCCAGCAGAAGGGTTGGACTGGATGATCTCCAGAGGTCCCTTCTAACCCTCACCAGGCTGTGATTCTGTAATATCCCTTAGGTTTTGTGATGTGCTTTTGTGAACAGAGTTAAAAAACTGTCATTCAAACAGTAGGTGAAAATTAAAATAATTCTGGAGCTGCCCTAGCTCAAGATCTTGCTGGTTTCATGGAAATAATTAGTCCCCTGATGATGCCCAGATCAGAGGTTGTATCAGAAAACTTCTTGCCAGTATGGCTGACAAAGGACAGCTTTGCAAACCCTCAGCTTTTGAAAGACATGAGCACATGCTCATCATGCAGGAGGTGCCTAGAAAATCCCCAGAGAACCTCCTGGTGCAAGCAGAAAGTGGCTTATCCTGAAGAACCCAGTGTACCAGACCAGTAACTGATGGTTCAGCAACTGCACAGCAGACTAAGAGGGATGGAGCAGGGAGCAGCAGGTCCCTGATCCTGCTTTGCCCTGCATCAGCCAGCGAGCAGACCTGCCACATGCTGCAGGTCTGTCACATCCCCAGACACCTTTCTGAGGCACCACCCTGCAGTTTTCTCAGTGGTTGCTGCTGCAACTGCACAACCACAGCTCCTTGGCTCAATGGACAAAGGTGAGTGTGACCAGAACTCACCCCTGCTCCATCCAGGTGGCCTCCAGGCAATAAACACCAAGCCTCAGGCTGAGCTCTGCATCCCAGCCCTTCCACCCAACTCACCAATGGTGGCTTTGCCCCCCTGGCTGACCTCCAGGAAGGGAGCTGTGATCTGGAAGACTGGAGGCTGCTGCTGCTCCTCAGAGAGCAGATGAATGACAAACACCATCTCCGGGGTTGTGTGTTCTCCATCAGACACTAGACACAGACAAAGATCACACCTGAATGTAGGGATGTGTTTCCAGGGACTCACCTTTCTGTATAAAATCAGCACTCCACATCACTGACTCCTCTCCCACCTTGTCATTCTACACCTTAATTTATGGACATCCACCAGGCAAGTCACACCTGCCAGGAGTACTTCTCTTTGCCCCTAACTCAGCTCCTACCAAGGCAAAAGTAGCCTGTAAAAGCCTGTGTGACTTCTCCTTGCTGGTGGATCACCTTGCAGACCTGTGCTAGAAAGCACATGGAAAGGGAAATGGAATAAGCAAGCAACTGATCAACAGCAATTTCATTGTGGAAATGTTCTCATGCTATATTCAAACCAAAAAAGTAGAGTAAAACACTGATGTCCTTGTTCACACTGGGAGAAAACAGGAGCAAATCAGGCTTTTAGAACAGATTTCAGGCAAATGCTAGAAAAAGATGTCTCTACTGAGCTGCAGCTTAGCTTCTACAAAAGACTGTTGGGACACAAATTCATTTTGCCCAGGCATGAGCATTTCCCCGTTACTGTGCCCAGTTCTGAAGTCCCCAAAATAAGGAGGCCATGGAGCTCCTGGAGAGAGTCCAGAGGAGGGTGACAAAGATGATGGGAGGGCTGGAGCAGCTCTGCTCTAGAGCCAGGCTGGGAGAGTTGGGGTGTTCAGCCTGGAGAAGAGAAGGCTCCAGGGAGACCTTAGAGCACCTTCCAGTGCCTGAAGGGGCTCCAGGAAAGCTGAGGAGGGACTTGGGACAAGGGCAGGGAGGGATGGGATGAGGGGGGATGGATTAAAACTGGAAGAGGGGAGATGGCCCAGGTTGTTACGAAGAAACTCTTGAGTGTGAGGGTGGTGAGAGCCTGGCCCAGGTTGCCCAGGGAAGCTGTGGCTGCCCCATCCCTGGCAGTGTTGAAGGGCAGGTTGGATGGGGCTTGGAGCAGCCTGGGCTGGTGGGAGGTGTCCCTGCTCATGCAGGGGGGTTGGATCTAGATGACCTTTAAGGACCCTTCCAACCCAACCCATTCCATGATTCTATGACTTCCAGAAATTCCTACTGAGTTCCCATAGGTGGTGGTGTAGCAGAGGAGAGGTGAAGGAATAACAGGCAACATGAAGGGCACAAGGATAAAAAGTGCTTTGATCAGGAAAAAGCAAATGGTTCACATACCTGTGAATCGGAAGTTCACTGACTCTGGGAGGCCTGAGGGGACAAACACAAGCACAAAGGAACTGTGGTCAGGACAGGAAAGCACACACTGGTGTGGATCTCAACAGCTTCTGGAGATAGCAATTGAACCAGGCTGGAGTCTTTCCTCACCAAGGGAACCACTCCTTCCTTGCCTTCCCCTCAGATCATGAGAAAAACCATCCTGCCCCCTCCTCCACACTGTGAAGCTCCTCTTGACAGCCATGGAGGCCCAGGTGGTGCAGAGCTTTGCACCTCCCACATCCTACCAGTTCATCACACAACCCTCTGCATCAGCTGCTTCCTTTGTGTCCTTGGAGCCTGGTGCCCTCAGGAACACAGACCCACGAAGTCACTCCAGGACTGGATTGGACCAGCAGTCCAGCTACCTCTACCAGTCTGACATGGCATGAGAGAAACCATGCAGGTCCTTACCTGCAAAGGAGAAGGCAATGATCTCCCTCAGGTGAGGAGCTGCAGTGGGAGGACGATAGGCCACCTTGCCATGGTTGATATCTGCTTGGGTGAAATATCTGGCTGGGGAGAGAGGCCTGTCTCTGTGCTCCACAATACCTATGGAGGGAGAGAGCTCAGAATTAACAGGAGGAATTAATTTTTACTTTTAAAGCAAGATACCAAAGGCCACAGCTGCTTCTTCTCTCCCCAGGTACTTCTTCTAACATCGTCTGTGGCTCCTGAGTGGGTCAGATGGCTGTAAATGCATCAAGGATGGATTCTTGGGACATGAGAACTGAAACAAAGATTCCTCACTTAGTCTTTTCTTCTCACTAGAGGTGGAAAGCAGAAAACCATGGGGCACAACATCCAATATATTCCAGAAAACTGGAAGGAAACTGAGCTCTGTGGCTTACTCCTTAAGAAGCCAAGGAAATCAGGTTAAGAAACCAGGAGTTATAAAGCCAATGAAGGAGGATGAACAGATGCCTCCACTGAGAGGTACTCTGAGGGGACAAATGAGATGTGCTCAGCATGCCAGTTCATTCACCAGGAAGCTGCCACATCCTGAACAGGTGCACTTGCCTTGGCCAGGAAGGAGAGGGACTGTCACGTTGAACAGGATGTTCTCACTGGGGATCTCCGGGGCTACAAAGGAGAGGTGATGAGGCTCAATCACTGTCACACGGTCCTCCAGCACCTCAATAAACACATTAGACCATGAGCATCAAGGCCAGAGACATGGGAAGATTCACCCCAAAAATGCATACAAAGAGAATTTGCTTTGCTAGAGTTAAAGATTGAGAGAGTCCTTGCATTTACAGGCCTAGTTCTTCGACCTCAAACTGACTAGGGATGGATGGGCTGAACCTTTACCAAGTCTCCCAAACTTGTATGGAATAGGGACTATTTGGGAGGAGATTAGAGAGGACAGTAAACCTTGATAATAATTAAAATGTGCTAGAGTCTTATGGGTCACCTAAACTCACTTTCAGCTTGTCTGCAAACCAAACCAAATGTGTAGCACAGAGGCTGGGCATGCTCAGCAGCAGGGAGCTCAATACAGGTCTGACCTCTGTTAAATCCTTTCTGGAGAACCAGAAGGGGCTTCAACACCTATAAAAAAAGACACAAACACCTCCTTCTTCATAAAACTAAGAGCTTATCCCCACTTTCAGGCTGCTCAGGAATGTAGCAGTGGTTTTAGTGCACTCTGTCCCCTGCAGATGCACAAGCTCCACACTCACAGGTGGAGGAGTTTCCTCTTTGACCTGCAGCAACTCAGAAGAGAGAAAGAAAAATCTAATTTGATGAAAAACTCCTTGGGTGAAGAGAAAATTCATCTAGTTTTCTGGTGCAGTCTGATGTGGCTGGGCTGCTTTTACAAGAAATCCTGAGAATGACTCAGTCATTTCTACTGGAACAGAGAGGAACCAAAGCTTTCTCTTTTGGTTTAAACCTGCCTAAAAATGTTCTGCTTTTTCCATTACAAGATTATCACCAGCCAAAGCTGGGCAGTCTGTTACAGGAATGACCCTGCTGCACGACCAGACTGAGGTGCACAAAGGCAGCTCATTTGCATGTCTTCATGGACCTTAATCCTGTGGAATTACCAGCTATGAGAAGTCACAGAATTCCAACAGGTCAGCTGGGTATGAAAAGCACCCAGCTCATTTCTTAATCACAAACATGATGATGGAGAGAACAAACCAAATTAAGGATACGGGCAATTAATTTCTCTGCTTTGGAGCACGAAATGATTTGGTTCAGCAACAAATGACAAGATTCCCCAGGCCACAGCAAGAGCAGCCCATTGAATCCTGCTGGACCTGTGAGGCCACCCTGTCAAGCCAGTGTCCCATTCTGCTGGCCTTGGGTCACAGGCTGGACACTGGCCTGGACACCGGCAAGGCGAGGTCTCCTGACCACAGCTCAGTGCACCACCAATGCCACCAAACCCCCAGTTCACCTCTCTGACCTCTCTCTCTGACCTTTCTCAAGACCAAGACCAGAGGTATGGGAAGAACTGAAATCTTGTGCTTGCTCCTCAGCTGAGAAGCCAGTCTAATTCTGAGGGATTCTGAACAAGGGTGAGCAGAACTCAAATCACGTCGACGCCAGGAAGTGCGACTTTATGGTGAGAAGATTTCAGGTGCTGCTTGTCTCACAGCTGCCTCCCAGGCCTATCTGTCTCTCCCAAAGGCAGGTTGTGAGGCAACCCTCAGTAAAACATGGTTTATGGCCCTATTGAATTTTGTGGTGTGTAATTAGCTATAAAACCCAGCACTGCATGGCTCAGCCAGACACCTCTCCCATCAATTTTGTCACTAATGACAAGAACAAAAAGTCAAGAGCAGGAAGACACATCACTGCCTATTGCTCCAAGTAGCAGCCTGAGCATGTTTTATTATTGTCTGGGAAAGGTCACCACTATTTTAAACCATGACAAGGCTGTTGTCTCATGGACTTTTCCCTAAGCCCTCTCCCACTGCCTCCTTTGGCCTTTCCTGGCCCCATGCTTGGCAGGCCGTGCTGGCTTAGAAAGTCCTTTGCTTCTCCTTAGGAGGCTCCTCCTGGGGTCCCACTGCCCCTGGCAGGTCTATCACATGTGGTCTCCTCTCGACATGTTTTTGCCTGTCAGGGAGTGCCCAAGGGCTCAGGATTTGTTTGGTGATGCTGAGCATTCTGCTGGCACCTCACAAGCTCCAAAGAAATAATCAGGAATAAAGAATGCCAAAGATGACTGTGCTACACTCCAGTTTGTAGACCTAGCTCTCCCTCTCCCTGCAGGCAGCTCTTGCCTGGAGGGTTGGTTTCAGCTCTCTTGGTGTTTCTTCCAAGTCCTCATCTCTGCTTTCTCACCACAGCCCACCCTGTCTCCCTCAGCTCAGGACTACTGATCAGTGGATTATGACCTTGGTCCTCCTCTGAAAGCCTCAAAGACCACAACCAAGCTATGATGCCAAGGAGATGCTTAAATCAAACTCCCTGGCTCTCTGTGCATCCCAGCAGGTGACCAGGTGCAGAGGCTCTAGCTCATGCACCTGGGATCCCTCCCTACAAAATCTAAGAAGAGGAGAGAGCAGGAGAAAGAGAGGGGAAGGTTTGGCCTATGTGATGGGGACATGAGCTGGAGAAGGCATGCAGCAAAGTCAGAGAGCTCCCAAAACCAACTCTGAATGCTGAGGTCATCTTTTCAACCAGCATGGTCAGGGAAATGTTGGAGAGACCATTCTCAACAAAATGGACATTCCCAGAGTTGATGCTGCAAGAAAAGGCAGTTCCCTTCCAAGGGTGCAGATCTCATGGGCTTGCCTGAATGCTCTCCACATCTATTACAGTCTGGGTTCCTGACACCAGAATGATGGATGAAAACCTTCTGATGTGGCTGGGCTGCAGCTCTGATGAAGTTTACAGTGGAATTACTGGCAAGCTCTATCCATCACAGTCTCTCTAACCCACAGGTTTTCATTCTTGCCATTCTTCATGGCTTCTCAGGAAAGGCTTAAGAATTCTATAAAAAGATGTTAAACCTAGATTTTTTTCCATCTCTCTCCCTCTCCTTTCCAACCTACACATTCATCACTTTTAATACTGAGTTTGTCAATGTTTTCTGGGTATTTTCTTCCCCCCCAGTAATTTACTTTTCTAACCTGTCCTTTTTTCCCCTGTTTCTACTCCAGTTCTCTCTCTAGTGCACACACACTATTCCAGAGATTCAGTTCCATTTCTGAATCAAGAACAAGAACAATAAGACCAGGAACGTCTACTTTAGTGTGAGGGTGGTGAGAGCCTGGCCCAGGTTGCCCAGGGAAGCTGTGGCTGCCCCATCCCTGGCAGTGTTGAAGGGCAGGTTGGATGGGGCTTGGAGCAGCCTGGGCTGGTGGGAGGTGTCCCTGCCCATGCAAGGGGGTTGGAACCAGGTGATCTTTAAGGTCCTTTCCAACCTAACCCATTCTGTGAATCAATAACTGGGTGGTTACTGCTTTATGTGAGGCTCTGGTCACTGTAAAGAGAGTGAGAAGACAGAAGGCACCCACCAGCCATGTGGGTTCACACTTACAGCCATGTGCAAAGAGGAGCCCAGGGAAAGCTGAGGTGCTCTGGGTGTCTGTGGGAGAACAGCAACGTTGAACACGTGGCTTTCCAAGCTGCTCTGTGGACCATCAGAGCTGGACACCTGGGAAGGAAAGAGCACATGGAATGAGTGGACACTTCTAGACCAGTTTCATACCTTCTGTGTCCTCCTGGTCTGGGAAGGAAAAGACACCTTTCCTACAGAGAACAACCCAAAACACACACAAAGGGTTGATGGGAACTAAGGCCTTTAAATAGTTCCCAGTTTCTCTGTTATTGCCTGAACAATCTAGAAGAAGACCTGTTTTCCAGTTCTCCACCTGCCTCCCCCAGTCACTGCCACAGTTCTGCTGCATTTTACCCCAACTCTCTGTACAGCTGAGTGGAACTTTTCATCACAGGAACAGAAAAAAGAATGGGCTTTTCAGCCTTCCTCCCACTCTCAAAATGACAACCAGTTGGTGCTGACCAGGTAACTGGTCTTTTAATAATGGTGCTGCCTTAGGCAGTGACTGCTGTGATCCCAACATCTTCCAAGACAGGCTGTGCTGGTGCTTCACAGGGACTCACAACATTCTGCCACACATCACTGCAACACCAAGGTAAAGTCAACAGGATCTAATTCATGATGACAACTCTACAGTGATGCAAAAATAACAAAGCCAATAACATTAATTTTGTAACAACTGAAGGGACCAAAGCCATTCCCTAGAGATAAGCCTGCAAGAAGTTCACAGCAGTGCTGAGATGAGGCAAGCACCCAAAGAAATACAGCCCCCTTCTTTGTTAGACTCTGTTCTGACTTCATCTTGCAGGGATGGAAGTCCATGCTTCCTTAATTCAACAGAGGACTTTGTGAGCCAGGATGGACATCAGCACAGAATTCATTTCAAGAAAAGGCATAAAGATGCATGTTCTGCTGAAAGGAATGAAATTGTTTTAGCCATTTGCTGGACCTGTTCTGAGTTGCTGTTATTTGATTGGTCATGGCCAAAATGCTGCTGGAAACAATGTGGTGGCCCTTTGTGAGATGCCCCAGTCCATGGTGCTCTGGCCTCATGTGAGCCAGGGAATTGCAGCCTCCTTTCTCAGCAGGGCTCTCCACCCAATTATTGCTGCTGCTCCATGACACTAAAAACCAAAATTAAACTCATCCAAAATGCAGAGTCTGTAAGAGCAATGTCACAATTAAGCTAAAGATTAGCTTGTTCAACACAGACGCTCACTGATTCCTCATTATCACTTACGGTAATTACTTCAGAAATTACCTTAATTGCCTCTCTGGTGCTACAGTAATAGCTCCTGGCTTGTAAACCAGATGTAACAAATCCTGCACGTGCACGCAGGCTTAGCATGATGGGAGGCTGTTAAACCCTCCAAGCAAACAGCAAGGACCTGCCTCAGGCACTTTATGGCTGTTCCATCTGTGGCGAGGTGGGATTTCTTGTCTTGCATCTGCTGGGGAGTATTTGCACCTTTTGCTCTGTTTGTGAGAACTAAACTGCAGCAAAAATTAAACGATGAGCTCAGGAGCTGTAGGAAGCAGGAGGGCTGCCTGGTTTGGGGGCTTGCAGACCAACTCGTTTTGAAACAGGTACTCAGCCAAGTTTGCACTTGGAGTAAGCAAGACAGGTTAACTGAGAGGGAGATGTGTTGGCCCTGCAGCATCAAGGGTCCTCTTTGGACTGCAAAGGGGGCATCAAAACAGCCAGGATAGCATAGAATCAGAGACTGGTGGGGGTTGGAAGGGACCCTCAAGATCATCTAGATCCAAACCCCCTGCATGGGCAGGGACACTCCCCACTAGACCAGGTTGCTCCAAGCCCCATCCAACCTGCCCTTCAACACTGCCAGGGATGGGGCAAAAGTATGAGCTGCATTTACACACCTCATGCAGGAACATCTCTTTCCAGAGGTCAGGATGGCAGGGATGCCTTAGGAGATGCCTCTGTAAGGGTCTCCTGGCCCTCTGTTACCTTTTCTAAGGACCTCCAGACAAACATTTCCAGTTCCTATTTCTGCATCAAAAGCAACCCAAGGATATCAGCAGTGTGTCTCCAAGGGACAATCCTATCCCATGGGCAAAAGTCCCATGGAGAAGGGATCACCATCACAGCAAGAAGCAGCCTCTGGACACACTGTGGTGCTGATGGGATGTTAAAAGTCTGGTATCTTCAACCTGTGGAGTTTCTAAGTGTTTGCCCACTCCCTCTGGGGACTTTTGATCTCAGAGAGCTTAGCTGAGCTGGCAGGCACTAGGGGAACATCACTGCTTTTCTACAAAACCCTTTCCCCCCCCCAAGACAGAATCGTTCACAGAAAATCAGGCCAGCTATTAGTTTAATGACTTAAATGATAGAAGTTACTTGAAAGATAATTCTCTCCAGGTCTGCAATAAGGTCTGTGATTTGACAACCAGAAGGTTAATGCCACTGCCTGCAGCTCAACACTGCAGGTGGCTGCCTGGCTGGCTCCACTGCTACTAGTTAAAACCTGGGGATCCTACATGCAGCAATAGTTCTCTTGTGCATGAGGAAGATTCTGCCACAGTGATGGTTAGACAGGCTGGGAGAGCTGGGGTGTTCAGCCTGGAGAAGGCTCCAGGGAGACCTTAGAGCAGCTTCCAGTGCCTGAAGGGGCTCCAGGAAAGCTGGGGAGGGACTTGGGACAAGGGCAGGGAGTGACAGGACAAGGGGGGGTGGATTAGAACTGGAAGAGGGAGAGTTAGGTGAGACATAAGGAGGAAATTCTTTGCTGTGAGGGTGGTGAGAGCCTGGCCCAGGTTGCCCAGGGAAGCTGTGGCTGCCCCATCCCTGGCAGTGTTGAAGGGCAGGTTGGATGGGGCTTGGAGCAACTTGGGCTGGTGGGAGGTGTCCCTGCCCATGCAGGGGGTTGGAACTGGATGATCTTGAAGGTCCCTGCCAACCCAAACCATTCCATGATTCTATGGTTTGCATTCACCCTGACCAACAAAACAAGCAGATCCATATTCACCTACAGCAAGACACACCTACATACACACTAGTCTGTCTGTAAATACAGACTATTAAACCTTTTGGTCACAAGATACAGGGGAGTCATCTCAGAGAAAAACCCCAGCAGAACTCCTATGTGAGCACCCCATGACCACCCCAAGTACCTGGAACTGGAAGGAGTCACTCTCTACTTCAGACCCAGAGTGCCTGTACCACACAATGCCTTCATTGATGTCCTGCTGGGTAAAAGAGGTTGTAGGGGAGGCTGCTCTTCCATTGGGCAAAAGCTGCCATGAGTCTGCTGGGCCATCTGCTGGCATTGGGACCAGAAGCACCACTTCACCTGGGAAAAGCAAAGAACAGGTCAGGGCACAACTTGTGAGAAAACAAGGAGGAACTGATGACTTTTCACCAGCTAAGGAGCATCCGAGACAAATGTCCACCCAGTCTTAGTCTCTTTCCATCTAGTGTGACTAACAGAAATAGCAGTAGAGCTCCTGAAACCCCAACTGGGACCTTCCAACATCCCACTGACACAGGGAAATCTGATCTCCTGTTTTGGCAACAGGGCTGATCACGTAACTCCTGCAAGTGCACAGAAGAAATACACAGTGAAGCAAAGAACAGCACCTGCAACTTTCAACTCCCAAAATGTCAACCTGCCCACTGACCAGCCCATTTCAACCTTGAAATCTGCTCATTAGATAAAACAGCAGAAAAACAGATGCAAAGGACATTACCTCACTTTCTGGAGCTGCTGGGAAGGGTCAAGAGAGGAGTGAGACACAATCAGGGTCAAAAAGCATTGCAGCAGACCATCCAGCTTCCCCTTAAGGGTACACCTTCAGTACCAGAATACAGCACACTCATTCTTTCAAGGTCAACTGTTTTCTAGCTCTTTTGGGGACTTATTATGCCAAAAAAAGTATCCTCAGCTGACTTGTCTGACCAGAAACCTTCAACTGAAGAAGAGCTCTTGAACAGATACAGTAAAGGATCTCTGTGTCATAGGCTGCAAAGAAAGGCTGTCTGCCCTGGTTTGCCACCCTTTAGTAGAGTGTACAGCTTTTATAACTCTAACTTCCAGCTTATCTGTGACTTTTGTGTCAGAAATAGATTCTCAGTTGGGCTGGAACATCACTGGCTTCACTGCAGATATGACAGGGAAGAGCAGGATGGAGGCACATCCCAGCAGTTATCTGCTTTCCTCACCAGTGCCTGCAAGGGCTGGAGTTTGAGGCCAGTACTAATGGCCAAGAAGCTGTAATAAAATTTTGCAAACAGTATCAAATCCTTGCTCATCAGTTTAATTGATGAGGTCATTTTCCCCAACCACAGGCATAAACAAAATTCAAACCTGGCAAAGAGCTGCAGCATCCAAAGAAATGGCTTTTTTTTCCTATTTCACAATGGAATTTGCTTGTTTTGGAGTCAACAAATCATCTGTGAAAAAATTATACGTCTCCCCTTGTCTTTACCACTCCTGGCTACATATAATTTAGCTGCTCTTTAAGTAACTGTATATTGTGCTTTTCTCCCAGTCTTTGAAAGCATCCCTGATGGCTGCTAACTCAGAAGCCCCATATATTCTGAGAGAGGTGATTCTCCCCCTCTACTCTGCTCTGGTGAGATCCCACCTGGAGAACTGTGTCCAGCTCTGGAGCCCCCAAAATAAGAAGATGATCAGAGGGCTGGAGCAGCTCCCCTATGAAGACAGGCTGAGGAAGTTGGGGTTGTTCAGCCTAGAGAAGAGGAGGCTCTGTGGTGACCTTATAGCAACTTTCCAGTATCTGAAGTGGCCTAAAAGAAAGCTGGGGTAGGGCTTTTCAGATGGATGTACAGTGAGAGGACAAGGGGCAATGGTCTGAAGCTTAAAGAGGGGAGATTCAGGTTGGACATGAGGAAAAAGTTCTTTCCTGTGAGGGTGGTGAGATGCTGGAACAGGTTGCCCAGGGAAGCTGTGGCTGCCCCATCCCTGGCAGTGTTGAAGGGCAGGTTGGATGGGGCTTGGAGCAACCTGGGCTGGTGGGAGGTGTCCCTGCCCATGCAGGGAGGGTGGGACTAGATGATCTTGAATGTCCCTTCCAACCCAAACCATTCTATGATTCCATGATTATAAATCACTTCAAGTCTCACCATAGCACTAATCATCCTGTTAGGCAGAAAACCCATCAGGTCCCCCAGTTCATTTCCCAAAACCACCTGTAAACAGTTGGAGTAACCAAAAACCCAATTCCCCAAGCTGAAATAATCACACTCCCATTTCAGCCTCAAACTTGACACCAATATTCCCTTATCATCCCCCTAATTAAGTTCCCCATCTCATGCTGTTGCTGGTGGGAATTCCCCACCTTAATCTTCCCTGTGATTTCTAAAGATGCTAATCACAAACCCCAAGGAGTCAGGGCCTGCACATTGTTTACCTCTCTCAGAGGAAGAGTAGAATCAATTAGAAGATACAGCTGCTTTGTCCACAGGTCTTCTTCTAAATTCATATTTAAGAAGGGAAGACACTGGTTGTGTTTCTAGGGACTAAATCAAGCCCTTCAGAGGGAGGGGATCTGGACAGAGATCCTCCTTCACTAATTATCTTCCTTTTGTTTGGTTTCAGAGCCTTGAAATAAAGGGCAGGAAACATTCTTTGCCCACATACTTGTGCTGCAGAAATGTAGCAGCTCCTTCTAAAGTGCTTTTCCTTCCTGCCTAAAAATCAAATCATGTATTTATGCAGTCAGGAACTTCATGACTCAAACACTCAGATCAGCCCTCCTTGAGGAAGGACACGTTTTCCATATTTCTCCACCTGATTTTTTCCCTCCCTTTCCAGATGAAATAGTATCTTAGATAAAATGTTTAAGATCATTGATTTCTACTGCTTATTCCTCACCTGCAGCTACAAACCCATCTGGGTTACTGCAGTTAATTACAGTAGAGCTAATTATGGTGATACAAATACAGGATTATAAATTCTGGTTAGGGTTGGGCAGCAGGAGACAAGCTCCTCAGGGGGAAAATTCTTGTTTTCCTGTAAATGCTCATTAAAAAGGAGAAGACAGTCCTTCACCTGCAGAAAACTGGAGAGGGAATACAAATTAATTACTTCTCTCCTAAATTGCATAAAGAACATCATCTCTGTTTCCATCAGGCACCACCAGCTGTCAGGGAAACCAGCCTATCCTTGCAGCCAGACAGTAATGATGTTGCTAAAGGGACCCTCTAATTTTATCTGGCTCAGCAAATGAGAAGCAATGATAGAATTTCCTAGGAGTGCAAAAAATAGCAAATAAACGTATGGTTCTACTGAAGAAAATGGTGACACTGAGCAGGAAGGTAACATTCTTCTTTTCTCTCCACATTTCCTGTCCTTCCACATAAGACATCTTCTCTTCTCCATCCAGTTTCTCTCAGCCACAAAGCCCAGGACCTTCCACACTCCTTGGCCTGGCTCCAGAAGATACTCTATAAGCTGCAGCCCTAAGTATGGGCTTGCTGGGGAAAGCTGTAAAGTCTGGGAGATGAGATCAAAGCCTCTCAAAAAGGACTCTGGAGACAAGAATTATACAGAGATGCAAATGTTACCCATTTCTGCTGGAGTTGAGAATCCCTGCCACTAGTAGAAATGAAACCAAAGGTCATGGAATTTAGGGAGTTCTCCAGTTCCTCCAGGTAAATTTTACTCAGCAGTTTCTACAGGTAGATGCTACTCTACACTCCTCTTAAGCCAGACATTCATGCTAGGAGATTATCTTTTGGCAGTGAGAAAGACTGCTCTCACAAGGCTGTAAATCCACCTGAATTTTCCTACCACTAGAGAAACTTGAGTGCTGTGTCTACCTCTGGGGCCCCCTCACCATAAAAAGGGCATCGAGCTCCTGGAGAAAGTCCAGAGGAGGGTGACAAAGATGACAGGGGGATTGGAGCAGCTCTGCTCTGGGGACAGGCTGGGAGAGTTGGGGTGTTCAGCCTAGAGAAGGTTTCAGGGAGACCTGAAAGCAGCTTCCAGTGCCTGAAGGGGCTCCAGGAAAGCTGGGGAGGGGCTTGGGAAAAGGGCAGGGAGGGAGAGGACAAGGGGGGATGGATTAAAACTGGAAGAGGGGAGATTGAGGTGAGACATGAGAAGAAAATTCTTGAGTGTGAGAGTGGTGAGAGCCTGGCCCAGGTTGCCCAGGGAAGCTGTGGCTGCCCCATCCCTGGCAGTGTTGAAGGGCTGGTGGGAGGTGTCCCTGCCCATGCAGGGGGGTTGGGATGAGATGATCCTGAAGGTCCAAACCCAAGCCATTCCATGATTCTATGAAACACGGTTGCATAAGTCCAGATTCTAGGCAGGACAATCATGCTAAATGACCTTGCACACCCACTGGAACAGGAAAAAGATGAGGTCAGCAGCACTTACTCAGCACAGTATTCTAAGAAAATATTCCCTCAAATGCTATTTGTTGTGGGCCAAACACCACGGAAGAATCACAGGTCTATGAGAAATATCCTTTTTCCAGAATTAACCAGAATCCTGCACTTTTATTTTGCAGATGGACACACCCTGGGACATGTGGGGGGGAAGCAAGGCTGCTCTTGGACAACAAAGCTCCCAAGGTATTTACCATGTTTTGGTTTGCTGATGGTGTAGGTTATCTCAGAGTCATGGGCACCAGGTAGCTGGATGTGAAGAATTGTCTTGGAGATCTGCAGCATGCCTCCCTGGGGCACCCAGACCAGGGGGTTGGTCACCAGCTGAGGGCTTCTGGCATCCTGCATGCAGGGGGACAGCAGAAAAAGGCTTCACTGACCGTCGGCAAAGCTGCACTGGTTGAAACAGATTATCAAGTGGAGAGGATCAAGCAGAGGATTTGGGAATTTCTCACACATTTGACCCTGGGTGTCTTCTTCAGGAGGTGGTGGAGCACCTGTACCCTTCAGGCCCACTTCTCACCCTGCAGAACTGACTTTGTCCTCCGAAGTTTCTAAGTTCCCGTCACTGACCTTAAACCTTTTTGATCTCCACAATTTTGTCTTTTACCCCCATCCTCATTCTTTGTCCTCTTGACTTTTGACATGTCTTGAGAGAACTTACCTCCACGTCACAGTGGGAAATTTACTGCTACCTACATCTGAAACAAGGTGTCCAGTTTATTGCACAAGTTTGATTTGATCCACTTTTTCTCTCATATCACTTCATTTTCTTTTGGAAAATACACACCTTCCAAGGGTACCCATGGAACAACAGCTTCTTCCCCATTCAAAAGTATCTCCCTCTGGCACCTCCACTACCTTTACACATATGTAACCTAGAGCTGTTGTTACTGCTCCATGAGCAAACTCAAGACCAACTTCATGCACTTCTACAAGATGGGGGAAAGTGGGACTTAAAGGTAGGCAAATGCACACAATGAATTTGGGCAGAAACATGAACTATGTCAAGTTTCCACCCTTTCCTCAAGCAGAGGCAGTTCAGACATTCAGAAATTAAATACACAGATTTCACTTAGTAACTACAGCACCAAATCCACATCACTTCCTTTGCTAAGTTAGAACATACTTGCAAGGAAGACTTTTAGATCAAGCATCTTCTCCCCATGTGGGGAATTACACCTGTGGTCAAGTCATCTCTTAACCACTCTTTAAATCCAAAGTTTGCCTAACCTTCCATGAAAGTCATTTGTGACTTGCTGGGTTTTCTAACCTTCAAATTATTCCTGTGGCTTGTTTCCTAAATGAGTATCCCTGCATGGGCAGGGACACCTCCCACCAGCCCAGGTTGCTCCAAGCCCCATCCAACCTGCCCTTCAACACTGCCAAGGATGGGGCAGCCACAGCTTCCCTGGGCAACCTGGGTCAGGCTCTCACCTCCCTCACAGTGAAGAATTCCTTCCTCGTGTCTCACCTCAATCTCCCCTTCTCCACTTTTAATCCATTCCCCCTTGTCCTGTCACTCCCTGCCCTTGTCCCAAGCCCCTCCCCAGCTTTCCTGGAGCCCCTTCAGGCACTGGAAGGTCCTCTAAGGTCTCCCTGGAGCCTTCTCTTCTCCAGGCTGAACACCCCAACTCTCCCAGCCTGGCTCCAGAGCTGCTCCAGCCCTTGGATCATCTTTGTGGCCTCCTCTGGACCCTCTCCAGGTGCTCCATGTCCTTCTTATGTGCTCTTATTCCAAGAGTCTAACCACTCAGCACCAGCCTGGAAAACATCTCCTTTTTCATTCCCAGACTTACATGTGAGTCATGGCACTAATTATCATTAATTGCTACCACAGCTTTAGGAGCAACCATAGGGTCCCAAGGGGATCAGTCCCTCCTTGTGCTCACTACACGGATGCACGGAGCACTTGGAAACCATCCTTCACATTTTCATGCCCAAGCTGCTGTGAAAGGCACCTAATACAGCAGGGAAGAGGACAAAAGAGGACCAAAAAAACTCCTTCTAACTCCTTTTCAAGGAGTGGAAGCACCCAAGGACTGTGTAATTCTCAGAGCCACATAAAAAAGGCTGCAAACTGTGCATTTCTTCCCTGACAGCTCTATTTTTCATTACTCTGTCACATTAAGGAAATAAGGAAATTTTCAGCTTGGTTTTTTCCTTCTGTTTTATTACAACACTACAATTCCAGAACTGAAATGCTTGTGAGCACTTCAGCAGCTTCATTTTTCTGAAGGCTTCACCCCACAGAGTGTAGGTATTGAATGCCTTGTTTGCCTGGGGTTTGTTTCATAAACAAAAGCATCAGTGTTTCTCATTTTACTGCTGTAATCTCTGTCAAATGTAACACAAAGCCCCACTTCATGTCCAAATGCAGAAGAGGCAGACAATTATGAAACACTTAATTGTGAACAGCCATAAAAGCAAGAAACAAACATTAAAAGACTTCCTTAATGATTTCTAAACTAGGCTACCTGTGCCCTGTCCTTAGGGAAGTTGTCAAACAGAAAGCTGCACCAAGGGAAATATTTCAGTGGAGCAATCCTGAGGGAACAGCACAGCCCCTGACCTTGGGAGAAACCACCACCACCACCAAAGTACCAGTGATAGATCTTAGTAGTCAAGTCATTCAGTTCATCCCTGCTCCTTTCATGTCTCCCACCACCCTGGTGATGATTTGCCTGTCTCATCAGCCCCTTCTCCCTGTCGTCCCCTCATTCTCTAGTTCTTTGCCCTCACCACTGCAAACCTCTCCCCTGCAACTGTAGAAAAGCTTTTTATCAAATAACTGCAGACTTGGAGCTGTAAAAGCTGCAAAATTTGAGATGAACCATCCCTGTTGCAAAATGCAGGCAGTCTCCAAAATTCAATCAATCCTCTGCTTTCTCCTGTCTCTGAGCACAGGCTGTGGGTACTACAGGATTAGTGACTCCTCAGGGAGGTAGTGATACTTCTCCAGACTTCTAACTTGCCTGAGAGGGTTTGATGTCAGAGCCCTCACCTTGGAAGCAATCTTCACGTGGAACAGGATGTTCTGGAAGTGGTACCCATCGCTCACTTGCAGGAGAAACGTGTCATCCCGGGTGTCAGAGCCATCATGAGCATAACACAGCAGTCCGCTGGCCAGGTCATCCAGGTGGAATAAGTGGACTGTAGAAGCTGAGTCTCCAGGAGGTTTGATCAGCTGCCCGTGACGTGGAGGTTCTAAAACCATCAGCACAACATCCTCAGGATTGTCGCCGTCTCTCACGCCAAGCAACAGGTCAGTTATAGCTCCCATCTTCCCTCTGTGGACCAGGAGGGCCTCATTTCTGAAGACATATGGGGCCTGAAGGACAAAAGCAGCTCTTGGGTGTTTGCTAAACCTTAGCAATTTGATCATGATCAACATTTGGAATGAAAATGGGGGGATAAGGAGATGAATCATCATAGAACCATCACAGACTGGTTTGGGTTGGAAAGGACCTCAAAGCCCACCCAGTCCCACCCCCTGCATGGGCAGGGACACCTCCCACCAGCCCAGGCTGCTCCAAGCCCCATCCAACCTGCCCTTCAACACTGCCAGGGATGGGGCAGCCACAGCTTCCCTGGGCAACCTGGGCCAGGCTCTCACCACCCTCACACTAAAGAACTTCCTTCTAATGTCCCACCTAAATCTCCCTCTTCCAGTTCTAATCCATCCCCCCTTGTCCTCTCCCTCCCTGCCCTTGTCCCAAGCCCCTCCCCAGCTTTCCTGGAGCCCCTTCAGGTACTGGAAGCTGCTCTCAGGTCTCCCTGAAGCCTTCTCTTCTCCAGGCTGAACACCCCAACTCTCCCAGCCTGTCAAATGAGCTCACTTCATCCTTGGAAACCCCAGATTTCCAAGCAGCAGAGAATCACCCTCCACATTTCCCCCTGCAGCAGGCAGATCTAATCATCTCTAGCAATTTAGATTAGATCTAGATTAGGAAATGAAAAAAACACCTTAGGACAATTATGTTAACAGTCAAGAGTCTCTATTCCCTTTGTTGTCTGCATGGATAAGAGATAAGGGACCCAGCTTTGCCTTATTGCCACCTATAGAAATTTTGGATTCCAAACTCTTTTGGAAGGTCTCCAGTTATGTCCACAGGCCCAGTTGGGATGCAGGCACCTCAGATGCTGAAGATTTACGTGTGTGAACAATCAGTTCAGCTGGAATAACCTCTTTCAGAGCACTGGTGCTTGAGAAGAAGACCCCACCCAGCCTGCAGCCCAGGTTAGCTGTTCACATGGAGTTACACGGAGGGGAACAAAGGAAGCAAGGAAGAATGCCAGGAGAGGAAGAAGAGCCTACACAAGGCACTAACAGCAGTGAGCCAAGCTGGGAGGTACAAGCTTGAATTCAGGCTTCAAAGTAGAAATGAGTCAATCAGCTACCACTGAGGGATATGGTTTTGCTTGTCTCCAGCTGACCAAGTCCATCTCAATGACAGCAAAACCTGGTGCTGTCTGCCTAAGTGTCTGTGTCTTTGTCAAGCCTCCACACAGCTTTATTCAACCCAAAAGAAAGACCAGCTGGAATCCACACCTCTGCTGGTTTCAATTAGTTCCCTAATTCCCTAGTTCTTCATCAAGAAAGTTGAAATCTGCAGTCTCCACTGATCCCAGTAAACACCTTTTGCCATCAGCAATGCCTTGCCTTGGGAGGGGGGTGATCTCACAGGGATGAATTCCAAGCCCTGGGAACATTCAGGGGAGAGGTAACTGCTGCCACCTCACCTGCATCCAGCATTATTAAGGATCTGCAGGTAAAAATCCTTGTTATTAAACCTCACTTCTGTATTCTAGGGCAGTAACTGCAGCTCTGACTTAGGTGGATGTCCTGCTGGGGTAAAAAAGAGATTAGGCTGAGCAAAGATTTTGGCACCAGCCAGAATCAATGGACGTGAAACAGGATCAAGATCCACAATTTGCCTTACACTAAAGGACAAACCAGAACACTCCTAATCTCCAGAAGTTGTGGAATGACTGATATAGAATGCAATGAACAAAAGCAACAAAGTGCAATTAAAAAACCCAACAAACTCATTCCTAACCCTGAAGCTACCACCTCTCTAGGACCTCAAACGGAAACAAAACAAGTAGTGCAAAGTTTCAAGACTCTCAGAGACCCACGGGAATTGGGGACCTCAGGTGGAGCTGTAGAAAATGCCAAGTAGCCACAACAACTTCAGTTCAAGCAAAGGCACCTGCTCGAGGTTTCAACTGGACAGTTTGCCTATGGAGAAATTTCAGTGCAAGCTGCAAAGCCTCCTTAGAAACCTGCACCCCATTCACATGAGTCCACTGCCAGTAGGACCAGCAACAAGTGGGACACTGGGCCAGGCAGCTCCAGCACATCCACTGTCCTTGCAGCAGCTTCAGAGGAACACCTGGAGGTTGAGTGGGAATCAAAGCCTGTCCAGAGGGATGCGATACCCTAACCTGCTGATGGGCTGAGCTTGGCTGGGCTTGAGCAGCTCCTCCCTTTGTGTGTTACCTTGTCCATCTCTTCACTGCTGGCCTCTTGGAGAGCCTGCCCTTAGAAAAGGAGTCACAAACCTACTGCTTGTAACCACTGCTTGGGTGAGGCCCCTTTATGAGTGTGCTCCAGACTTTAAATGCCACTAACAGGAGAGACATGGATGCTTGACCATCAACTTGCCTGGCAGTACTGAGCAGTTTAAGAGACACACTTTAAATAGCTCATGCTGATGTAATTCCCAACTGTCCTGCAACAGAGCACTGAAGTAAATGCTCTTGACTGTCAAAGCTTCCCTGCCATAAGGATCAATCATTGTTCAACTGCCCTGCAGTAAGAGATTGAACTAGTCCAACCTGTGGATCCAAAGTGTAATTTAACCACGAGGGACTCCTTAATCCTCCCTATGCCTGCACAAGCAAAATTACATGGGCTGGAGTCTTCAGTCACTTACCCCAAGTCCAGTTCTTCCAGGTGACTCTTGGCTGCCTCTCAGCTAAACCAGAGTCGAGTCTAATCTGTCTGACCTCAACTCCAGCTCAAGTTCTGCCCAGCTCCTTTGTTAGCACTGCAAGAAACCAGAGCTCTGAGGGCTACAAAAGGCTTCCCAGCTTTGTTACTTTACCTGTGTTGAAAAGGCTTGAATGTGGATGACCTCAGGAGGAGAGAGGAGCTGAGGATGGCTGACCTTCAGGGAAAACTCTCCTTTCCTAAACAAGTTCCCAAGAAGCCAAAATAGAGGAGAATATAAATTAATGAAACACCCTTACAGAACACTCAGTCATGATAATAACATCATCTATTCACTAAAATTATGAGTTTAGTGATAGAACCTTCAGCTCAAGTGTTTTTTTTTTTCCATTCTGTTTTTATAGTATTTCCTTCTGAAGATTCACACCAGTCACAACATGTATTCAAATACCTTTAACCATGTAATGATATATCCTCATTTCCCTATAAGTAATGTCACCCCCACAGGATGGCATCTCCAAGACAAAGCACTGACTCTGAATATCAGCTGTTCACTGGAGAAAGTCACTTATCTGGCTCTGGAACAGAAACTCCCACCTTTCAGCCTCTCTGCTCCTTAACTACTTCTCAATAATGCCACCCAACAGCCCTGAACATCAAGTAGCTGTTTCCCAAGACAAGATCCTGACATTTAACTGTGATTAACCAGGCAGATTAAAATAAAAACAATGACCATGATACAGAAACACATGCCTTAAGTCTAGTGAACATGAGCTAATGATGCTTTCTTGGCATCTGAAAGACACCCTGAAAGTCTTCATGAAAACAATGGATCAAAGAACAACCTGATAATATAGAGGCAGAAATGTAGAACAATTCTACTGACACCAGCCCAGTGCCAAGGCTTTATGGTGATGTCATCCCAGTGTGAAATTTGGCAGGATGACTGGCTTCTTGCCTTGTAGCTGGGAAAATCTGCTTCCTCCCAACATCCTCACAGCTACTAATCACTGCTAATTATCCCAGGACACTAACAGAGATCATATTGCAGGCAAAGAAGGAATGGCTGATGATGTGGCAGAGCTCAGTGGTGACACCGTTTGAGCATCTTCTTGACAGTACCAAGAAATCACTGTAAGAACCAGAAAGATATGCTAGTTTCAAACACACAGCAGAGTATCCTAAAGACAAGACAGACTCCTGCTACCCCAAAAGACAACAGGTTTGGTAGCTGCATCACAGTGACCTCTTAACCCACCAGCAGAGAAGTTCTGCCCCACCACCGATGCTATGGAACAGTCTAAGTCCACTTGCTCATTTCTTTACCAGCAGTGAGAAGGGTGCTTCACCATAAGAATGTTTCCAAGGAAATACTTGTTCTTGAGATAAGTTTTTTTTTTATTTTTAAGGCAAGAGCTTTGAAAAAAAGTCTCCACAAGGTCACCTGGGTTTCTCCTTGCTGTGCAGGAAGCGGACTCTCTTCTCCTTCACATCCTTGCAGCTGAAGTGGTCTCCTTTGCTCAGCTGCTGCTCTTTGCCACCCACCACCAGCACCAGCCTGCCATTGGAGGGAGTGCTGTGGATCTGGAACACCAGCTGCCCTGTGCCACCACCCAGGTCACACACACCCAGGAAGGAGAGGCCTAGGGGCTTCACCCCACCAATTCCAACTGTGAGGGGACTGCTCACATGGAAGCTCAAGGGATGTTTGCTGGCTGAAAGAAAGAAGGGAAAAGTATAACTGAGAGAATTTCAGCCATGGGCTGTGTCAGCACCTTGTCTGTCACTACCATCCTTTGGCTAACAGACTAGACCACTTATAATGCCCTGCTCATTACTGTCCTAGGTGGACAACCACCATCTCAAGAACTCCAATCCATCCCAATCCTTCTTATTTTGAGAGGCTTGGGTAAGTCACTTCCCACACATCCTGAGTCCCCCATCACTAAACTCAAAGCCAACACACTCTGGACTGCCCTGCACAGGGACTAATACATCTTAGAACAAAGAAAATATAAGGAAGTACAACAGGAAGGGATGTCCCCAGAGAGATTTTTTTCACTTGTTTTACACTGATAGAGAGATGTGACTCCACACCTAACTGAAGAGATTTTTTTCACTTGTTTTACACTGATGGTACCTGATAGAGAGATGTGACTCCACACCTAACTGGGCAGCTTCACTTAGAAAACCATGTTCTCCACCAGAGTTGGAGAAAAACAGCTTCCAATTTTAGCAGCAACACAAAACAGAAGAAGGCTGAATTCCAGAAATGCCATGGAATGAACACTACTTCTGGCCTGGAAACCTGCTGGAAGCCTCCCAGCTGGGTTTCTTTGTGCTGAGAAACACTCACCTTCTTCACATTCTCTGGTGTGTGTGTTGCCATAGAAACCCTGGCCACAGGCAGAAACACAAATCTTGTTCTTCAGAAACGTGGTGCTGTCACAGAGGTGGCACAGGCTGTCACTGTCACACTCCAGGCAACCAGGAGGACAAGCTGAATCAGATAGAAAGCACAAGCTGAGTGAGACACTGCAGAAACAATGCAGCCCCAGGGGCACAGGGCTGTCAGAACAGAAACACCCCTGTTATTTGTCTCACCCACCTGCAGAAAGTAATCAAAAACAAGGTGCAAAGAGTTGGGATAAAAGAGTTAAGTTCCTTCCCCATTTGACCACTGTTTCCCATAGACTACAGAGAACCTGAGGTGATCTTTACATGGAGGAAACATAGTTTTCAGTAACTGCCACAGCAACTTGAAAAAAATACTCCAAATACAAATGCAAGTCCTACACCACTTGTTGAGCCACAAACACAATTGAGGCCTTTCTAAAAATGTAGGTTGCATAATAGCTGCTCCCTCTTCACCTCAGCCTTGCAGAGAAAAACCCTGGTCCCTCCTCCACCAGGTCAGGCTCCCTTTACTTACCTGTGCACTTCTGCTGGGCATGGTCTGCGTAATAGCGCTCCCCGCACGTGTGGACACAGTGAGCACCCAAGAGGAGGAAGGGGGCTTCACAAAGGCTGCACTCATCTGGCTGGTGACACTGAAGGCAGTGCTGATCACACCCTGGAAGTCATATGTAAAGAGATCAGCTCAACAGTGTCCTGCCCTGAGCTGGAACAGCCCCCAGGAACTACAGCTCGTGCGTGTGTGCGTGTGTTGGAGGGCAGCGAGAGATCACAGGCTGAGGAACTTGGGGTGTTCAGCCTGGAGAAGAGAAGGCTCCAGGGAGACCTTAGAGCACCTTCCAGTGCCTGAAGGGGCCCCAGGAAAGCTGGGGAGGGACTTGGGACAGGGGCAGGGAGGGAGAGGACAAGGGGGAATGGATTAAAACTGGGAGAGGGGAGACTGAGGTTGGACATGAGGAGGAAATTCTTTGCTGTGAGGGTGGTGAGAGCCTGGCCCAGGTTGCCCAGGGAAGCTGTGGCTGCCCCATCCCTGGCAGTGTTGAAGGGCAGGTTGGATGGGGCTTGGAGCAACCTGGGCTGGTGGGAGGTGTCCCTGCCCATGCAGGGGGGTTGGATCTAGATGGTCTTGAAGGTCCCTTCCAACCCAAACCAGTCTGTGATCTGAAGCTAGAGTGTGCCTGCTGAATGCAAGATGTGCACAAACTGGAGACAAGCAGGGAGAGGTGTTGGCAGCAGCAATGAGAAGCAAGGCTCAACAAGAACTCACTCTGGCATGTGTCTGATTCCTTGTAGAAAGCTGCAGGGCACTGTTCCACACAAACTCCTTCATGGAGAACGTAGCCCTCCATACACTGCAGGCAGTCAGTCCTTTGGGGACCTTTACAGGCATTACAGCTCCAGTCACATTCTGGAAGGAAAAAAGAAGTCAATGCAGGGCAGCTCTATCTGGGGTGCTTCCCCTGTACAGGTGCTTAGCACTTGGAATCTCCAAGCTCTGGGAACATAAGCCCTAGGAGCAATGAGCAGAGTGAAAACTGTGAAAGAGATGCTACAAAAAAAAAAATCAAGCATGATTTGTACTGAGTGACTTATTACAATTCAGATATGGGGTGGTATTTTCCCCCCCTTTTGGACTTGACAAGTTCTAGCCATGTCAAATCTGAGCAGGTTTGGCTCTTGCTCAGCATTCAGACCTGCTAACCACTGGCCCAACTAGTTGTTGCCCACTAGTGACTACCCATCCTGCTTCATCAATCTCCTGCTTGCCAGTGGTCCTGACCAAAAGAAACTTAGATCATTGTTCCTCACAGTCCAAATGCCCACCCTGGGAAGTCCACTGGCCAGAAGCACATTGGATCCAGCTGGGATCACATCTGCCTTCATGGCTTGGTGGTGGACTTGGCAGTGTGCTAGGTCAATTAGTTAATTCTATTAGATTGGCTATTAGAAGAAACTTTTCCACTGAAAAGGTTATCAAATGCTGGGACAGGTTGAATCACCATCCCTGGAGGTGTTTAAAAGCCACGTAGATGTGGTGCTGAGACATGGTTTAGCACCAGACTCAGCAGAGTCAGATTAATCATTGGACTTGATGATCTTCTAGGTCATTCCCAAATGATTCAATGATTCCTTGTAATAGTACAAGGAATCCCTTCTGCTCTTCAGCAGAACCCCAACCATGCACACACGCCCAAGGACTACTCAGGCTTCCAATGATACTGTTTGCTTCTTGGTGGCACCTGTGGGGAAAAAAGGACTCATTGAGGTGAGCTGAACTACTCCAGTCCATGCAGCATGTCCAAGACAAAGCCAGGACAAGAATCCTGCCTTATTCCAACACCTTAAGCACCAAACAATGTCACCTCTCTGAAGAATGACAATGTAAAGGGGATAGAAGCCACTCAGTGAAGGTATGTTCAGGTCCTGAGAGAGACAGCTAGAAATGAACACCAAACAACAAGTCATTTGTATTATATCCTGGTTTTAGGATTATAAGCTGCAATAAAGCCACATTATCCCCACTTACTGCTGTTATAGAACACTCTCCTGGAGAGTTCTGGAAATCTTTCAAGTCATGTGTCTTTTAAATCACTCCAAACTGCTGTTTCTGCAGCCATCCAGTGATGCAGGATTTAATAAGACAGAGAGAAGCAGGTAAGCACACCAGGCCCTATAAACACTCTAAAAAAGATTTAAGCCTGGCAAGCTCACTCGTTATTCAGCTGACCCATGACTAAATGAATTGCTGGACCTGACCCTTGAAAAGTTTGTTGGCTCACTTACTGAATCATTTACAAGAGAAAGATTTGCAATAATCTTGGTCACTGCAAGGCTGGAGCATGTGACAGCAGACTGCCAAAAGAGGAGAAAACTAAAAACCTTCCAAGTAAACAACTCCCCTCCTCCTACCCCCTTTTTCAAGCAGGCCACCTGCACAGATCAGGAACAGATTCTTAGCCAAGGCACTTTTAATTCTTCTCTCCTTAAACCTGCAATGTATTTTTCACCTTTGCAAGTCCTGCTGGAAAAATCCAGATAATACTGCTGAGCACAGCTCTCATCTTGGCACTCTCCAAACAACAGGACCTTGGCTGGATCCCTGCAGGAGGTGCAGCTGGAGGCAGAGTCACAGCTCAGGCACTGGCTGTTGCAAGCTGTGGAAAGGCAAAGAAAAGTGTCTGTAATTACTTCCGTTACTGATGCACCAGCCAACTGTACAAGTCAAAATGGTATTAGCTCCTAGCCTCACTGCTCCTCTTACCCTCTTTGAGAGACACCTGGAGACTTCAGAGTTTTTGCTTTTTATGTTCCTCTGAAATGTAACAAGTCTCCTTCCACTTGGAATGGACTGCTATGTCTCCTCACACTGCTCTGCCCTGGACAGGTCAGGGTAAAAGACTGATCTTGAATTCAAGTCCCCAAATAAGAGCTTTCCCTGCCTCAATTTTCCTTATTTTCTATAAGCACCCTGTGTTCATTTGATTCCAGACTTAACTCCTGAAGACACAAATGTGGGGACCACAGGTGACTGCTGCAATCCAGTGAGCAAACTCTGGGGGGACCAAAGGCCCCTTTAATTTCACTTCAAGTTTCCACTTGTATATTTGCACCTAGTGTGAAATTCTGGAGCTGCAGGGAGCAAATAAAGATGCCAGGAAAAAAAAAAGAATGAATGTAGGATCAAAGTCCCGAGGTGGAGAATATTTCAAGTCACCTCTTAGTTGTCCAGGGTCTAAACTTCCCAGGAGGTTGTACAAACAGCCAAGTGTACTCAGTCCTAATGTCATCAGCTCTTTGCTAATTTACAGCAGAAGATTTAATAGCAATCATAGAATCATGGAATCACAGAATGGTTTGGGTTGGAAGGGACCTTCAAGACCACCTAGTCTCAATCCCCCCTGCATGGGCAGGGACACCTCCCAGCAGCCCAGGTTGCTCCAAGCCCCATCCAACCTGCCCTTCAACACTGCCAGGGATGGGGCAGCCACAGCTTCCCTGGGCAACCTGGGCCAGGCTCTCACCACCCTCACACTCAGGAGTTTCCTCCTCATGTCAAACCTACGTCTCCCTCTTCCAGTTTTAATCCATCCCCCCTTGTCCTCTCCCTCCCTGCCCTTGTCCCAAGCCCCTCCCCAGCTTTCCTGGAGCCCCTTCAGGCACTGGAAGCTGCTCTAAGGTCTCCCTGGAGCCTTCTCTTCTCCAGGCTGAACACCCCAACTCTCCCAGCCTGTCCTCATAGAAGAGGTGCTCCAGCCATATGAAAGATCTAAAAACATTTTCTAGCCCCTCTGCTGGCAAGTACAATGATGGTGTCTGCAAAAGGCAGGGCTACATTCCCAGCCAGCCAGCCCAGAGTGTTGCTCCATCATTCAGAGTCAGCATCTTTGCCCAAGCTCAATTCTGTTCTTCTGATCAAGCGGGAAAAAAGCCCCAAGTCTTTCAACTAAACAATAAAGCACAAAACCTCTCATGGGATTTAGTGCAAATACAGTTCAGGTGTGAAACACCTAATTCTTCTACCTTAATATATTAACTGTGGAAGGTTAATTTAGCAATATGCTAATTCAAGAAATCCACTTCAGTTTGCTTTTAATTCAAGACAGAGTTTTGTAACCACAAACCCCCAAAGTACCAAAGTCATGTGAAAACACCAATGTTGATCCCATGGAAGGGAGAGCTCCTTGCCCTTCAAAACAATGACTTCTTTGAGCTCAACTAAAAAAGGTGACAGAAGGTCTGCATTTTACTGAGGTACAAATGATTTCTCACCACTTGTTTGGCTAAAGAACCCAGGAGCTGCTTTTAGGTGCACTGGTGCCAGTCTGCTTCCACTGAACTTCAGAATACTACATGGAAAAAATTCTGTTTGGAAGTGCTACAAAAGCCCAACTATTAAAAGGATGGGAGAAGACTCCACAAGAGGCCTAAATCCAGAGAAATCAGGTTGCCCATGGGGACGTGCCAGACCAGTAAGCAAAAAGCTGTACTTGAAAGCAATCCCCTCTGCTCCTTTTATCAGCATGACTCCTGATCTGCATTTGCAAACTCCTGAAGAGCTTGTTCAGCTCTGCACTGCTCCTCAGCCAGCAAGTCACTGAGTTTAAAAATACCTCCCAGAGTCTCTACAGGCACTCAGCATCTCTCTGAACTTCACTCCAAACCTAAAGTTCCTCCAAAGTGCAATGAGACCTAAAACAAACGTTGAAGAGCGAGCACGAGCACGTTTCCCCAACCTGAGAGCCAAGCTCTGTGCAAACAATTCTCCTTACCTCCAAGTGGCAGTTTGCCAGCAGCCTGGGACAGTCTATATCTCCATGGCTTATCAGCAGTGCTTAAAAAGGCCCAAGTGACACTTGGAATGACAAAAATCCAGTGTACCAACCTACTCTGCCCTGAGCCTCCTGCCACAAGGATCCTTCACACGCTGCTGAGAAAGCCATTGGCAATAAGGAGAGGAGTTGGATTTGCCTGCAAAATGCTATTTGCTTTTGAGCTACTGAACCAAATTCAGGAAGGGTACAGTCCTCAGGAACATTCCACTTCTACTCTGATGTCCTGAGGGAGGAGCTATCAATAGGAAGGGTTCCTTAGAACAGGGCATTTGAACGAGGGAGGTGTTTTGGAGGAGTTAGATGATCTTCAAGGGTGTCCCTGCCCATGCAGGGGGTTGGACCTAGATGATCTTTAAGGTCCTTTCCAACTCAAGCCATTCTATGATACTGCAGGAGAGAAGAGTGAATATCCTGTAGAGCTTGCAGGAAGCTAGCCAGGAGAGTAAGAATCCCATGATTCCTTTTTTTTTAACTAATCTTTTCTATTACTTTCCTTTTTTTCATTATTATTGAATAGCCTTTTTTTTTCCCTGTCAGTGGAAGAAGGGTGCAAAGTCTTCCACCTGTTTCTTTCAACTTATGCAAGGTGTCTCCATTTCTGCTGCTAAGATGGAAATAATACCTTCAGGAGAACCATACATTTCAACAAAAGGCAGGTAAAGCTGCCATCCATATCAGCTCCCTGCTATAGGACCTCATCAGTAAAGAAATTGGGTCGAGGTAGGGTGACATTCATACCTACACTCAGTGCAGTGCAACAGAGTTATTTTATCATAAATCAGGATGATTTCCATCATGGTTATACAGGACTTAACAAATCTCAGTGGTCAGGTTCACAGCAACCCAATCACTTAAGCACTCACTCATTTTTAGGTCTAGTGTGTATTATAGTCTGTCAATTAAAGCAGGGTTTTTTCCTCTTTTTTATTTCTCTGGCCCATATAATTTTGCATTTTGGAACATCAAGCCCAATAAATAAGTGAGGAATAACTGAACTGATGTCAGGGCCAGAGTGAACACACAATAATAAAGAAAAAGAGAGGCCCTGAGAGATAAGCAGGAGTAGGATCAAACATTCCTGGGGCTTAAGACCAGATCAATTGCATCAGGAGGTAAAAATATCACAGCTCAAGTCAGCTGGGGCTGTGCCTGCCAAGCTCTACCTTGATTCTACATGTGGAAAAATGCAGCTGCTGTGGCAGGTACTGGTGGGTAGTGCAGTGGGGAGGGGGTTTGCCTTAGTCAGAAGTGATTAAAACTGCTCTCAACTTGTCAAGTTTTCCCAAAGCCCAGAGTCCCCCAGTACTGTGGGCCACTTCTCTATGCTTCCCCTAGACAACTTTAACAAGGAGGCCTACAGAAACTCTTCTGCAGAGTCTCTTATCTTTGAAGTTGATAAGAATATTGCAACTCTGTTCAAATTTCAAGCAGGCTGTAGGCTCTGTAAGGCAGCTAAATCACCTCTGCCAACTCACCTTGAATTTTTAGCCATTTGAAATCTTTCTTTTCCTGGCAAGAGGAACGGGAAGTGAAGGAACAAGACAAGACATGTCAGGGAAACAGACACTGTGGAAAAGAGAGATGGCTTGGAGAGAGACACTCACGTTTGCAGGTCTGCCTGGCATCCCTGTAGTATCCTGGAGAACAGGCTGGCACACACATGCTGGTGTGGGAGAGAACCAGGCTGGTGTTGCAGGAAGAGCAGGAAAAAGGTCCCCCACCAGTGCAGGCTTTACAGGAGGGGTGACACCCTGCAGGGACAGCAAGAACAAGTGTGAAACTTGCTGAAGGATCTACTTTGCCTTGAATAGAAGCACTTACTGCACAGAAGACATTCCTTCCCACGTTCAGCCCTGCTGCCCTTCCCTTCTGAGAAGGGCAGAGCTCCATCCAGCACACAGCTCCTTCAGGCAGCAGCAGAACAACTTCCTGCATGTTGTACTAGAGCCCAATATTTGATTTGCCTTTTCAACCTTGCTGAACACGGGGATGCCATTTTCCCAGGCTGACTGATCATCACCTCAAGATGACAGCCAGGATGCCATCATCCTGCACAGGAGGTTAGAACCAGCTGTCCCTGCATGTGTCACCAAATCTGGCTACACCCACCTCACAGCCCTTGCTTTACTGCCCAGACACCCAGTCTTAGAAGATTCACCTGCAATCCTGCCTAGCCAGCAATCCCACTGACTGCCTCAAGTAAGGAAGCACATTTCTTTTTCTTCCCCTACACTTTTCAAGAGATATTTTTATGCCTACCATCTTTTCTTTCCCTGTTCCCTTTCCATCCCTTCATCTTCCACTTTTTGTGCTTCTTAATCTTACCAAAGAGATTTAAAACATTACAGTGGATGAGGTCAATGTACCCTATCAATTTCTCCAAAGGGGGTACATACTCATAAAATTATTAGTCTGCTTTATTTCTTGATAGGCCTTTACCTAAAGATTGATGCTATCATTACATCTGTCAGGCCAAATTAACCATGAGTGAAAGTGGGCACAGAAATCAGGGAAGCAACTGCACTGTGCTGTGCTGGAGCTCTTCAAAGCAAGCACAAAATGCAGGATGAGCTTTGACACAGTCTGAATCATGCACAACGTCTTTAAAAATGAAACCTTCACATCCAAAGGAAGATATGTTATCCCCAGGCTTCAATTTCCAGGAAGGCAAATTATCTCTCTTGAGGGTCTTTCCAATTAAATGGCACAGAGTGTATTTCCTAGGTCTCTTCAGATTTCATGTGCCAAAACCAGGGAAACAAACAGGCAGCTCCTGGAGTGCTCGAGGGAACCTTTGAAGCATTAATCATCGGGTGCTGGACTGGATTAGGAAATGCCCCTTCCTGCAAAAGGAGCATCTACCTCTTAATTGTGATGTGCAGAACTTGTCTTCATTTCTTTCTCTTTCAGGAAACTGCAGCACCCTTTGCTCAATGTAAGATGCACTGGGCTGGTAACAGGTCTCTGCTGGCCACAGAACAGGAAAAGCTCTCTTCTGGGAGCCCAAAAAACAGCAAGCAGCTCTGACAGTGATGTGAAGAGCAAACCCCATCAACAAAAACTGGAGGAGAACCAGGGCTGGGTGAAGGCACAGCAGGCTGGGGAATGAAATGTGCTAGCAATGCAGCCTCTCCCAGGCAGCTGGAGAACTGATTCTAACCCAGCAGCCTAAAAGGCTGCATGAAATTGGCTTTTGGTTTTAGACGCTGCGCTCTGTGGTGACCATTGGGACCATTTCTGTAGCAAGACAAGACTCAATGAGAGGAGACCTTAGCTAGGATGATGGTCCATCTCAGGTTGCAGACTTCCTGAGACATGCTACCAGCTGGAGTTCTCCCTTCTGTGAGCAGAAGTTGCTTGTTCCTCCACAGGATGTATCTACGGAGTGTTTTCAAGTGTCAGCACCCCAGAACTGTGCTGGCACCGCAGAAACTGGAGACCTGCTGACGGGCACATGAAAAGCCTCCGTTGGAAGTGAAATGAAGCTGGAGGCATCAGGAGGTAATACTCACTTTTGCAGGCACCATTCTCCACATAGTATCCCAAGGGACAGTCAGGAATGCAGTGATCCCCCAGGAGGAAGTGACGGGCGTTCTGGCACTCCAGGCAGATGCTGCCAGTGTCCTGCAGGTTGGCCACGCAGCGACGGCACAACGGGTGGCAGTCTAAAGGAAGCAGGGAGAGATGGATCCTGTCATCACAGATGCATAAACCAGGACTGCCATGGGGAAACACTCTGTTGAGAACTCCAGGAAGACATTAGGGGTGTAACCTTCAGAGCCCTTTCCTGCTCTCTGCTGCACAAGGGCTGGGATCAGGTGCTAAATGCTGCACTTCCAGGTATTGCAAGAGAGACACCAGAAGTGACTGGGAGCACTTCACTCCTCCTGCCCTCAGCCCCACCTTCAGCTCCTCCTCAGCATCACATTTTCACTTTTCCTCAGCAACCATTCTCTGCACCTTCTTTCCCAACCTTAAGTGAGCTTGGGAATGCTTTGTACAAAGTCAGTTCGAAGTTCTTTGCTTTCCCCAAACCCTTCTTTGATTTTAGGTGCTTCTACCTACAGGTTTCTCATTGGCAGGCTATGCTGGTGGCTGGAGGCATTCACCTCTCTCTGCTCCCACCATTGAAAAATGAAGAGCACAACCTCTACAGCTCTAAGACCTTCTCCAGGAGCTCTTACTGTTCAGATTTTCCCACACAAATGAGACATCCATACCCTGAAGAGGCCACTGCAGACCTCCAAGTCATGCCAAGAGTGGCATTTAGAGCCTCATGAGAGTGCCTCAAAAACCTTCTCCTTTTTCCATTTCTGCCCAGCAGCACACAAGCTTGTGTCTCCTGACCTCTGTCTGAACTTAGGTGCTTCAAAAGGTTTTACAACAAGCCTTTTGTATGTACAACAGTGCAGTGTAAGGCAACCTGGGAGCCAAATTAATCCTCATTATGGTAATTCAGAAAATTAGAAAGGAAATGACAACGGTCTTGAAAGAAATGTAATAATGAGGCTTGATTTCAGTACCTGGCCTCTTGTCAGACCTCTGCTGAAGGTTCAGCTTTCTGCCTTTTTGTCTCTTGTGACAGCATTACTACAGATTGTCAGGCAATCTAATTTTACAAGCTGAAGACAGGCTTGTATAGAAACCCAGGGTAATTCTGCATCCACACCTGCAAGAACTTCATTCAGAGTGACTGGAGCCTCACCCTAACTTCTGCATGTTATGTGTAGGGGATTCTCACCAGACACTGGTGGAAAGGCATAGATGCAGCTCAGAAATGAATGCAGTTCTGCATTCAAGGTCCTTTAATGAGCTGCCTCTTTCACCTTTTGACTTTACAGGGTATATAATCCATCTCCAAACCTTGTAGATAGGAAAGGAACAGCCAGAGGGGAGTTAAGGGTGAGCAAGAGGGAACATTAGGCTCAAGATAGCGACCCTGTAGCTTCCCAGTCCATCACTGCCAGTACAATAGTAAGAAAAGCAAAGCACCACATGAGGTGATGCTCCCAAACTCAGTGACCAACCTCCAGAGCTCTGCAGAGGGTTCCAGCTTGCAGGGGTTGTCATACTGCAGTTTCTGACTGCACAGGAGGAACAACCTGATACCCAAGGCACACCTCCATCAACCTTCCGAGCCAAAGATCCCAAATCTGTGCTGACATCAGAGGGGACAGACCTGCCATCTCTCTGTGGTCTCACTGAAGCCAGAAAGGATCATACACAGCCCACCATAAAAAGCAAGCACTAAGGTATCACCCCAAAGGCCCTGAGCATCAGATGCCACTTGTATGCACAGGGCTGGAGGGGGGGGTGAAGAGTTTTATGCACTTATATTCAGTCTCATGAACACAAATTCTATTAGTTTCTCATGCTTCCATGTTAACCTGGCAATGTCTCACCTTATTGTTAAAATATTACACAGGTTTTAAGCTCTTGCTGGAGCCACTGGTCTCTAATAGAGAGTTTGGCCAAGTAACCAAATACAGCAACCAAGAACAAAAGAGGCACATGTGTACAGTCAATAGGTTCCATAAACAGAGCACAAAAACACCCAGAGAAAACTAAGCGTGCCCAAATAACCAGTATCTACTATAAATAACTAGACTCTCCCAAACTGAAGTTAAAAAAAACCAAAGTATCTACAGAAGTAGGTGTTGTTGCACCTAATTCTTTTTTTACAGCCACCATGTTTGCTCCTTTGTATTGAAAGAGATCTTTTTCCCAGCTACTGTTTTAGGATAAATCAGTTCCATCTCTCCCTTGTTCCTTTATAAACCTGGAGATCAAAGAGCGCAGAACACCAGACAAAAAACCAGCACTGCCACTCACGGTGGATCTGAGGGACACTGGGAATCCACCAAGAGAGCAAAAGAAGAACTGAAGTGCTTTGCTTTGGAAAGGAGTATTTACATTTTTCACAGCAGGCTCCCTTTGAAGCCAGGACTAACAGAAGCAGAGTGTTTTCTCTCTGCTTCTCCAGAAAACTGCACAGCCAAATTTATTTCCTGCTTCATTCTCCTTTCCTTTCTTCCTTCCTTTCCCTTTCAATCCTCACTCCAGCTCAGCTTGCAGACCAAGAACCACCTGTGGGCTCCAGCTTTTTGGATGCTTCACATACCACCTTTTTTGCAGCTACTTAAATTCCTTAAAATTCCTTAACTTCCTTAAAATTCTTCCAGGATCCAAACTCGATTCCTCAAGGCACCAGGCCACCATGTTGTTCCCAGTCCCCATGCCTCCTTGCTCATCTCTTTGAGGCTGTTCCCTTGCTTCCCACTGCCCAAACCAACTTTTTTCCTGCTACCCTTTCAGCTGGCTCCAAAATCCTCCTTGCCAGTTCACCCTCAGGCAAAAACCCAAGTCCCTCCTCACCAATCTCTGATCTTCCTATAAAGTAATTTTCAGTGTAAAGTAGAACAGAATTACTTGCACAGATTCCCACTTCCAGAGTTATTTTACTTCCACACTCTCTTTAGCTGTCTCTCAGCAAGGAAAGAGAACAAAAAGTGCCCTTTCTACATGGAAAGTATTTATCATATGTGGTTCCCTCACCTGTCAAGACAGAGAAGCCTAGGGAGACCAAATCATCTCTAAAGTGTTTGTGAAGGCTCATAAAGGAAACCAGAGGCATTTCTACCTCTGAGTTCCACCATCTGCTAAGCAATCAACCACTTGGATTGGTTAAATACACCTCCCCTCTTTAGGGCTCTTCAGCAAAAACACATTCCTGATGCAGGTTTCCTGCTCTAAGGTAAGAGGTTTAAAACAGAGCACTACTTAAGAGCAACACTTCAACCACTATGAAATTTATAGGCATGGCAGCTTCCAAACCTCTAGCACCTTGCAGTAAATCATGAAAGAGAATCAGCACTGGTTGGTTCAGAACACCTACCAGGATTTTTGGTTTGACTTGGTTGTCGACAAGGGGTTTTTCTGGGCCTCTCCTTTAAAAAAAACCACAACAACCTGGAAGGAAATTTGGCACAGAAAAAAGCAAAGTGAAGCCCTGGTGAAGTGCAAACAGGTTTGCAGGGACCTGCCTGTATCTTCTGGAAAGGGTGGGAGCTTCTCCGGGCAGAGAAAGGTGGGAAATCCAGCTGCTTTGTTCTTGGCACAAAGGAGCCCAGACCAAAGGAGGAACATAATCTTTCACCTTCCTCTTCTGGCAGCTCAGCTGTTAATTTCTCTAGAAAGCTGCATGCCAATGACTGAGTGGAGCAAACCCCCCAGTTTCCCTCTTGCTCTGCTCAGTGAAATTCCAGGTCTCTCAATGTCTCTCTAAGAGAATGGCAACAGCTCATTGATTTTACAAGGAGCTGAATGTATTTCTTGTTGTCAGTGTCCCTTCTGGAATTTTAAGAGCAAGGCAGAAAGCCTTGTTCCAGGCACCCTCCTGAGTGAGCTCTTCTGCTTTATCTTTCAACATTTTTGCATCTCTGCAGAGCCTAAGGAAGCTAAGGCCTAAGGAGCTGAACAAGGTGACTGGGAGATCCCTTTCAAGGAAGATAAAGCTGGAAGTGAAGATGGGACCTTGGGGGTATGGTGGAGCAGTGGAGGGTCTGAGTTTCATTTCACACCAGCTGCCCTTGCTACCAATTCTGGAGTGGAGTCTGTGCCTCCTCTGATGCCTCTGCTCAGCATCCAGTGGAGCTCAGCCTGAGAGCTCCTTTCTTCAGTAACCACACAGACCCTCTCCATTCTTCTAAAGGCCCTGCCATTGATTTAGGAAAATGGACATGATCAGTGAGGAAGCCTCAAGATTATTTATTCAAATCAGAAAAGTAAGAGCAGTTTAAAAGACAACAGTTTAGCAACATGTTCATTTTCAGATTGCTACCTGGCAGCGTCTCCTAAAGTTGAAGTTGTCTTGGGTGAGAGGGACAGAGAAATCAGAGAGTGTTTTCAAACTGGAAAAACAAAACCACACAGAAGACCTGAGACTCCACAGGAGACTGCTAGGGCCACATTCCTGACCATACTCTTTTGTTAGCAGTGAAATAAAGCTCAGAAATGGAGAATTCTCACGGAAGACTGACACAAATTTAATGTGCCCACACCAGAGCTTGGAAACTCATTGATCTTTGGAAATTTGTGGCCATTTTGTCTTTCTTCCTTGATCAACTGCTGATAACATCATCTTTCTTTTACTTCTATTAACAAGGCCAATGTTTCAGTCTTCACTTAGGTGCCATGTATCACAGAATCACAGAATATGCTGAGCTGGAAGGGACTCATCGGTATCATCGAGTCCAACTCCTGTCCCTGTGTAGAGCACCCCAAGAATCACACCATGTGCCTCAGAGCATCATCCAAATGCTTCTGGAACTCAGGCAGCCTTGGAGCTGTGGCCACTGCCCTGGGGAGCTGGTTCCAGTGCTCAACCACCCTCTGGGTGAAAAAACTTTTCCTGGTATCCACCCTAAACCTCCCCTGATTCAGCTTCCACGTAGGATAAGAACATTAATCCACAGACAATTGTTTAAAGTGACAGTTGGTTTTCTGCATCTATATTTTCCCCTGCAGGTACATAAAGTGTGACAGGTGGCTACAGCACACAGCATTCCCAGAAGGTCCCCCCACAGTTCTGCTTGGAGGGCTGGGAATTAGAAAGAGATGGGAAAGGTAATTGTAAAAAAAATACTCCTCTGGGAAGCAAAGGAAAAAACTTTTGTTAGATTCTGATGCAAATCATCTATTATGCAAGTGTCAAGGGATTTCATGTTCTCTTTTAGGGGACAGCTGCTCTTGAACTGGTAATTAATAACTCATAAGGGCAAATTTAGCATTCCAATCAGTGCTGAAGGAGAGTAAGGAGTGAAATGGAACCACCTGGATGTGGAGCTCTTTACCACAAGCAGAACTGGCAGCACACACCCTTTGCTTTTTCCAGTGAGCTTTTTACAGCTGGAAGGCTACACTTCCACGGGCCTTTTTTCATAGGAAGCATAAAGCAAAATAATGGGAGGAAAAACAAGGAGCTGTACAAGACTTTCAGGGTATTTTCCCACTCCTCAGGCACTTTATTTTCTCCCTCTTTTTGTCCCTGCAGACGAAACAGTAACTGTTGTTGAAAAGGAAGACGAAGAAATGGTTCATAAAATTAATCTGTGGAGAGCAAAGAAACAAGCTCTTCATAAACAAAACCCCCAACGTAGATATGTAAACAAAAGGAAATCTCTGTGAAGGGGAATAATCTAGGTTAAATTGAGAACAATAGCCTCTGAATGGGTATATTTATTACGTCTAATGCATTTTTCCCTCTTCTTAGGATTCCTTATCTCATTTGGAACTCCTCAGCCTATATTAAGCCTCACACACAGCATATCTTTTTTTGATAAAGACAAAAAGTGTCTTGATAAATCTCAAAAATTCCTGGAGCAGTTCCCAGGATATGTTTATACACGCCTGTGTGATGGATTAGAAGAGATTTTTCTTTCTAAACAGATAAATGCAATCAGTGGCTTCTGATGATAGGCTTAAGAGCAGGCACTGAGCACCCACAAAGTATAACCCCTAGACAGAAATCCCATTACCTCCCAGAAATGCACACAGCAATGCTAGCTGTGCCAATTTCTCTTCAGGGCCCCATAAACTGCTTCTCTGAATCACAAATGTTTCCTTAACTCACTTTACTAAAGCTCTGTGGAGGACTTAAACAGCTTTCCTGGATCTGGGTCTACTCAAGAGAGCAGAGCTGCAGCCCATCCTGTTGTTACAAGCATGCCCATGATGATATTATCATAGAACCACAGACTGGTTTGGGTTGGCAGGGACCTTCAAGACCATCCAGATCCAACCCCTTGCATGGGCAGGGACACCTCCCACCAGCCCAGGTTGCTCCAAGCCCCATCCAACCTGCCCTTCAACACTGCCAGGGATGGGGCTTCCACAACTGAGCAACATGTGCCAGTGTCTCACCACCCTCACAGTCATGAATGTCTTCCTCATGTCTCACCTCAATCTCCTCTCTTCCCCCTTGTCCTCTCACTACAAATCCTTGTCCAAAGTCCCTCCCCAGTTTTTCTGGAGCTTCTTCAGGCCCTGGAAGGTGCTCTAAAGTCTCCCTGGAGCCTTCTCTCCTCCAGGTTGAACAACCCAACCCCAAGTCTCTCAGCCTGTCTCCAGAGCAGAGCTGCTCCAGCCCTTGGATCATCTTTGTGGCCTCCTCTGTACTCACTCCGGAATCTCTATGTCCTTCTTAGGCAAGGGGCTCCAGAACTGGACACACACTTATATTAATAAATATATGAATGCTCTGATGATTCCCAGCCCTACTGGGCCATACTTGTGACCTCAGGCCCTCATACCAAGGCATGCATCAGCAAGCCTAGTGAAGGGGAGCCCTGTCCCCTTCTCCCTGCTACCTGCCTTACACTATCTGCAGACTCCATGCAGCTCTAGTGAAGGAATCTGTGGTGGCTTAGCTGCACACTGTGCACACTGGAGTTTCCTCCTGGTATTTTCACCCGTGTGGCATCTTCCTCCTAACTGGCATTTTGATTCCTTCACGGTGTCAGCTCAAGTAGCAGGTTAATCATAGAATCACAGAATCTCAGGGGTTGGAAGGGACCTGGAAAGCTCCCCCAGCCCAGCCCCCCTGCCAGAGCAGGGGCACCCAGAGCACATCACACAGGAACGTGGCCAGGGGGGTTTGAATGTCTCCAGAGAAGGAGACTCCACAGCCTCTCTGGGCAGCCTGTCCCAGTGCTCTTAATGCCCCAGGGAGATCCCCAAGCTGGCTGAGCCATGCCATCTCCTCCTACTCACCCACACAATATCCCACCAGGTTGAGATACTGCTCTTCCTTGCATCTGGTCCTGCACTTCCCACCGGCCAGAGTCGCGTGGGGATGGCAGCGCAAACACTCCAGCTCAGAGGGGCCACGGCACGTCTTGCAGGAGGGATGGCAGGCTGGATAAAAAAAACAATCAACACTTGTTGTTATGCTCTTGGTGTCTAGTCCACTTGACACTCTCCCCTCCCCAGAAAGCCAGGCCCTACCATAATTGTTTAAAGAAGATGGACATAAAATGATTGAATGGCATCAGCGACTGCAGAGTTGTGGTTTGGAAGGCTCTTAAATCCTCATTTTCAATAAACAAGAGCTGTCAATTATAAAATGTGATTTGTTCTCTGCATTAATCAAGGTATAGATCTATACAAAATATAGATATAGATAGAGACCGGCTCTTTTTTTCCTCCCTCCAGTATATGCTTGTGTGTGTAAGAAAGTGGGAGGCACAGGGGAGGTGAATTAAACATCCTGGGATTGTATGAATGTCATGGTGGCAGGACTTGGATATTCACAAGTGGAAAATCCAGGAATGATTCCTGCACAAATCCCTCCCAAACCAAAACCTATAAAACCTGAACCACCTGCAGGCTCCTTAGCTATTCTGTCTGCTAAAAGCTCAACAAAAGAGAATGCAGAGAAAGTGGTTAAGATTGCTCAAAAGTATTTCACTCCAACTGCCTTTGTATCCTTCAGCCTCTAAAGACAAACGCTGTATTTCCAGGATTTCCAGGCTCCAGCTCTGAGGGAGACAGAAATGCTACAGCTAATGATCTGTAAAAGTCTTTAAAACTAGTTTTCAAGCTCTCCTATGAATAAAAGCAGGCAACTTAAAAAAATCTCCCACCTCAGGACTCCCCCAGGCTCTCTCCCCACATGGAAAATGGGCATTTTGCAGCTGCCAGACTATCAGGCTCCAGTGTCTTCTCCCACCACCCTCCCAGGAAGCACCCTTGTGAATTCAGCGTTCAAAAGGCAGAATCCATTTTTTAAGACATTATCAACTGGACTTTGCTGTTCCAAACCAGCAGCAGATCTAAGCTGGCAGGATATAGAAAGACACCACTTCCCTGACACTGACATTTTGTTTCTGAGATGTTCACATCAGGCTGAAATTGCATGGAATCATAGAATGGTCAAGGTTGGAAAAGACCTTCAAGATCATCAAGTCCATCCATCCACCCTACAAGCCCTAACCACTAAACCATCTTATGAAACAATAATGCAGCAGTCAGCAGTTACCTCAGCTCTAAGGTGGCACAAACTCAGAACTGATGAATCTTTAGACTAGTATTTATAGAGTTGTTCCTTGGATGAATAAATTGAATAAACAGAGCAAGAGACTTCGGAAGAGTTTCTCTCTCTGAACTTGAGGACTGCCAGAGAAACAAACAGTCAGTTTCTCCTACTGCCAGAACAGATACATGGATGCCTGACCCAATGGATCTCTTCTAAGATGACTTTCAGATGACCCTGAAGGGACTCATCAGATTTCAAATGCCTGCATTCCCTCACCCATTGTACTTAGCAGCTCATAATGAACAGTGTACCCCAAAGGCCACCCTTTTCTGCAAGTGACAAACAGGATGTAATCACTGCAGTCACTCAGAAGACCAGTAGTCCCAGTCATCTGCTTAGAGGAGATGAAAGAAGCTGGGTGAGGGTCACTTGCTGACTGCTGGGCATGGCTGAGGCACAAATAAAAAATGCTGTCCCCACTACTGATCAGGCACATTCCCTTCTATCCCTTCTTCCTTCTAAACCCAGCCCTACAGCCAGGAGTGGATTAAAAATAAAGCTAATTCCTCTGGCCAATATGCTTATCTAGCCTAATAAAAGCAGACCATTTTCTGGTGTTGTCCAGTGAAGAGCCTTTTTTGTCACACTGTGATATGTGAGCACCATCCAAGCCTCCTGAAATGAACTGCAAAATATCTTCAGGGAAACAGTCCAGAGGAGCAAAACTGGTAAAATAATTTATGACCCAAGGTGTACACCTTGCTCCCATGAGGAGATTCCATTTCCTGAAATTGGACTATGCTATTCTGCCCTGAAAACACTGAAAGAGCCTCACAGAGGTCTGGCAGCATCTCTGATGAGGTGGAGAAGTGCACTGCAGAAGGGGCAGGCAGGGAGCTTCAGCAGCCTCAGCTGCAGGTGCCTGCACTGTGCACTCACCGTGGCAGCCACCCCGGTGGCTGAACAGCCCCTCTGGGCACCCTGGGAGGCACCTGCCTTCCAGCAGGACGTGGGAAGCCAGACAAGCTGTACAGTTCTGGGCAGTATTCCCCAGGCAGCCAGCACAGGAGGAGTGGCACTCTGCAGGGAAAAACAAGACAGTGAAAGCCAAATGAGTTCCAGTTCATCTGGATTGTTACTATTGTAGAGTTGTGGCTGGATTAGTTTCTCCCCAGTGATGACAGGAAAGTGATTTCCTCTACAGGATTCTCTGCTGGTGAAAGGTAGAAAGGGCTGGAGCACCCAGGCTGTAGGGTCACTTCTTGAAGAGAGGGAGCAACCACAGGTGGCTGCATATTTAACCTTTCTTTGCACCCAGCCAATTCATTCCTGAAGCAGAAAGTTGAGAGGCACAAGGCCACACAATACCCTTCTCCTCCCTGGTAGGGAGTTCTGCAGACTCACCAGATTCTGAAATCATCTTCCCCCATCACCCTACAGTTACTCCAGGAAGGGTTTTCCATCCAGCATCACTGCATGGTTACCAGGAGCAGTGAGAGCAAATGTACAGAGAAGTGAACTCTCATGGCAAGGATGATCCAGCAAGAATGAACAGAGTGCAGTTAAAAAGTTAAGACTTCACTTTTACTGGTACTGACCCTAAAACAAGCCATCTAAAACTAAGTCATCTGATTAAATAAATACATAAACTCTTTAGTTAAAAGCCTAGTGTTTGTTAGACTGGTGACTCGAGGCCACAGGTTCTACCATCTGAGTCTCCACTGAAGACAAGGAGAGATCTCCTGCCTTCTAGGGAGACAAGACAAACAAAGGGCTGGAGAGAAGAGACGAAGGGAAATGATTGATATAAGTAGACTTAGCTGTGTGTCAGAGAGCCAGAGAAGTCAGGGATCCTCACCACAAATGCAAGGTCTCTAGGACTATCTTTGGCTCGAGTGACTCAAATCACAGTGCAGAAGAATTTCTTACAGCTTCATCAGGGAAATCTCAAGCATTAGAAAAATACAGACAGAGATCCTTTGGTGTTTTGGTGGGAAATTCACAACCACAGAGGGAAAACCCTCAAGACCACTAGTAAGTGCCCCTCCAAGGCCCCCTTGGAGCCTCCTCTTCTCCAGGCTGATCCGTCGACAATTTCAGAGGTCTTTTCCAACCTCAACGACTCTCTGAAGGGCTGTTCCCATCCCCTACTCACCTCTGCAGACTCCTGTGCTATCCGGGTAGGAGCGGGCTGGGCAGCTGGGGAGGCAGAGGCCGCTCACAGCTCCCCCCGGGGGCTGCTGAGGCTGCAGAGCATCCGGCGCCCGGCACCGCAGGCAGCGAGAGGCACCGGGGCCCGAGCAGGCTCGGCAGGAGGGGTGACAACCTGTGCACGGGGTGAGAGAGCAGTCAGAGGCACAGCTCTGATGGGGCAGAGAGCTGGACATCTAGTCGTGAACGTGGGACAGAAAGGTAGAGAAAACGACTGGCTTGGGTCCTTCTCCTTCGTGCCTCCTCCCCGTTTTGTGTTGCTGCAGAAAAGGCTGATGCTGCAAGAGCACCCACACCTTGCAGCAGCTCCCGGGCTCTGAGAGATCTGCTCCATACACTGAGGGGGTGGGGAATGGTCCCTCTTTTTCCCCCACATAAGCCTGCATTTCCTAGAATGGAACGGGGATTGCAGACAAATACTTGGACATCTTTCCCCCCACCCCCCAAAGAACAGCTCCTTTATTGAAGAGAGCTGATGTGCAAGTCGTGTTGGGGGAAAAAAACCCTGCAGTGCTGTGCCACAGGCAGGCAATTTTTCTTTAATTTCTGGAGCTGCAACAGTGAACACAACCAGCCTAGGAGAGACAGTCAGAAATGACAGGCTGAAGGGCTCATGGGAAGCATAAACTCATCTTCTGAAGGTTCAGGTTTTCCATGACCTCAGACCCAGGAAATCTGCTGGGTTTTGTAGATTTTCATCCACCTCTTAACTGGTGTCAAGAAAAACAAGGAAGCAATATGCTTCAGCAGCATGGGGTTAAAAAACACAAGTCTCCATGATCATTAAATTTTCAGGGTGTGAATGCAGAAGGTACTTGAGAAAACCTGGTTGTTGTGGGTTTTTTTTCCTCAAAGCAGAAAATAATCAGCAAACACAAAAATTACTAATTTCAGCGTAACAGAAATGATCAGCATCATACCTGGGTACTCTGAGCACAGCCCAATAAAAGCCAGTCTAGACACAAAGGTTTACAGCAGCTGGGAGCTGCTCCAAGTACACAGCTTACCCTTGCAGACGTTGTGATCCTGGTAAAAACCTTCTCCACAGCCTGGCAGGCACTGGCCCTGGTGCAAAGCCAGAGGGAAGGAACAGGAGGTGCAGTGAGTGGCCAGAGGTCCCTCACACGTGGAGCACGAGTCATGACAAGCTGATAAAGAAACAGGGCATAGAGAACTGAAATACCCCATTTTTTTCTCCTGGCAAGAGGTGTTGCTGACTATAGCTTCCTGCAGCCAAAAATCCCAGCTGGCATGATGCTCAGCTATGTAAACTAAGAAGAGCAGAAGTGCACATGCATTAATAACTTCTAATAGCAATAACTCTCACACAATGTTTTGAGCATGTATCTCTGCATGTCTTTGTGTGCTTGGCCAGGCAAAGAGGTTATTTTAAACAATCCATTGCAAATCAACAGAAGAAAACAGAATCTCTAACTCCCTGTCCCCTTTCAGACTTCTGTGGACTTTATATTCCTCCCCCACCAGGTAAACATCTGGGGAAAAGATGTCAACATGTGGAGGGTGCCCTGAAAGCCTCAGAAAAGGTCATGCAAATATACCTCTTACCTCTGCATCTTCCTCTACTTGGGAAATATCCACCAGGGCACTCTGAAAGGCACTTCCCAGCATGTAACAACTTCTCTGAAGCACAGGTCAAACACCTGGGGTGGTCTGAAGAGCATGTTTCACAGAACTCCTCACAAGCTGCCAAAAAGAACAGCTCATTAACCAAATTAACTCAATAAGCAAAGAACCATCAACCTGGCCACACAGAATATAAAGCCCAAGCACACCTGGGCCGTTCTTGGTCAGAAAGGCATCTCTCATCATACCACTCCCAGCACTTCCCTGGAATAAGTAGTGACATTCACAAAGGTGAAGTGCAGCTGGGCATTCACTGACCTGTAACCCATCTAGGACTGAGTAAGTACAAATACCAGCAGAGGGTCTATACCAGCCCTCCCTCCACTCCTGACACAACCCCTTCCAGCTGATGCAGCATGTTTCGCCTGTTCACCAACAGCCTGTGAACAGGGAGCAGCATTTCATGCATGAAAAATGTCTCATAAATCTTTATATATCTTTGTACACACAGCAGCACTGTTCAGGAACTAAAAGATGGGAGAAAGGTGGTAAAAAAAATATGGAATGCCCCCGCATCCCCCTTTTCTTCAAGTCAAAGTTTTAAGTGTGAAAATGTATCTAAAATCAGGCATGATATTTCTTATCAGTTCCTATGGTCTGTATTCTCCCAGACAGTCAGTTCTGAAGTTAACTGACCTGTTGTCTAAGAGCACTAGAATAATATCAGAGAATTACAGAATCATAGAATGGTTTGGGTTGGAAGGGATCTCCAAGATCATCCAGTCCCAACCCCCTGCATGGGCAGGGACACCTCCCACCAGCCCAGGCTGCTCCAAGCCCCATCCAACCTGCCCTTCAACACCCCCAGGGATGGGGCAGCCACAGCTTCCCTGGGCAACCTGGGCCAGGCTCTCACCACCCTCACACTCCAGAATTTCCTCCTCATGTCTCACCTCAATCTCCCCTCTTCCAGTTTTAATCCATCCCCCTTGTCCTCTCCCTCCCTGTCCTTGTCTCAAGTCCCTCCCCAGCTTTCCTGGAGCCCCTTCAGGTTCAACTGAAAGGGAACATGGTCAAAGTGAAATTCATCCAGAATTGGCTGGAAAAGCAACAATTTTGTCCACATGCTCCAGTTTTTAATCCCTTTCTACATAACTGTGACTGACAGACCTGCATGAAGACAGAGAATCCCTGTGTTGTTTCTACTGACTATGCTGGGCAATCCTTCAGCAGCTGCCAGCAGAACCCCAGACTTGACCTGAATGGTTGTGTCAAATTTTAGATTATTTATGTATTTGAGATTTTTTTTTTCCTCCTTTATGATTTGTTTGACTTAGGTCTTTTAATTCCCTCCAGCCATCTCTTCTCCTTTCCTCAGCAAACATTCCCAGCCTCATCTGTTCTGCAGGTATTAGTTCCTGTGATGCTGAATTATAATCAAATTTACAGAAACCTGCTGGCAAAGGCCATTTTCCTTTCCTCAGACAAATGGATTTGTCAAGCCCTCAGAAACAACTCAGTTAGGCTTTCAAGCTGTTCAGGGAGGGGAAAAAAACCCCTTAAATCCTTCAACATCTGATTAGCTTAAATGAATTAATAAACTTACAAACAGCAGCTTTCCTCATCTGATATTTATGCACAAGGTGCATCTGGCTTCTTAAGACGTGAATAAAATCCCAGCTGCTGCACAGCTAAATGAAATATTGATTCCTTTTTTGCAGACCAATTCTCAAACTACTTCTTGCAATTGGAAGAAGAAAACAGGCATTTACCAGTGCAGATTCCATCCTTTGTATAAAATCCCTGTCCACAGCTGGCCAGGCAGAGCCCTGCTTTTAGCACATGTGATGGGTCTTTGCAGGACAAACAGTTGTTCTCAGCAGCTCCCCAGCAGGAGGAACAGGACTCATGACAAGCTGCAGGAAAGAAAGGTGCAGGATTAATGAACAATCAACTTCCAATTACCTCTTGAAAATGAAGAGTTTGCAGTAATTAACTTTCCTTAAATTCACTGGCATTCACTGCTTCAGGAAAGGCAAGCAAAAAGCCCACTGCTCTTCTTAGGCTGGTATCTTCTTCCAAGCCACCCCTGGGCTACAATTTACAGCTCCATTTTGTATGTGCCCTATGACATGCAGTCTACATCAGAGAAGGTTCTGCAGCTGCAATCAGACTAGGAGGAGTGTTGGTAACACTTGTGAAGTCCTGTTCATCCTGGTGCTAGGGGTTGTACAAAAAGGGAGATGAGAAGAGAATCACAGAATCTTAGAATCATTAAGGTTGAAAGGTTAATCATGGCAGGGAACCCAACCACTCGATCAGGTTGCACGAAACCTCATCCAACCTGGCCTTAAAAACCTCCAGAGATGGGGCAGCCACAACCTCCCTGGGCAACCCATTCCAGTTCCTCACCACCCTTATGGTGAAGAATTTCTTCTTAATATCTAACCTCAATCTCCCCTCTCTCAGTTTAAAACCATCAACCCTTGTCCTATCACGGCCCTCCCTGGTGAAAAGCCCCTCCCCAGCTTTCCTGGAGCCCCTTCAGGCACTGGAAGGTGCTCTAAGGTCTCCCTGGAGCCTTCTCTTCTCCAGGCTGAACACCCCAACTCTCCCAGCCTGGCTCCAGAGCAGAGCTGCTCCAGCCCTTTGATCATCTTAGTGGCCCTTCTCTGAACCCCTTCCAACAGGTCTGTATCTTTCCTGTGCTGAGGGCACCAGAGCTGTACACAGTATTCCAGGTGGGGTCTGACCAGAGCAGAGCAGAGGGGCAGAATCCATCACATGCTACTGACAAACCAGACCTGCTGAGTTGAGATAACAACTGCTCTTCTCTCTGGGTGAGCCATGTATTATGTATGGTCAGGACACAGTAATGTTTCAGGTATTCATGAAGTGTATCCCATTCTTGCAATATATGAATATAATTCAGCCTAAATACCCTCTCTGTGGCATTTGGGTACAGGAACACACAGGCAGAACAGAGGGATCCTCAAGCATGATGACATCTTACAATTAAACTAATCAAGGCATGGAGACTAATTCTGCCTCCCAAACCAGCTGTTGGATGAGCCAACTTACTCCAAACTGCACAAGGAGGAAATTCAGCCCATGGTGGTTCCTGTTCATGGAATGTGTCACTCAGACTCATGTTCAATCCTGTGCTGGCAGTGCTTGCAGCAACTGTGCAAGTTACAGCCCTTTGAGCTATGAGATTTTTTTCTTGATTACTCATGAGTATGTTCCAAAGATGTTCTTACATTTACTCTTTCACAACAAGGCAGGTACCTGCTTGTGCTCCCAGATCACGGCAGGTGGGAGAAAGCAGAACTTTTTGATGTTTGCCCTCTCTCTGCAAACATCTCTAAAGCTGCAGCCACCCATGAAAAACTTACCTGCCAGCAGTCCCAGAGGAACCGGCAGACGTGGCAGCAGCTCTGCCACAGAACTAAGAGCACATTTACAGCAGCTTCCTGGCAAAATAAACCCCCAAGGGAGATACAATTCATCCTCTCCCCATTAACACGTGAAGGTGCTTGCAAGCCAGGGAGCCAGAAGTAAGTTTACAGCAAGCCAGTGATGAGCACTGCTCCCATCTCACTCCTGTTTTGCCTGGTTTCGATGCTGCTTCTGTTTGAGGCCACAGTTGCTCTTGGGTTTGTTAAGGAGTGAGCAGGAGCAGCTCTGCTTGTGCTCACACGACTCACACAACTCACACTGCACAGGATGAACACCCCTCAGTGGGTCTCACCACTCTCCAAGGCTCAGGGCAGTGTCATCATCTGCATCTCACATGCAGGGAACTGAAACACAGAGACGTGATGTGACGTGTGGGGTTAGGAAAGGGAATTTTTAGGGAGCCAAGACATGGGACATTGGAGTTCACACCAAACACATGGTTCTTTCACCCTCAGGATGTTCCTTCTCCACATTTCTACTTTGATTTTCCTGTTTCTCATTTTCTGTTGCCTTGTAAATAGCTTTCCACCTCCTCTCCTTCCTGCACCCTTTCTCCCCCCACCACTTTATTCTTGACCTCTCCAGAACGCTGTGACTCCTCTAGTTCCTGAACACTCCTTGTGAGGAGCATCTCACAAGGACTCCAGGCATCCTGGAACCAAAAGGATCTTCTTCCTGACTCCTGCAGCAAGTGCTGTCACCACTATCGAGGGCATCTAATTGCAGCTGAATCACAGCACACAAATATGAAACATCCCACCCCGAGGTAAAGATTTCTGCTCCAGTCGATAATTTCCCTTGCTGATAAAAAGCTGCATCTCATTCCAGCTTGGATGAATGTCAGGGCATGTCTGCACTCGCAGGTTAACTGCAGAGGAGGAGTTCCTGCTGTAAATTCCTGAGCACTGACATGTCCTCACTTCACCTTCCAGCTCCCAGTGCTTTGCTCCTCTCTGAGCTCACTCTGAATTTCAACAGCCTGTTGAAAGAGCAGGCATCAGGACCTGGATCCTCTAATTACAGGTTTCCCACTGCAGAGCCTGAGCCCCTCACTGTTCACCTGCCTCAACATGTTGCCACATCTGAACATACCCAGTTCCTGGCAAAGTTCTCTAGCCCTTGGCAAAGACCCTGCAAATCCACTCCTGGGTATCACAGCAGCTTTCAAGTCTTTCAGGGAGGCAGCTGCTGCATTGAGGTTGCATGTCTTCTTAGATGGGGGATACTTTGGTGGTACCTCACCTATGAAAGGCTACAGTGAGAGAAATAAAGATGAAGTAAAACATGCCAGAGGTCATCAGGCCTTCTGAGAAGCTGCAGAGAATTTGGCAGGCTGTTATGAAACAGATCCTCTGGACTCCGAGCTGCTAGACAAAAACCAGGCCCAAATGGTTTCTTTGAGACAGAAAGGGAGGGGATCTAAGTAGCACAGTTTGGAAGGAAGGAAAGAAAGGAGAAAGAATGCAACCCAGTTTTAAGCAAGACAGCTACATTCAGCATTTGGAAGTGGTGCAAATGACCCAAAGTACAGGACGGGTGACAATATCCTCAGGTGGCCCAACAACAGCAACAAAAAAGCTTGCAGCAAGCAGTTCTGAGAAGGATCTGGGAGTCCTGGTAGATACTCAGTGATCCATGAGCCATCAATGTGCCCTTGTGGCCAAGAAGTTCAATGGAATCCTGGGGTGCATAAGGAAAAGTATTGCCAGTAGGTGAAGCGAGGTCATCCTGCCCCTCTACTCTGCTCTGGTGAGGCCACATCTGGAGAACTGGGTCCAGTTCTGGGCTCCTCAGTTCAAGAAAGACAAGGAACTACTGGAGAGAGTTGAGGGGAGGGCAACAAAGATGACCGGGGGGTTGGAGCATCTCCTTGATGAGGAAAGGCTGAGAGAGCTGGGACTGCTCAGCCTGGAGAAGAGAAGGCTGAGGGGAAACATTATTTTCACATGTCTTGACATGTTTGTCACAAGCACCTCCTAAATCCCAGCTTTTCTCCCAGGCAACCAGCAACAAGACAAGAGGGCACAGCCTGAAGCTGCAGCAGGGGACGTTTAGGGTGGATATTAGGAAGCACTTCCTCATGGAGAGGGTGATCAGACATCAGGATGGGCTGCCCAGAGAAGTGGTGGAGGCACCATCCCTGGATGTGTTCAAGGAAAGGCTGCATGTGGCACTTAGTGCCATGGTCTGGCTGATGTGGTGGTGTTGGTCATAGGCTGAACTTGATGATCTCAGAGGTCTTTTCCAGCCTCAACAACTCTGTGATTCTGTGAATAAAAATCCAAGTGCTTTGCTTGCAGCCTGAGCTGGGTCTGTTGGGGTCAAGTTACACACTTCAGTGCTCACATGTTGGGAGATGAAAGCAGAAACACTCCAGTTCTGCCCAGGCTTTGGAATAAGCTTGAAAACAGAAATAATGAAGTCAGAAAAGTCTAGAGAGGAGAAGACTGAGGGGGGATCTAATTAATGTCTATAAATACATGAGGACAGCAAGAAGACAGGGACAAACTCTTGCCACTTGTGCCCTGTGATAGGACGAGGGGCAATGGAGTCAACCTTGAGCCCAGGAAGTTCCACCTCAACATGAGGGAGAACTTCTTTGGTGTGAGGGTGACAGAGCCCTGGGACAGGCTGCCCAGAGAGGGTGTGGAGTCTCCTTCTCTGGAGACTTTCAAGACCTGTCTGGATGTCTTTTTGAGTGATCTGCCCTAGTTTTTTTTTGGTCCTGCTCTGGCAGGGGGATTGGACCTGATAAAAAATGAAGGGGTTGGATCATCATCTTTGGAGGTCCCTTCCAACCCCTGACATGCTGTGATTCTGTGATCTTGAAAGACACTGCTATGTCACTGAACTTATTCCCTTCTATTCTCATCTTGACATTCTCTTAACGGTTTGAATACTTCACATAAGGTGGAAGGATGGAGGTAGGAAACAATCCTGGTGTAAGATTAAAACAGGGTAGGGCTTACACAGCTGTATTCCCAAGTTCAAAATACATTCAATTAGACCAGATGTTATAAAACATGAAGAAAAAGAAAGACTCATTTGTTGTGTTTTCTTACCACACAGACAACAGTGTTTCAACAGTAGGATGGAGTAAGAAACCTGATCTTGGTAAACTCTTGATGGAATTTCACAAGAGGGAATTTACTGGAATGATAGCAATTAACACAGTCCAGTTCATCCTTTTTTGTAATGTTGCTCATTGCAGATGTTAAAACCCTTCTGAGAAAAATATTTCTGAACCATCTACGGTTTGTCTGAACAATCAGGTTAGAGATTTGTAAAAATCAGGAGGGTACAAAGAAAGACTGAATGGCAGTGAATTCTGGACCAAGTCTGAAACGTAAAACCTTTCTGCTTTGACTTTATGCAGAAAATGCAGCCAAGCAGAACTAAAGCAAATTGGTTTCATTCCCTTGAGGAAACAGGGAAAAAAAATTTTCCCAGCAACTTTCAGCTACAAGCACGTGTGACTGCAAATTTGGAGGGAATGTACAAGCAGTCATCTAGAAACCAGTAATAAAATGAAACATCAGCCTTTCCCAACTGCTTCAGCTGTACAGGGGCATTGCCAATTAAAGCAGTCAGAGCAGGTGGGAAGGAAACAGTAAAATCAACCCAAATGAACTAAAGGATTATTTGATACTGAAGTCTATAAATACTTTTGGACTGGGTCTCTCTTTTCAATTTATATGTGCACAATGGGGCCTTAGTCTGAAGTCACTGCTGGAGGACAGAGGTTTTTCAGACTTCCAAAACCTGAAACAAACAGTCAGCTCTTCAAGGCAAACCACTTCAGAAAAGGAAGCTGGACTTAGAATCTCAAGTGCTTTCCCCTGAAATCTGCCAAAAGCCCTAAGCCTGTATTGAAGCAGGAGGGCTAGTTCCAAAGAAATTCAGGTGATAGCTCAAGAAGTTGAGCATGTGTTCCACACCCCCTTTGCTGAAACTGAGTTGCAGAAATCACAAATCATTGAATCACAGAATTGTGAAGGTTGGAAGGGACCTTCAAGATCACTAGGTTCCAAACTCCCTGCTATGAGCAGGGACACCTCCCACCAGACCAGGCTGCATAAGCCTCATCCAACCTGGCCTTGAACACCTCCAGGGAGGAGGCAGCCACACCTCCCAGGGCAACCAGAGCAGAGGGGCAGAATCCCCTCCCTCAATAATAATTAGAAGCTTTCTAAACAGGCCAACATCTAGAGGAGAAAAGTGTTGACTTTGGAGAAAACAACTAACTGTCATGATGAAAAAGCAGCTGCCTTACAGTTTGGGAACACTACAAATATTTTGAAGGAGCAAGGCAAGAGCATAAAAGCACTATCACACTCCCACCAAAGAAACTGTAACTTCACAATCTTATTCTCAGTTTTTCCAATTCCTAACATAAAGGATTTAGACACATCTCAGTGTTTTACAGAATTCCTAATTTACTTTGTAAATATGCTTCCTGAGAACAGTTGGTCTAATCAACTTTCTGGAAGAGCACACCATATGAAACAAATGAGTGGCAAAACAAAGCAAAAAAAAAGAAAAAAAATCCAGAAAAGTATTTTCTGTGCTTTTTTTTCTGAATTCTGTCCATCCCCCATTCCTCCTAGCCATTTTCTACACACCTCAAGTGCTGTCTGGCATTAGCAGCTGCAATTAGTTTGCACTGAACTCAAAGGAAAACCCCAGGAAGCAGATTGCCAGGCACAGCTCAAGGTGTTACATCCTTTGTAAAATCAGGGCACACATCCTGCTCTGTACCCCTCAGCACCACAAAAAGCACAGTCACTTTTCCAAAAGAAAAGACCTGAAAGAGGAGGGTGATGAAAAAACACAGTGTTCAAAAGCAGAGAGTTTTCCACCAACAGAACTGATCTGCTGAGGAATTTTAATGACTGCTTCTCCAACCAGTAATCAATTTTACACTGGATGACTTTGTTCCTCTGGTCACTCCTTCCTTTACTCTAGAGTGAACATTAACACCTATGCCAACAGCAGATCCCTCAACAGAGAGTGCAGCTAACAGCTGGGTTAGAGCATTTGTCTGCTGTTTTTCTGTCCTTTTTGCTTCGAGTTACCTGTGCAGAGGAGCTGGTCCTGGAAGTATCCCTTCCCACATGAAGTCACACACTCTCCATTCTTCATTAGCAGGGATGTCTGGCAGGAGGAGCACTCAAATCCATTGGTGCAGGCTGAGCATGTCTCATTGCAGGCTTCCCAGAGAAAGAACAGAAAAGAAAGCTGTATTAATCCCCACGCCTTGGTGCAGCAATACTCCCCTGCTCTGATAAAAGGAGACAACTTTGCTTCATTTGCAAAAAGGGTTGGAGAACTTGCATTTTTCAGGGGCTTCCACCTGAAACCTCCTGTCTTAAGCCCATGGTTACAACACTCAGCGTGTGCCCGAATGCTTTTCCAGACAATGCCTGGCAACCTGTTGATAATACGCCTGTGGGATCCTCCAAACAAAAGCCCAGCAAGCCACGGAGAAGAGAATCATCTTGCAGGGTGTAACCCCTTGCAGAAATTACCTAGGCAAGTCCCCCCATCCTGGTAGAAACCCGAGGCACAGGTCTCCACGCAGCGCCCGCTCTGCAGCTTCCTCCTCGCGTCTCGGCAGGTGGTGCAGTGATCAGAGGCCTGAGAGCAGGTCAGACAGTCTGGGTGGCACTCAACTGGCACAGAGAAAAGACACCAAGATAACAACCAGCAGCAGTGTTCTCCATCAGGAGGGCACAGAACAAGGTCTGCCCCAAAACCAAAGAGAAATGCATTACTTATTTCTCTAGGTGTATCAAGTTGTGTTGTTTTTGGGGTGGGTTTTTTTTTCCCCACCCCAAGATTGCATAAAGGGGACTAAATATTATATTGCTGCCCTATAATTGCAAGAAGTTATTGGAAAGACTCATCCTAGATTAAAAGGATATTTACTGAAAAGGGTATTTATTGTCCACATTTTCTCAGTAGTAAACACCAGAAATTAATGGTCTGAAACAACCTGAATTTGAGTTTCATTCAGTCAAACCCTGGAATAATGGGATTGTCAAAGTTGGAAGGGACCTCTAGG
>NW_009952568.1:94807-135519 GCF_000747805.2 Chaetura pelagica
GACTAGAGCTCACTACTCAGTGCTGCATCCAGGTGGGTCTTGAGTATCTCCAGAGAAGAGTAACACTATGTCCATGCCAGGTCAAAGCACAGGTGCCAGACCACAGGTGGACTGTCCTTCCAGTCCAAAGCTTCAGGTCACAGCACTGTGGTGAGCATTTATTGACCAGAGGTGTTGTCTCAAATGGCACCACTGCTCTGCAGGCCAAGTGAGGGGTTACTGGTGCTCTACTACTGAGTTACTTTTGCTTGCTGGAAGAAAAACTGTCTGTTCCTTTACTGAGAAGCCAGAAAAAAGGATCCCAATGCTGAAAACCCTCCTTCATTTACACTAAATAACCTGCAAGTTTCCAAGGAGATGAACCTAAGAAAAGAATCAGGAACCAAGTGCTACAGAAGATGTGGAGTTGAACATAAGGATGAATCCACATTAATACACAGGAGGAATGAATAGGAAGCTCTATCTCTGTCCATTTCTTTCCAATAACTTCCCAAAGGCATATGCAGGCCCATCCTTTCAGAGCTGACTACTTGGAGTGGGACAGAATGGACCAGTTTTCTCTAGGTACTAAAAAAATTCCTGAATGTTCTCAGTGGGAGGCCATATTTGCTGGTTTCAAAATAAATCCAGCTGTGCTGAGGCCTATATGCTTGACTCTGCCTGCTGCTCCCAGACCATCCCTGAGAAGCAGCCACCATTTCTTCCTGGCTTTAACAAAGCAGATGCATTAGGGACTGATGCTTTGGGCTCAGACTGAACAGCTGGATTTAACCTTTGTTTCTCATCCCCTGCAATGGACAACAGAAAAAGGTAGAGGGAAAATGACAGGCTTTGGAAAAGTAAATTTCCATCTTCCTTTTAGTAGCTGGATTTAGCCTTTGTTTTGGAAAAGTAAATTTCCATCTTCCTTTTAGGACACAGAAAGTCCAGCTCTGTGTGTCTAGCAGCGTGATTTCAAAGTCTATGCTTTCCAAAATGCAACTATTAGGGAAGCTAAATGAAGAGAAGGGATTTACACGGGTAACCAGTACACAGTTGGCATATCTTGATAAGGAGAACAGATGGCTGCTGAGAGCACTTTATAATCTGTCCCCTTCTCTTTAGGAGCCTGTGCAGATGCTGTTCCCTTTTGAAAATCCAGGACAATTTTATCTCAACTGGCCAAACCCCACTTTCCTCACGTTACAATTTGTAGTGCTTTGCATTTTTATTAGTGTGCAGTAAATAACAGACTTTAAAACATGAATCTGGCAGATGTGCCCAGACACTCCTGCAAATGGCAGTGTGATTAAACTGTGAAGCTATTTTCTTTTCACTGAGATAAAACATTAACTGGAGCACTCTGATAGAACCAAATTACATGAATGCAACAAGAAGAGCTATCGACATGAAAAATTAGCAAACCACAGCTCAAGCCTACCAACTATGAAATGTACATCCAGGAGAACACCAATATCCTGGAGAAAAATGTATTTATATGCAAAATTAATGTAGAAACTAAGGTTAATCTTTTCAAACAATTATTAACTTGCAGCCATTCAGGCCCAGGTGAGCTTGTGACATGAAGCAGGTTCTTTCTTCTTTCCACTGCCCAGAAATAATCAGGAGCCCATAAACTCCAAAACCCCTGTTAACATTCAGAAGGGAACAGTCCCCTGCTTTATAAACCTTCTGGTGCAGAAAAACAAAACAAAACACCAACTCCAAGGAGAGACTCATTTGACAAGCAAGCTATGATGTAGACCAAGGGATGGAGACCTAAACCTCTCCAGAAACCCTCATTAAATTATTTGAAAACCAGTAAATCACCAAGTGCAAATCAAAGATCAAACTCAACGAGGTGGAAGCAAGGGCTGCAGGGAAGCCACAACCCCGGTGCCACAGGTGTGTGTGACACATGAGCTGCCACCACAGCAGAGTGGCAGTGAGAGAGGGCTGCCCCTGGGTCTGTACCTGGCTGGCAGAGTGGGCAGCAGTCCCCTGGGGCCTCAGCAGCCAGGCTGCCCAGCGGGCAGGGCAGGCAGGAGGGCTGGAAGCAGGTCACCTCTGCATCCCGGCACTCGCATTCTCTGCACGGCCCTTCTTCCCATTTCTCTCCATTCTGCAGGAGAAACAGGCAAGAAGCAGCATCAGCAGGGAGGGGGAGCCTTTGCACAAAGGGGTGTTGCCAGGCACCCACATCTCTGGGTGGACTGCAAGGCCACAGCAGTGCTAGCAGGAAATTAAACACTACTGGGACTGGCGCAGCACAGAGGGACCGTGTGTTTCTGTACCATCAACACTCCTACCCTCTTCCCAGAAGAAGGCAGCCTGTGAAATAACTACTGAGAAGAGTCCTTGGCCCATGAACACCTTCACGTGTTCCCTCACAGCTCTCCCCACACCAAAGCAGGGTGGTTTTCAGTGAGCAGTCCTTCCTACTTGTTCACTTCCCTATGTTTTCTCTAACTCAAAGTATTTTCTCCTGATTCCAAATTTTGCTGCTTCACTTGTTCACTTCCTTTTCACAGCCCTGTGACAAGTGCTTGAACCTGCTCTGTATCTGAAATGATACTCATAATCGACCCTCTGCCTGAATCTGTCTCTTTGCACAGACCTTTTTGTCACACTTTAATTCTCTTTTGCAGCATTTTATCTCCTGTCCTCCTCTCTTTCGTTCCCTTATTTTCCATCACTGTGGCCTGGTCAAAACACTACAGAGATGAAGAGGCATCACCAGCTTGCTTCCAAATTACCTGAACACTGTCCTACTTTTACCACTCCATGGAGGGGAGAGACCTTGCACCCACTGTTCCACTCTGCCACCTGCTCAGAAGACCACCTCAAAGCTGCCCACAGTGCCTGAAGCCCTGCTGGCTCCACGGGAGGAGGCAGAAGGGCAGAAAAGGGCAGCAAGCATTTTAAATGCCCTCCAAGCTTTTGTGCCAGTTCTCCTAAAAGGCAGAAAGTACCAACTTGAATAAACCTGTCACCTTCATATGATATACTTCACTTGGGTAAGAGATCTGAGGAAGGAAAGGGAAGCATTAGCATTACAAAAAAAACCCAAAGCAGCATTAAACTTCCCATTTCTCATATCTGTTGGTAAACAGCAGCTATTAGCTCCAGCCCTCATCTGTGAGAGCAATGAAAGGTCCATTACTGGTATATTTAAACCAAGATACTTCACATTTCCTTTCTATTTAACTTGAGAAGCAAAGTTCCTTGAACATATTAATACAGGAATAGACTCCCCTTGCAGTAAAAATTATAATCAGTGGGAAACACAGGCAAAAATCTATACCTTGCCCCAGCTATGTAGCCTGTTTTATAGGATTAAAGTCAGGCATCCTTAACTCCATGAGATGTGCAGAAAACCCATGAGCACACATATTAAATATTAAAGGGAAATGATTGATTATACTGCACAAAGGACAGCAAAGCAAACCTAAACTCTGCAGCAGATGCAGACATTCTAAACAAGTGTGTTCTGGAAACTCTAACAGAAATCCACAGACAACACGAAGAGATTCGTTTTTCTGCTACACTTGCAAATAAGATAATTCTCATAACTGGAGAGGGAAAGCCAATTCCTTCAAAACCTTTATGAGCAGAACTCACTACTACGTGCCCCAAAGTACCAGGATACTCACAGCTTTGGTATGTTCTTTGTAAACACAGGAACTTTTACTTAAAATACACTCAGGACAGCACTTCCCATCTAAATGAATTAATTCTTCACCCTGTGAAGAGAAAGGTTGCAGCAATTCAAACAGAATCAGCACCACCAAAAATACTGTGGAATGCAGAGGAATTGCCCTGGAATGCAATCTTCAGTATCTCATTTCACCTTATCTTCTCTCTCTCCTACTTCCATCTCTGGAGGTACAGTTTGAAAAATGTGCTTAGTGTAGGCTGCAGATACAGAACAAACCTCAGAAAAGGCCAAAGAATTCAGTGATAAGGCCATTAGTTCATCCATAAATCCTGCAGAAAAAGACATACTCCCCCCCCAGTATAATCCACTGCAAATACAGACAACACTCACCCCCCACCCCCTCCCAGTATAATCCACTGCAAATACAGACAACAGGAATGCTGTATTTGTCCTGTGGTTCACTAAGATTTTATGGGAGCACTGCAGGATTTCAATGCAGTTTTACCTTCATCTTGAATGTTCTACTTTTTTGTTCTCCTCAAAAGAATTTCAAAGCACATACTCTTACTTAGCCCACATGGAAAAAGCTTGTTCTTTGTTACAACTGTACAGCTCCACAGAATCCACTTACATTCAAACTTCAGTTTGAAAATAAGAATTCAGCAGCAGGAGAAGGGAATTAAGTGCCCTAATTCATCACAATTTTTGCACCAAGGTGGAAGCTGAACATTTAGAAAAGAGGGAGACTGTCCTAGGGAACCAGAAGACAACTCAAAAGAAACAGCTTTGATTTCTTGAGTGGCTTTTCTGGACCAGATTCTTACCTGCTGTAAATATAGATACAGTAACATGTACCAGTCAGTAAACAGACAAAGAATCACAGACTGGTTTGGGTTGGAAGGGATCTCCAAGATCATCCAGTTCCAACCCCCTGCATGGGCAGGGACACCTCCCACCAGCCCAGGCTGCTCCAAGCCCCATCCAACCTGCCCTTCAACACTGCCAGGGATGGGGCTTCCACAGCCTCCCTGGGCAACCAAAGCAGAGCGGAGAGGCAGAATCCCCTCCCTCAATAATAATTAGAAGCTTTCTAACAATGCAAACATCAAGAGGAGAAAAGTGTTTGTTAACTTTGGAGAAAACAATTGACCTGCCTTTGAACACTTCCAGGGATGAGGCAGCCACAGCTTCCCTGGGCAACCTTGGCTCACCACCCTCACAGCAAAGAATTTCCTCCTCATGTCTCACCTCAATCTCCCCTCTTCCAGTTTTAACCCATCCCCCTCATCCCATCCCTCCCTGCCCCCAACTCTCCCAGCCTGGCTCCAGAGCAGAGCTGCTCCAGCCCTTCCAGCATCTCTGTGGCCTCCTCTGGACTCTTTCCAGGAGCTCCATATCCCTCTTCTGTTGGGGCTCCAGAGCTGGACACAGCCTTGCAGGTGGAGTCTCACCAGAGCAGAGCAGAGGGGCAGGATCCCCTCCCTGGCCCTGCTGCCCACGCTGCTGGTGATGCAGCCCAGGACAGGGTTGGTTTCTGGGCTCCAGCACACGGTGCCGACTCATGTTGAGCTTCTCGTCCACCATCACCCCAAGTCCTTCTCCTCTAGCAATATGTCTACAAAACCACTACAATTAAAAAGTTACAAATGAATGACTAAATTAGATGTGGTGCTGATCTGCACTCAGCACTCATTTAATCCACACCCATTAAATGTCAGGCTTAATCATCCCAAATCTCAGTGGGCATGATCATCCTCACTTTGCAAACCAGGCTGATTTCTTACCTGTGACAGAGAAGTCACAACTGTTGGTCAAATGTTTGCCAGGGGCCCACATGCCCAACAAAGTCACACAGCTCATGCTAGGTTCCACTGCAGCACGTTGCTGCTTTCTTCTGTTGGCTCACCAGATCACAGAATCATCACAGAATTGTTGGAGTCGGAAGGGACCTCTAGAGATCTTCTCATCCAACTCCCTCTAAGATCCTGCTGAGCTCCAAGTTTACCAAGCAGTTTTGCTGATCTACACCAAGTGGGCATCTGTTCCAGCAGCCACCCCAGGGTGTTTTTCACTGTGCCACATTGGCACACTCACCACTTGGTGTGTGTGAATTACTTCAGACACAGACAGGTCAGTCACAGCCCCAGTCACTGTTCAATCAAGGTAGGACATGTTAGCCAACCCTCATGAACTTCTGAGATGGGCAAGAGAAGAGAAACCATACGGTTCTTACTCATCACAGAGAACAAGTCTTATGAGGAGCAGCTGAGGGAACTGGGGTTGTTTAGTCTTGAGAAGAGGAGGCTGAGGTGAGACCTCATTACTCTCTACAACTGCCTGAAAGGAGGTTGGGGGCTGTTGGTCTCTTATCCCAAGTAACTGGTGATAGGGCAAGATAAAATGGCCTAAAGTTGCTCCAGGGGAGATTTAAATTGGGTATTAGAAGAAACTTCTTCACTGAAAGGGTAATTAAACACTGAAATAGGCTGCCCAAGGAGGTGACTGAATCACCATCCCTGGAGGTGTTTAAAAGCCGTGTAGATGTGGTGCTGAGGGACATGGTTTAAGCCCTGGACTTGGTAGAGTTGGGTTGTGGTTGGACTGGATGATCTTAAAGGGCTTTTCCAACCAGAACAATTCCACAATTCTGTGATCAAGGACCACACACAGCCTAAATCTCTTTCTGCTGGGTCTATACATTTCTGTTCTTAAATCATCACTCCAGTGATTGGATTCATGTCACTATGTACTGTAACCTCTCCCATCCCTGCCCACATCCCTACCCACATACATAAACACAGACTCTAGGAAAAATGAGAAAAACTAGCCAAGGAGCATGGCTCACCTAGCCAAAAAAACCAATACAAGAATGCATCTTTGCCTAGACTCAGAAAAGAGAGAAGCTATGTGAGATAACCTTGGCTTTGCTTAAAAGAGATTTACCACCTTCCAGGCTGAGAACATTGCAAGGCATTAATGGGCCAGGAGGCAGAAAAGAGGGAAGAAAATGTTTTATGCAACCTCCCTCCACCTACATTCACATGCACCATCTGTGACACCCAAGCTCAACTTCTAAACACCAGAAGGACTTGTGTAGCTGGCTGGCTGCATGGGGGTCACACAGCACCCTGCAAACTCTGTCTTACTCACCCTGTAGTTTTTTGGACTGGCAGAGCTGCTTGCAGAAATGCTCCCTCAGCAGCCCCCTCAGGACGGCTGCAGCCTCCCCTGCTAGAACCCATGCCCCATCCTCCTGTGAACATCCTCAGCTGGGGTGCTGGCAAGTGCTCCAGCAGGATTATTTGATGCTCTGACAGTTTGAGCAGATCCACAGCCATAGCTATCCCAGCCTGTCATGGAACTCGTACTCCCAGCTCATCACTAACCTGCTGAAAATGGCTTTTTGAAGATTAGGTCAGAATCACCAAAGCTACTTTCATCTCTGGCAGCTGCTGTACAGGTTTGTTTGAAAGGGTTTATAAGCTAAACCTCTACCCTTCCCTCACATAAAGCTGCCAGACTATGTCGAGGTGTCTAGGATTTGGAGTCCATATCTGTGGCCTCATTACACTTTAAACAGGATGATGTGACCAGAAAATGAATAGTGCCTTAATGAAGAGATGAATCCAAATGCTTCCCCATCAGCCCTGATTTACTGATGCAGGTTCCTAAAAACCAGACCTGCAAGTCAAAAAGGAAAAAGCAAAGGAAAAAGAAAATATTTAATTTGCTTCTTGTGTAAGGATTTTATTGCAATTAATTAATGTGCACCTTGTACTGCTGAGGTGAACTATGACTGAACATGACTTGAGGAAGCTACTTTATCACAAGGGAAGCCACTAAGTCCTTGGCCAAATATATTTTGTGATGTGGGACCATAACTCTTGCCTGCAACAAAGGACACTGTCTTCCTGGTTCTGTGCTCCTAGCAATCACCTTTCATTCAATTCAAAAGTGCAAGGATTCACACTCTGACAAATAATACCACTTTTTTAGATGCTCAGGCTTTTGGATGGGTGGTTACCTGTGGGAGCCTGAGTCTGATAAAAATTGGTGCATGAGCAATAATGCTGCACACTTTTGAACGTGTCCCCCCCCCAGTTTGGAACCCTACATGTTAACATCTTCAGCTACTGTTCTGTACAATATCCCTGGCTTTTCTGACTAATGGATTCTTTGCCAGTACCCAAGATATGAGCATGAATATTAAATAATTCTCCCTGCTGAGCCATGACAGCATGCCATCATCATTAGTGTAAATGATCCCATTTACAGCCAGAAGCATGTGGGAAGCATCTGCCTGGAACAGATTTTATGCCAACCATGACTTTCCACTCAGCAAAACCTCTCTGTGCAGTTTAAGGTCAGATGCTCATTCCTACACCAGCAACAAGAGCTTGGGTCCCAGACTCAATGCATTTTTGCTACTTAAAAGGCTCAATCTGAGATGAACAAAGCACACATTTTTATTCCTGGATACATCCTCTCTGCACAATCATATGTAGATTCTCATTTTTTTGAAAGAACATTAGAACAATCTCATCCAGTGAATTCACAGCCCTGCAGAGAGGGACTTGGGGGAACTAGTGGATGAAAAGTTGGACCTGAGTAAGCACAATGAGTACTTGCAGCCCAGAAACCAACTCTGTCCTGGGCTGCATCACCAGCAATGTGGCCAGTAGGGCCAGGGAGAGGATCCTGCCCCTCTGCTCTGGGGAGACCCCACCTGCAGTACTGAGTCCGGTTCTGGAGCCCTCAGCACAGGAAGGACATGGAGCTCCTGGAGAGAGTCAGAGGAGGCCACAAAGATGATCAGAGGGGTGGAGCAGCTCTGCTCTGGAGACAGGCTGAGAGAGTTGGGGCTGTTCAGCCTGGAGGAGGGAAGTCTCCAGGGAGACCTTAGAGCACCTTCCAGTGCCTGAAGGGGCTCCAGGAAAGCTGGGGAGGGGCTTGGGACAAGGGCAGGGAGGGAGAGAACAAGGGGCAATGGTCTTAAACTAGAGCAGGGGAGATTCATATTAGACATTAGGAAGAAATTCTTTACATGAAGGTGGTGAAGCACTGGCCCAGGTTGCCCAGAGAGGTGGTGGAGGTGTGTGAAGGATTCAACCCTATCTAATACATTTTTCACATCCACTGCAGAGCAAACAGTGCTGGATTAATAGTTGGACTCAATCATCTTAAAAAGTCTTTTCCAATCAAAATGATTCTATGATTCTATAACCTGGGGTGGGTGGTTTAGTCTTGGAGTAAACAGCACTGGGAATAATATACCTTACCAGCTTCACTTCCATGCCAAGAATGGCAGGGAACCATAGAATGGTGAAGGTTGGAAGGGATCTTCAAGATCATCAGGATCCAACCTCCCTGCTATGAGCAGGGGGCTGAGAGAGTTGGGGCTGTTCAGCCTGGAGGAGGGAAGTCTCCAGGGAGACCTTAGAGCAGCTTCCAGTGCCTGAAGGGGCTCCAGGAAAGCTGGGGAGGGGCTTGGGACAAGGGCAGGGAGGGAAAGAACAAGGGGCAATGGTCTTAAACTAGAGCAGAGGAGATTCATATTAGACATTAGGAAGAAATTCTTTACATGAAGGTGGTGAAGCACTGGCCCAGGTTGCCCAGAGAGGTGGTGGAGGTGTGTGAAGGATTCAACCCTATCTAATACATTTTTCACATCCACTGCAGAGCAAACAGTGCTGGATTAATAGTTGGACTCAATCATCTTAAAAAGTCTTTTCCAATCAAAATGATTCTATGATTCTATAACCTGGGGTGGGTGGTTTAGTCTTGGAGTAAACAGCACTGGGAATAATATACCTTACCAGCTTCACTTCCATGCCAAGAATGGCAGGGAACCATAGAATGGTGAAGGTTGGAAGGGATCTTCAAGATCATCAGGATCCAACCTCCCTGCTATGAGCAGGGACACCTCCCACCAGCCCAGGCTGCACAAGCCTCATCCAACCTGGCCTTGAACACCTCCAGGGATGGGGCTTCCACAGCTTCCCTGGGCAACCTATTCCAGCACCTTCCTACCCTCATGGTGAAGAATTTATTCCTGATGTCTACCCTAAATCTCCCCTCTTTCAGTTTAAAACCATCACCCCTTGTCCTATCACTGCCCTCTCTGGTGAAAAGCCCCTCCCCAGCTTTCCTGGAGCCCCTTCAGGCACTGGAAGCTGCTCTAAGGTCTCCTCAAAGAGGGAGAAAAAAATGGGGAAAAGTGGAACACCAACTTCCATATCCAACCACCTCAGTGAAGCCCTCTGTAGCACACAGAATGAAGAGAAGCTTTTAACTCTCTCTGACCTGTACATGTCTCCCCACATTCAGGTGGTCACTGGGTGTCCAACCCTCCAGTGCAGCAGGCAGACAACAGCATGGGAGGGAAACCAAGCTAAACTAGTCCCTGATCCACACTGGCTTGCTTCACAATGCAAGCTCCCTCAGCAGTCAAACTCCCATGGAAAATCCAAAGCCCACTCTGCTTTCCTGTGAAGTGTTTTCAAGGCAAATGCCCAAAACAAGCCCCGAGAGAAGGGCAGGTTCTTTGAGTGTCTCAAGGTGGCAGTTGAGAAAAAAGAAAAATGGGAGGGAAAAAAAACTAAATCCCAAGACTTGACAGATACAGCTTGAAAGAAGAGAACCTTTCTTACCTTGGCACACTCCACTTTGGCACACTCTGCTTCATGACAAGTGACTTGCCCTTCCTCACACATGCAGAAGCCACAGGGAGTACTATTCCACACCTCCTGGTGGTACCTGAGAGTGCCACCATGCAAGCAGCTCCCCTTGGAAGACACACACTCCTCACAGCACTTCCCAGGACGCTGCACTTTGTTCTCCCCCTAAAAAAAACACCAGAGACCATTGAGCAGGACTGGCTGAATCCATCTGCATGGCCACAAGGATACCTGCAGCCAGGGGATCAAAGGGGAATGGTTTTTCCCTACCTTCTCACAGCTAATAGAGTCACAGGTCTCCCTCAGACATCTCACTTCCCCTCTGTGACAAGCACAGGCAGTGCAGGCATTTTTTTTCCACTGTTGGCCATGCTGTTGGAAAAGGACATGTATTATACAACTGTTAAACACTCCTTGTAAATAACCTCATTCTTTCTCAAATCTGTGCTGCTGAGGAAGTATGGTGGCTCCTTCTGCATGTCTGTACCAAATACAAAACTCTTCTTAAAAAATGCTTATCTCTACATGATCAGCAAGCAGGAAGAAGAGGTATGAGGTCTAGATGACACTGTGGTGTGTATTTCTTATTAACTGCAAGCTAGTGACACTGATGAAGCCTTAACTACTATAATTAGCAAAAAAAAATTCCCACCACACCAGGCTGCACAAGCCTCATCCAACCTGGCCTTGAACACCTCCAGGGATGGGGCTTCCACAGCTTCCCTGGGCAACCTATTCCAGCACCTTCCTACCCTCATGGTGAAGAATTTATTCCTGATGTCTACCCTAAATCTCCCCTCTTTCAGTTTAAAACCATCACCCCTTGTCCTATCACTGCCCTCTCTGGTGAAAAGCCCCTCCCCAGCTTTCCTGGAGCCCCTTCAGGCACTGGAAGCTGCTCTAAGGTCTCCTCAAAGAGGGAGAAAAAAATGGGGAAAAGTGGAACACCAACTTCCATATCCAACCACCTCAGTGAAGCCCTCTGTAGCACACAGAATGAAGAGAAGCTTTTAACTCTCTCTGACCTGTACATGTCTCCCCACATTCAGGTGGTCACTGGGTGTCCAACCCTCCAGTGCAGCAGGCAGACAACAGCATGGGAGGGAAACCAAGCTAAACTAGTCCCTGATCCACACTGGCTTGCTTCACAATGCAAGCTCCCTCAGCAGTCAAACTCCCATGGAAAATCCAAAGCCCACTCTGCTTTCCTGTGAAGTGTTTTCAAGGCAAATGCCCAAAACAAGCCCCGAGAGAAGGGCAGGTTCTTTGAGTGTCTCAAGGTGGCAGTTGAGAAAAAAGAAAAATGGGAGGGAAAAAAAACTAAATCCCAAGACTTGACAGATACAGCTTGAAAGAAGAGAACCTTTCTTACCTTGGCACACTCCACTTTGGCACACTCTGCTTCATGACAAGTGACTTGCCCTTCCTCACACATACAGAAGCCACAGGGAGTACTATTCCACACCTCCTGGTGGTACCTGAGAGTGCCACCATGCAAGCAGCTCCCCTTGGAAGACACACACTCCTCACAGCACTTCCCAGGACGCTGCACTTTGTTCTCCCCCTAAAAAAAACACCAGAGACCATTGAGCAGGACTGGCTGAATCCATCTGCATGGCCACAAGGATACCTGCAGCCAGGGGATCAAAGGGGAATGGTTTTTCCCTACCTTCTCACAGCTAATAGAGTCACAGGTCTCCCTCAGACATCTCACTTCCCCTCTGTGACAAGCACAGGCAGTGCAGGCATTTTTTTTCCACTGTTGGCCATGCTGTTGGAAAAGGACATGTATTATACAACTGTTAAACACTCCTTGTAAATAACCTCATTCTTTCTCAAATCTGTGCTGCTGAGGAAGTACGGTGGCTCCTTCTGCATGTCTGTACCAAATACAAAACTCTTCTTAAAAAATGCTTATCTCTACATGATCAGCAAGCAGGAAGAAGAGGTATGAGGTCTAGATGACACTGTGGTGTGTATTTCTTATTAACTGCAAGCTAGTGACACTGATGAAGCCTTAACTACTATAATTAGCAAAAAAAAATCATTAACAGAAAATCCCACACATATACATTAATTATATAATTCATCAAATTAACACCAGATGATACAATGAAAGCTGTAAATACTTTGACCTTCACCAGAGCTTTCTGCTTCCTCCTTCATAGAAGTGTGAAAAGTGCCTAACCAGCTTCACCTTGCAAACTCCCTTTCTGCTTGCCAGCAAATTCTTATCTAGTCCTAATTTCTTTCAACTCTTCTGGCTTTCCAGAAAATAATAATTTGAAAAAGCAACAGTTGTAATAAGCTATCAGTGCTGGCAGAAAGTCAGATGGCAGGGAGAAGGGGAAAAGAGATGTGCCAGAACTTGGGAACAACTGCCTTTTGGTGTGGCTCCTCACAGGTTACCTGGTACACTCTTCCTGCCACTGAGCAGGGCTTTGGAACACATTCTGGGCAGCATTTTCCAGGAGACATAACCATAACTTCATCCTAAACAGAAAGCATGAGAGACAAGTGAAATAAGAGCATGAACAAGGAGCTCAGCATCCCTGCCTGGAATTCCAGGCATCTAGTTGCTGTCTGATAACCCACAGTGGTGGGTTGTCTTGGCTTTGGCTCCAATATCTGGGGTCATGAGGTCAGTCTAGAAAGGGATTTCCTTCATGGCATTTTCTGGGCTGCATTCAAGCTTCAAATACATACGTACAGACACCCCTTCTCCAAATCACCCTCTTGTCACACAAGTTCTGCCTGATGATTTGTACATCTGCATGAGAAATGGGCCTTGCCAAGGGCAAGATGACAGTCATGAGTAATGTCCCCAGAAGGCAGAAGGGTCCTGACCTGGCTGCAGAGGAGAGGCTGGCAGGAAGCTGTGAAGCACCTCACGGCACCGCCCCTGCAGACACATTTGGAGCATCGACCCAGGTGCCAGTCCTCACCATCCTGGAATAAGTGTCCATCAAAGGAGCAAGGCTCTATGAGACAGAAAAAACATGGGACATCTTCTTTTCCAATGCCCTTTAATCCCTTTCTGTCACCCATAATTACAACATAGACTTCAAAACCCTGCTTTGTCAAAGCAGGTGATGACAGTAACAATTCCACCAGTCTTCAATGGCTTCAGACTTGAGAAGGAAGAGCTCTGGGATACAATTCTCCCACTGGACTTCCATCAGAAGAGGTATCAGGCATTTTTGGATCCCAAAGTCCAAGTCTGCCAGTGCTAAAGGTGCCCTCAGTACATAGGAAATGTCTGCATCTTTCCAAATTTTAATCTCCAAAATGAGGACACACTAGGCACACCTGCTCAATGCTTAAAGCTTATCAGTTCCTCTTAGCCTATGGGTGAAGCCAGTAAAAACGTACACATGGTAGCAGGCCACAAAGAGAATTAAGAGAGACACTTGATGCCAGTGTCTTCCCAACAGAACTGAAGGACTACAAGGAGATTTCCAGTGACCTACAGGTTGGCTCAGTGAAGCCAGGCAGTGCCCCATTCACACGCAATACTCACGGCCACGGCCCACACATCTGGGACAGCAGGATCCCTGGGCAGTGTGCTGCAGCTCTCCTGGTCCACAGGTGAGGGCTGGGCAGGCTCTGGGGCTGCACTTCACGTTCCCGTGGGCACAGGAGCACCTGACACAGCCAGAGCTGTCCCACTGAGTGCCATGCTGCAGTGCACAACACAACCAAAGGCACAGAAAACACAGGTGTGAATCCAGATCAGAGCTGTAAATACACCTTCTCCCCTCTCCATCCCCCCTACACTAGTATCAGCTTGACTCCTTTGCAGGTACAGTCAGTGTTGGTACATTGTAGCCTTCACTGTTGGGGCAAAAAGTGACTTAATACTGTAAGGCAGCAAACCTGGAGAACAGCCCAATTTTCCTTCTTGCTGCAGAGTGCCATCAAGAAACAACCCCCTCTCAACAACCCAGGCCAATAGATAGAATCCTTCTTCCCAACAGTTTCTGCAGGGCAAGCTCTACGTTTAGAGCCTTGTTTTCTTTAGAGAAACATTCCACATGGACCCTAACACACGTCCTGGTGAACACTGCCCACCCCAGATGCTTAAAGCACTTTACTAGGAGTAGCATCTCATTAGATTTCCTGATTCATTAATGCAGAAACAATTATCTCTGCCCTGAGGCATCGTCAGGGAAAACTGTTCCCAAGAAGAAACATGTTGGTGGATTGCAACACTCTCCGACAAGTAGAGAATGTTAATTTTTACCAAACATGCAGTACTGAATTAGCTGGGGAGTAAAAAAGGTCTTGCCAGGTAAAGGACACAGATTTTCTTTGATGGAGCAACCACTAGGACCAGTGTTGCCAGTCAGATACTTCTAGAATGGAGGTCAGACCATGAATTATTACAGTGGCTTACTGACAAAAAGAGAAACCTTCTTCCTTCTGGAAATCTGTGCCAGCCATTAGGAAGAGACTTGTCCAAAAACCTGCTTAATGACCACCTCCCAGTGGATCAGGGGTGTGCCACATGACTATAGGTACAAATATGCCTGCAATCCCTGTGGGCAGGTCGACTTCTTCACCTGCCTTGTGTCCCAAAGAACAGGCTCAGAGAGCCAAAAGACAAACCTGCAGCAAAAATTCAGCATAGGAAAATGCAGCAACAAGTTGTGGAAGCCCCATCCCTGGAAGTGTTCAAGGCCAGGCTGGATGGGGCTTGGAGCAGCCTGGACTGGTGTGAGGTGTGTCTGCCCAAGCTGGGGGGTTGAAACTAGATCTTGAAGGTCCCTTCCAACCCAAACCAGTCTATGATTCTATGACCTTCCCTTTTTGCAAACCCTACCGACCAAAATCCGGTTATATCACGTTATCTGATAAGAGACAGAATGAATTTTCTTTCTCCCACCCACCAGCTAAGCATCCCTCAGTGCACCAGAGACCTAAAAACTGGAGAGGATTCCCAGTACCAAGGAACATGACAGGGCACTCACACCATGGATCTGTCCTTCATATTGGCAAAATCCTTCAGCTCGGAACACACACTCAGGGCAGCACTTGTTGGGGGCTATTTGAAGCACTTCTCCCTAAAAAGACACAAGAATCCAATAAGCAGTTCACATAAGCAGAGACTTTAACAGGAAGGTAAAGACACTGGGCTTGGCTGGAGCCAGTGCTCTCAGTTTAGAGAGGAAACACACAAAGTGAAATCCATAATGCTGCTAAAACAGATCCCTTCTTGAAGAGGTGGCACACCTCTTTGCTGTATTTGACATTTCACCATCAAAAGAACAGCAGGAGAATTTACACCCCTAAAGGCACAATTAGGAAGTCCCCAGCTGAACTAGTTTTCAGATCAGAACAAAGGACTACATTAAAACTGACAACTACTGCCCACTTCCAACCACAGCACAGCCAGGTCATGCTTTGCTTTGCACGTTCCTGGAGCTTAGCAAGATGACCTCTTGCCATGTCCTCTTCAACAGAAGGGAAAAGATGATGCTGATGGAAGCACCCCATCAGACAAAGGGCAAAACACATCAGTAAAGACACCAGCCAACACTGGGAAGGATCATGAATTCCCACCACTGAATGTGTCTCCAGGGACCCTCCAAAGCAATGCTTCCCTGTTCCTCCCAACCCCATGTGCAACACCCCAGGCCTTGCACAGCACCCCACAGACAGGACAGCACCAGCTGCAGGATGATCTTCTTTTGCAGGGGGATCTGTCACCAAGGGCAAATGCACCAGGAGGGCCTCTGGCACCACCTCAGGTACCACAGAACTTGGTGGTTTTCCTCCCACAGATAACAACATAAAAAGGACCAAACAATTTTACTGATATGAGCACGGTTGCTGGAAAGGGAGAAAACCAAACCCCAAAACCAGAGGAGAACACGTCAGGTTCAGGAAGTGAAATGTAGAAAGATTTTATCCCTGAGGTGACCTTCTTCAAAATATTTCAAAGGTGTTTCTCAGGAAACATAATCCATCCTTTCCACTTTGAAAGGCTACAGACAAGATGGAAGGGATTTCTGCTCAGAAGGAAGTCATTATTGTTTTGTTGTAATGAAAACAATTAAGAGATCATGATGCCAAAAAATTGTCTGACCTTTCACCTCTTTATTTGTAAGACAAAAGCAACCAGAATCATTTCAAATGTCACAAGTTTTCTTTCTGTTTTCTACAAGAAACATTTTGGTCTTTCCAACTGAAAAAAGTTTCTCACTTCAAGGTTTCCTTCAATGCTGTGGTTTTTAGAAGGTGGGAAACAAAACTAAATTTCATTTCATTTAGCTTAAACCATTAAAACCTATTAAAGTGTGATCCTGCTGTGGAGAAACTGTTCTAGGCTGTTGGTCTGTTTTGGTTCAGACAACAAATAATGTTTGCTGATTTTCTGCCCACTCAAAAAATTCAGTCTGCACAGCAGTAGGTTTTACAGACCCATGTTTAGATCACCACTGGGTATGCTTTTATTTTTTGCTTCATTTATGCCTTGTGGCTGTAAACAAGATCAGCAATATTAGTATAAATGTCCTAATAAGCAGATAAGAAATAAACTGTGGAGTGGGATGGTGGTTTCTGACATTGTTTATGCTTGAAGGACAAGTGGATTTTTTTCTTCTGACATCCTTGATGCTTCTTTTCAGCATTTAAATGGCTAGACTTTCATGGAACTCTTCAACTCTTTGTCTTGAATATGACCGATATCAGGGAGTCACACTGATTAATTTCACACTATAAACCTCTTGCCCTTTATGAGCTCTCCAGTTGCCACCTTTTTATTTATCTAATTTTAAAAAATAATTAACAAAAACATCTTATCTAGCCCACTCATTCCTGAGTGTGCCATGGCAACACTCTTTTTTTTATCTCTCTCCTCTTTAGCATAAAAATTCCCAATATTTCAGTCTGGCTTTAATCCATACACAGTGACAACAACAGGGAAAACCAGTAGGAATTAAAATTATTTCCTTGCTGAGGTTGTGATATTGGAAAACATTTTAACCAGCTTTATAAAGCCATGTAATTATATTGGCAGTGCCTCTTTAAAACACTAATTTCCATGGCCATCCATGTGTACTACCCCAGTAATCCAGATGCTAATGCAAGACCAATTCCATGGCCAATTAGCTGTAACCATTAATGAAGGCCCAGACAGAGAAAGGTAAACAGGAGATAATGAAAACTCAACAACCACCACGAGGCAAAAGGAATGGAAAGATAGACAATGTGAGCTCTGTTGTTGTTCAGCAGAGTGGAAAGCGTCCATCTGCATGGTTGAGGGAGACCCAGCTCCACCTTCCAGTGAAGGGTGACTGGGAGCTGGGCTCATGCTGGGAGGTCTGGTTCCAGTTCAGGGGCTTCCTCCGGGGACCAGACCAGGCTGGGTTTTGCCTGTGTGTTTCTTGCATGGGCTCATGGCAATGAGAAGTGAAAGAGCACAGAGACTGTGCCTGCCCCTGGGAGGTGAAATGGGATTTCCCAGCTCCCTCCTGCTTCCCTCAAATCCTGCTATGAAGCAAACCCTTGGATTCAAAGGGAGCTGCAGGGAGGCAGCTGAGCCCAGGGGGTGGACACAGCAGCTGTCCCAGAGGTGCAGGAAGATAAGCAACCAGCTCACCTCTGCCTTCCAGGGAAACACATGCTGCATCCTCTCCTTGTGTCCCTCTAAATACCCTTCCACAGGCACAAGAGGACCAGTTATCCCAACTGCTCCCACCATGACATGTAACACAGCATAGCAGACCCAAACCTTTGGACACATAACTGCTCCAGGGGTTTAAAGCAGGGAGAAGGCTGGGAACTCCAGTGACCTGACATTGCTCCCACCACACAGAATGGGTCTGTTGGCATGTTGGACAGTCACAGCCACTTACCTTCTGAAAGTCACACTGAGGGTGTTTGCAGGTGGTAGGTTCACAAGTGACAACGCTGCTACGGCAAAGGCAGTCATGGCAAGAATCTGGCTTCCAAATGGTGTTATTCTGCAAATAGGCACACGTGTCAAGTAAGTTTTAAATTAAATCCATACAGCACAAAGTGTGTGCTATTTCACACAACAGCAAATGGCTCAAATACCTCAATATAGACAGACTGGAAGAGTAAAGTCTGTTAACAGACAACCTCTCCCCTCCCACATGCTTATCAGGCACAACTTTGGTGCTATTTTTTCAAGAACTTCAAACACACAGTTGAAAGACAAGACCATGCATGGCAAATAATCAACTGCAATGGCAAGATAATTCATAGGGCATAACCCCAAGGTGATTGTAGCATCTCTGGGAAGTTCAGACTGAGCTGCTACGCTCACAGCTTGTGCAGAGGCAGCTGAGCTAGCTTAGAGGGTAACCTCTCCTGGACAGACAGGTGCAGCACCATGCAGCACCCCATGAGTGATGGGGAAGGCAGGCAAATATTGACATGCCTGAATCCAAACGAGCTGTTGAATGAAACATTCAACATTTTCAGTCTGCAGGATCATGGAAAAAAAGTTCTCGTGTCAAAACCATGACAGAAACTGAGCGTGTGTCAGGCAGCAAGGTGGAAGGAAAGGCCTTGAGTGTCCAAGATACATTAAGATACTAAGATTAAACTGATTTAGCCAAAAATACTGCACGCCTGGCCAGGCCTGAACAGGCTCTACCTGGTCACGTTTATTTTACGATGTCACGAAGGGGACACTGACCAAGCAGACTGACCAGAGTTGAAATAGCTGTCGCCACCACTCGATCAGTGCACCCAGCTGGAACACCCACAGCTAATTCCCAAGGGTTTTCCCCACCTCTACTTGACCCCTTTCCCATTCCCTCCATGCTGAGGTCATGATCCCACGCTGCCGTCCTGCTTTCACAGGGCAGCTCAGGCCCTCACCCAGTTGCTTGGACACTTGCCAGACTTCTTCCCTCCCACCACGTTCTCCAAGGTCTGAGCAGCCACTTGAGACTCATTACTTTCGGTAGGATGCTTTGGAAAACAAAGTCTTCCTTCTTTTTACTCCTGAACACAGACTTCCAGCCATCCTGACATCACAGAGCACCAGTAGCATCCTGGCCAAGCAGCCAAGTCTGCTTGTCACACTCCTGCCTGCCACCCCCCTTCCTAGGAGAGTGTCTTGCCTGTACTCAGCTCCTCTGCAGTGTCCCTTCCCCCATGCCCAGAACCCTTTCTCTTTCAGCTTAAAAAAGCAACCAGTAACTACATGCTGAGGTTAGTCTGAAAAATACAATTGCTACCTTCATATTTAATGATCTGTTTTTAAAAGCCTGCAGATAATCCAGGAAAAGAAAACAGAAAGAGGAAGATCAGTTTCTCATCTGAACAACTGTTTCCCATTAGACAGTCGATGTGTGTGCACGGGGCTAAATTGATGCCACACAGGAGATTTTCCTGCTAGTGCACAGAGCCTCATTTTTAATTGATTGGAAAGAAGACCTGACTTCTTGCTCATTTACATGATGTAGTGATTTCCTATTCATTTACATGATGCAGTGATTTACTCCAGCAAGTCAATTTACTCACAGTGCACAGTACAACTGAGGAAAATTAAGATACGAAAAGATGATGAGCAGTTTACTACTAGGACCACATTTAGGGCTAACTACTAAAACTGTGAAGCATAATGATAAAATACTGAAATGTACCTTAAAGGCCCGTTAGGCTGCTTAACGAGAGCAAAAAAATCTTGGAAAATCTGGACCCTTCTCAGGCACTCAAGCAGAAGCTGCTGGGTGACTGGAAGAGGCACAGGCAGAGGCTCAATCTTCATTGACCCATCCTGCATCCAGGGCTAACTGTTGAGTAGAAACAGAGCTTTTTGTCAAACCAAAATGGCTTACTCTGGGATGCTGGATGAGGAGTGCAAACCTGCAACCCGTGGGACAACCAGAAATACCGCTAGCAAAGCCTTGTGTCTCAGCACTGCTTGACAGAAGCATTTTGTTCCCATCAAGCTGTGCTCTTTTCTCATGGCAAAGTTCATAAAAAGGTAACACTCCAGCAGCATCAGAAATTTATTTAAGGAGATTCTCTGTTAAAGTACTGATGGTGACAAGGTTAACCCTAGTCACAGGGAGAGCTGGCAGGAAGTGTGCAGCCCCTTGGGGCAAGATATCAACATGACACAGAGAGATGGTCATTTCTGCTCTGCTAATATAGGAGGTTCTCCTGCCATATTCATACAGCTGGGGCCCTAAACTGGGAGCAGGAAGGGAGAGAGCAGATTTAGTGCCTCATCGCTTGGCTCTCCTAAACCTTCACCCTGCGGCCTCTCTCCTGCATTAAGACAAACAAAAAACAACAACAAAAAAGTATTTCCATGGTGGATGAATGGCCAAAGGACTCTCATGGCAAGAGGTCAGCACACAGCCACCCTTACTCATATGTTGAGACTTCAGTGCTCAAGTTTCTGGTCTTGTCCCTCCCATATTTTCTATTCCAGTCTCGGCAGGCTGGCTCCTATTTTTGGGCTCAAATCAGCTTTTCTAAATCCACACAGTAGATGCTTGGAAGCATCTGCACACTTCAGTGATTTCCATTTACCAGGTATCAGATCAAAATGGACACATCTCTGCAGAGGCCTTAAGAATTCAGAATCCAGATAACAGGCAGGAAACTGTCTTTTTTTTGAATCTAACAGTCTTCCACACAGATCACGGGTCTCAGTGTTCAGATCTTTCAACAGTTCAACACTCAGCTTAAGATTCCTGGCTACAGAGCAACAGATCCAAACTCAGCTTTGAGAACTCTGGCAACCATTAACTTTTGGTGGCGTTCCTGGATGCTGACTATTTTAGGATCCCCTTTCAAACTTCCCTGTACACGTGGAAGTGTGGAGCTGCTAATACAGAAAAGCATAACAAAAGATTTATAGGTGCTTATTTAGAGCTCTTATGACCCAGAGAACATTGCTACTTTCATTATTCTTCTGGGGTTTTTTCATTTCAAATGTGACTATTGCTGAGGAAACTGAACATGGGCCAAGAGCTTCTGAATGTTCTGTCCAGTTTTGCCCCCAGCTGTGACCTCCTGGTCTACCCAAGCTAGGGTAACATGTTCAGAAAGTGACACGGAAACCCAGTACTGTAAGAAGGGCTCCTCAGGCACACACTCTGCAGGCAAGAACAGATATACTAGTCACCTCATGCAAAATGAGGTTCTGCCTACCTGTAGTGCATGCTTTAAGGCTTGGTTAGTATTCATCCAGCACTAACAAATACACTTTCAAGCTCCCATGTATTACTGTTTAAAACATAAAGCAAGTATTTTCAGTAGACACTTAAAGAACTGCTGTAAATCTGCCTTACATCTTCTCCAAGGCTCTGTTTCTCAGTGGACAAATTATCTGCTACAATTTCAGTGCTGAATTGCTACCCTGTTCAGAGTCTACTTTTATCAACAACAGCTTAAGAGGCTTCTTCCTTACAAGTACTAATATAATTAACAGAATAAATAATGAAACACTTTGAAGATGGAAAGTACTCCTTAAGCACCAAGTAGTGCCATTATAATTTATTAATTCTTCGGATATCCCTACATCAAAAAAGAAATGTAACCTAAACTCAAATGAATTTTAAAAATGCCATGCTGCAAGAAAAGATATCTACATTACTTGGCTGGTTTGCAGAACAGAGGCCAAAAAAAGTAGGATTTAGAGCTTGCTGGCAGCCAGACACAAGATAATATCAAATAAAACCCCAAGAGCACGGTGCAAACCTGTACTGGGTTTGGAGAATACTGGTGAAGATTTAGGAGAAGACAGGAGAGAGAGCAACAGAGCTGCACATTAAGAAAAGGCTAAGAAGAGAAGGAGGCAAGAAAGCAACCAGGAGGAAAACCAAAGGAGGGCTGAAGGGAAGAATAAGCTGAAAAGACAAAGAGCAGACACAGCGTGGAGGTGGGAGCAGCTGTGAGCACTCATGGGTTGCTGTTGTCATGCTGTCACATTAACCAGAACACAGAAAGACCTAAATCTCTTTGACCATGACTTTTCGACTGCCTATTATAAGTTCATATGGCTGCACCTGTTCCTCCTCTGCCTCAGCAAAAAAAACAACCAAACCCACCCAACAAATCAAAAACAATCTGCTATTAATACACTAAGAGGCTCAGTAATTTGATCAGATGCTGCTTAAGATGGGATATCCTCACACTAGATAACAATCCGTGCTCTATTCTGGTGCAGTGACTGTGGAAATCAGAAGCATGTAAAAGCTGGTTTGTTTCCTCTCCCCAGCCCTCTTTCCATTTCTTACAGCTTCATGCAAATAGTCAATCAAGCCATAAAATGGTTGCTGGATGCTGGATTGTCCCCTGCAGCACTCCTGACTTGTCAAGCTGGTCATCTGGTTATGGTACTGCTGTAACTACCAAGCAGGGTGAAAACAGCAGCCTACAGCTGAAGCCTTAATGTAAGCCAGGAATCAAGCCTGACATTTTTACCATTGTGCCAAAACTGAGGTGGTTGTTTACTGCTCATCATCCACTCTGCTAATTACCTTTCCTGCTTTTATGAAACCAGTAAAACTCATGCAGCCCTTTCAAAGGAGCTGCTCTATCCCCAGGTGCATGTGAGGGTGGCACTTGTGCTCTGGGGAGGCCACACCACTGGGAGAGAGGGGCTGCTGCTCCCCTGGGATGCACCAGCACAGCCCCCAGCCCCAGGCACGGGTGCCTCCACCAGAGACAAGAGAGGAAAAGCAGGTATCAGATGTCTGGGGGGAGGAAAACCAGGCTGCTTTTGTTGAAATCCCAGGCAGAGCGCCCCAGAGCAATGACATTTTTGGTAGCAATCACCAGCATCAGCCACCAGCTGCCAAGTGAGAGGACTTGGCAGCTCAAGAACACGGCTTTAATTTCTCATTTCCACTGCAATTAGCCAGCAACCCCGGGCAATTGGCAGGAATAAAACAAACGGAAGGGAAGCTGCCAGAGCACTCCCTGGTCTGTGGGGATAGCCATTCATTAATTAATTAAACCCCATGCAAAGCTACAGGCTTGAGGATGACTGGGTGGAAAGTTCTATGGTGGAGAAGGACCTGGGGTGCTGGTTGACAGCTGACTTAACATGAGCCAGCAGTGTGCCCAGGTGGCCAAGAAGGCCAATGGCCCTCTGGCCTGCATCAGGAATAGTGCAGCCAGCAGGAGAAGGGAGGTGATTGCCCCCCAGTGCTGGGCACTGGTGAGGCTGCACCTCAAGCACTATGGGCAGTTCTGGGCCCCTCACTACCAGAAGGATGTCGAGTTGCTGGAGCATGTCCAGAGGAGCTACCAAGCTGTGGTGAAAGGTCTGGAGAATAAGCCCTGTGAGGAGAGGCTGAGAGAACTGGGATTGTTTCGTTTGAAGAAGGAGGAGGCTGAGGGGAGACCTCATTGCTCTCCACAGCTCCCTGAAAGGAGGGTGTAGGGAGGTGGGAGTTGGGCTCTTCTCCCCAGTGAATAATGGCAGGGCAGAGGAAATGGCCTGAAGCTGCACCAGGGGAGGTTTAGACTGGAGATTAGAAAGAGTTTCTTTACCCAAAGAGTGGTTGGACAGTGGAACAGGCTGCCCAGGTGGGTGGTGGAGTCACCATCCCTGGAAGTGTTTAAAAGGAATGTAGATATAGTGCTTAGGGACATGATTTAAGCAGTGAATGGGTAAATTAGGTTATGGTAGGGGGATCTAGGTTATGGTTAAACTTAATGATTTTCAAGATCCCTTCCAACCTGGATGACTCTATGATTCTCTTCTACAATGCAGCGATGAAGAGATGAAAGGCACTCAGAGACACATAAAGGGTTCCCAGAGTCCAAGTGGGTTTAGACTTTATGTTTTATCTTTTGCAACCAGGAACTGTTGCCATCGCTGAGGATGTTTTCAAATCTGGGATGTGCTCACATATAATAAAACCCCCTGGAAACAAGGCCTTTAATGGGCTTATTCCAGCACACCCACAAGCAGAACCACATAGGAATGGCTGGAGCTCTGAAACCAAGAAGAAACTCAGCTCATCTCACTGGAAACAGTTTTAGCCCTATGCTCCTAGGAGAGACCAGAGCAGTTAAGGCAGAGTGGGCAGCTTCATTTACACCATATTAACATGAATCAGGAACTCTTTTTCTCCTTCTTTCAACTAGGAAATTAAAAAGCTACACAAATTTTATTAGACCATTATTTGTACCTGGAGGGTACAAAGTTGGCTCCACTTTTAAGTTTTTACTCACAGTCAACACAAGCAGGAACTTGGTTTCCTTTTCTATTGAACTGAAATAATAGATTATTTCCTCTTCTCAGGACTTTAATAACAAGGCACCTCTTATCTAATCAAACTCAAGAGACCTCCCAGAAAACAGGGGGCTCTGGCAATACACAACTGTTTCACACTTTGAACCCATGAAGCCTCCAGGTAAGAAAACTTCACACCCAAAACCATACAGCAGCACTGGTGGGAAGGGCCCAGCAGTTCCAACCACCTAACCACCCATGGGCAACACACCCTGCTCTTAAAACAGCATTGTGGGGGTAAAGAAATGAAAGGTGTGAACGTTTGTGGCAAGCCCTTTTTGCACAGATCCAATTTTTTCTCGACTTGACTTGCTTTAAAAATGTTTTCCTAAGCACCAACACTGTGGCAGGAGCAGGAAAGCCTTGTGCAAAACAGCTTGCAGCTTCTTTGGAGGCATTCTTCACATTGTGAGTTCCTCTGTCAAAGGACATGGCAAACAAAGAGTAAAAACAACTACAAGAAGAGAAGGGGTTGCAATTTTAATAGTGCTGCACACAGTGAGAGCAAAGATCCATCCAGCCCAGAAGCTTGCTGTTGGAAAGTACCAATACAAATCCAGAAAATTATACTGCTTCCAAAAACACCTCCCTGTGCAGCTCACAGTTCAGTGACTTCCCAAGTCAGAATTCTGCATTTAATAATCCCCATAGCTTCCTCCTCTGTGACTTTGTCCCATCTCCTCTTGAACTCACGTAAACTTGAAGCACTGACATCTTCCAGCAAGGTTTTAGCGCTTTGTCACACATGGAACAAAAAGAAGCATCTCCCTCATGGAGAAATAAAGCCTGCACCAGACTGTTATGAAAAAGGGACAAAAAGGGGGTCAGGCAAATCAACTGCATGGAAATACACACTGGACCCTTGCAGAGAAGAGGGATTTTCCCCAGTCAGCAGCTTAGGGCAAGAAGGAGCAAAAAAACAGAAGAAAGATAAAAACCTGGAAGACCTACACTCCATTCCTCTGTCTGCAGATGACTACTGAGATCTTGTGGGGAAGATCTCCCGGCTGGAGCCCAGAAACCAACTGTGTCCTGGGCTGCATCACCAGCAACGTGGCCAGTAGGGCCAGGGAGGGGATCCCACCCCTCTGCTCTCGTGACACCCCACCTGCAGTACTAAGTCCAGTTCTGGAGCCCCCAACACAAGAAGAACATGGAGCTCCTGGAGAGACTCCAGAGGTGGCCACAAAGATGATCCAAGGGCTGGAGCAGCTCTGCTTTGGAGACAGGCTGAGAGAGTTGGGGTGTTCAGCCTGGAGAAGAGAAGGCTCCAGGGAGACCTTAGAGCAGCTTCCAGTGCCTGAAGGGGCTCCAGGAAAGCTGGGGAGGGACTTTGAACAAGGGCTTGTAGTGAGAAGACAAGGGGGAATGGATTAAAACTAGAAGAGGGGAGATTTAGGTGAGACATTAGGAGGAAATTCTTTGTTGTGAAGGTGGTGAGACACTGGCCCAGGTTGCCCAGGGAAGTTGTGGAAGTCTCCTCCCTGGAAGTGCTGAAGGGCAGGTTGGATGGGGCTTGGAGCAACCTGGTCTAGTGGAAGACGCTCCTGCCCATGCAGGGGGCTGGAATTAGGTGCTCTGCAGGTCCCTTCCAACCCAAACCATTCTATGATTCTATGATCTTAGGCAAGATGTTTCTCTTCTCCACACTTACACTGTCCTGTGTCTTCCCAGACTGCACATTTCCTGGCACTGGGACCAGCCTTTCTTACACCCTTCTCCAGGCATCACAGAGTCAACAGGGTTGGAAGGAACCTCTGAAGATCATCTAGTCCACGTCCTGATCACATGCTCTGATCCTACAACCTGAAGAGGAGCAGAGGCTTTGGTGGCTCCACTGAACCAGCCAAGACACAGCAGTGCTGCTGACCCATGCCTGACCCCACTGGTGCCATCAAGATAGGAACAAACCCCCCGTGCACATCGTTGCTGCCATCAGCTTGGAAGGGACATGCTGGGAAGATGATCACTACATATAAAAGGTGGGGCTTTCCTTCCATTTTCTTATGCTGTGCATTTTTTCCATGCCAGATTGTGTGTTAAGTCTGATGAACCACACAAACCAGCATTTCTCCTTGGCATCCAGAAAAACATTTGAGGTCCTCCTGCTGGTTTTCAGCCTCTTTACTCAAACAGTTCCTAACCTGCCAACTGGCACATTTCAAACACCCTCTCCAAAAATTACTTCTGAATGGATATCAAACCCAGAATGCTTGATTGGTCAGCTGCTGAAAAGGAGGGAGGTAAGGGATTACTTTAACCCAAACTCGATTATGGCCTTAATTACCACATTTATTACCATATAATGGCTGTCTCTGGAGCAGCTGCAGTCACCACCTCCACTGTGCTGTGCTCTGGTGCATGTGTTAAGCATGCAGGTGTATCTAAGGCAAGGAGCAGCTTTACCAGTCCAAAAGGACCAAGGAGGTTATGTTCAACCCCCTCCAAATGATGCTGCTTGTTTGGGAATTGAACCTGTGCAAGATGCCAGGAGTTCAGCTGTCACCATCACACACTGAAGGCTGCAGAGAACTGCAGGCAACCGCTGGCAACCAGGACACACAGAACCATGGGCTGAAGAAGGAAATCACAGATTTGAAATTGGCCATTAAAGTGACTTAATCCAGTGGATGTATTACAAGGGATTCCCTGCAGAGTACAAACTGACTATATACTCTAAGAAACACTGCTGGCCTCCTGAGTTGCTTTTTTTAGGTTTTCAAAAGGAGGAGGGAATCTTGTCTCCAGTCAAATGATGAGGTAATATTGCCAGCAGGATGCGGAGTTTCAAATTCATCCTGTGGTGCTGCTGAAATGCAGGCTATGTTGGGCCAAATACTTCAGTGCTAAATTGTATCTAGCTGGGGTAGAATGAGCAAGCCAAGCTAAGCTTTTTATTCCCTTTCCAACAAAAAAAAACCCAACCCCATCAGACCATGAAAATCATTGCAGCTCAGCCAGATGCTTCAGCAAAGAAAGAAAATCTCCTGCAGCAAAAGGCATTTGGAACAGGCCCTCAGAAGTACTGTCCCAGGTGAAACTGAACTGTAGCTTTACTTCTTGAAGGCAACAATAAATACTCTCTAGAGCAATTGTGCAAGGCACTTTAGGAAATACATAGGTATCTCCAATTCCAAGGTGGATATTTAGGAGGTCTCCTTTCAAAGGGCAAAGCAAGGAATTATGCATCCCAAATTCTACTTTTGTAACTGTGGATCCAAGCAGAGTAATGTCTCCCCCAGCTCCCAGAAAATACAACCCTTTATGCCCTTATCTTCCATCTCAGCTCCCTGTGCAGCAGATTAATAAACTGGTTCTCTCTGTCCTTCAAAGGGGAAAAGGGACCCCTGCAGAAGTCCTGCTGAGTCACTAGTCTCTGTGAACAAAGACTTTCTTACTGAATAAAAATGACTGAGAAAGGCCAGTAGAAAAAGGGATTTTGCAGGCTGTCTTCTACTGTCCTCTAGTAGTGTTTTAAGAGGCCCTCATTCACTGGTAGCTGTCAAGACTAAACAAGGTGGTAATTATTTGACCAAAGAAATGGCAGCAAAAGGGATATAATGGCTTAGTATTTTACTTTAATAAACAGGCTCTGTGTTGCCTTCTGTTACAAATTATTAAATTAATTGACTTTGGCACCTAGAAACAACAGGTGCAAAACCAAAATTGGGCTTACAATATCCTGAAAAGGGCAAAGATGATACATTTATTTGGGTGTTTCTTGTAAGGAAAGGTCTCTATGACCATTGTTGATAGGGAAGATGTAATAAAATACACTGTTTTTTAAAACGCTTCAAACCATCCATCTTTTGCCCTATTTCCTCTCTGTTTCATAACAAATTTCCTGCAGAGCCGTGTTTAGCATTCCCCCTCCCCACATGTTAATCAGGCAACACAAAGAGGCTTTTCTTTCTGCCTGCCCCAGAGGAGGAGGGACACTCCTGAGGAACTCAGCTTTGAAGAACCAAAATAGGGTAAAGAACTGGACTCCCAACAGCAAGGGAGAGCGTGTGTAAAGAAGACACACATCAAGATGTTAAATGCCACTGCCCTAAAGCACGGGTAGAAAACGTTTGTTGGCAGAAGGGATTGGCACAGATGCTTGAGCACAATCAGTGTGTCTGGGGGAATTTGGATCCAATGGTTGGTTGGACACCAATATTTGCATTAGAGGGCAGTATCAGTGGAAGGCTGCAGCAGCAGGTACAGCAGCAGCACAGATCTCAAGGCAAATGGAGAAATACAGTTGTCCTAAATAGTCATTCTAAGCATCCTACAATGAAAGATGTTTCTCTGTAAGTGACCAGAAGGAAGGGGACCAGGTGCTGAAGGGCATACTGGGGTGGATGGGGGTACTACCTCGTAACAGGTTGGTATCATGCCTGAGAAAAAGCAACTCCTTCAGCAGTACATTTTTTCTAATGACTGTTTGCCTTAGGGATTACATCTCTCCAGCCATTATCTGTGTTATCAGCACATCTGACTGTCTGGGCAGCGTGCAGAGAAACGCTACACCCAAGCCCTTCACCTTGAAATATGCCAGAACTGCCTGTCTTTCCTGGCTGACTTAAAACAAAAACCAATGCAAAACCCACAGTGACAAATATTTTCAAAAGCAAAGCATCCCACTGTGATTTCAGATGGTAACTCCCAGATAATTCTCTCTCTTGCTCTATGAAAGAAGGAATTCTGTGGGTATAAGGTTACCTGGTCTTTTTTGTTGCCTCCACCCACATCTCCATTAACAGGAGGTTTTGCTCCTGAACTGTAAAGAGACAAGACCAGGCCCTTCTTGGGAAACTGTTTAATTCATTTTATTATTCACACTAGATTTTTTCCCTCCTCTTCATTGATTATTCTGTTTTTTAAGGACTTTTCTCTTATTACTGCACTACTGAACAGGAAGAGCACAGCCTTGCACACACAACTAAGCTGGAGCTAGAAGGAAGGCTGAGCACCACCACACTGCCTTGCTTGGTGACAGCCCAACTCATGAGGCAAGATGTCAACTGGCTTGAGTAAAGACACTGCCAATCACTCACAATGACATCTTTCATTCAAGCTCATACTAGCAGAAGTAAAATACCTTGTTTGGATGGAGGGCAGGGGAGTGCACAACAGCACTGAAGGACCAAGGGACAATTGCTCCTCCAAGCAACTGGTCACTAACTGCAACAAGGATTCTTAAAAAGAAACATGCAAACCTTGCTGTGATGCAGGAAAATACTGAATCGTAGAATTATTGAGGCTGGAAAAGACCTCTGAAATCATAAAGTCCAGCCTATGACCTGACACCACCACATCAGCCAGACCATGGCACTAAGTGCCACATCCAGCCTTTCCCTGAACACATCCTCCACCACTGCCCTGGGAAGTCCATTCCAAGGTCTGACCACCCTCTCCATGAGGAAGTGCTTCCTGATAGCCACCCTAAACGTCCCCTGGTGCAGCTTTAGGCTGTGCCCTCTTGTCCTGTCACTACTTGCCTGAGAGAAGAGCCTGACCCCACCTGACCACAACCTCCCTTCAGGTAGTTGAAGAGAATGATAAGGTTCTCCCTGAGTCTTCTCTTCTCCAGGCTAAACAATCCCAGGTCCCTCAGCCTCTCCTCATCAGAATTTCCCTCTAGTCCCTTCACCAGCCTTGTTGCTCTGTATGTCCACTTTGCTGGAGTTTCACCTTGAAACGATCATTTCTCAACAACACAAACTTCCTTTCTTTTCCATACCTCAGCCAGGCTCCCAGCACCACTGCACTCCAGTCCAACAAGCTACTGATGGCAAGTCCAGGGTTGTTCTCTATTAGTAACCCATCCACATCCAGTGCCAAGTATCCTTTTGGGTTTGTTTTCTTTTTTAACAACAAACCTGGAAGCTAAGCAAAAACTCCTACCCATCAGGATTCTCTCTAAAATACATCTAGGGAGACTGACACTGAAAACACTGACAAGATGGGCCAGAGCTGGTCTACACCCTCAAGTGCATGTTGGCACCAACTAGTTGGCATCAGAAAAGGCAAAAAAGGTTCAAGATTGATGGAGAAGAGACAAGAACTGCTGAAGAACATCTACGGGGGAGCTGCCTTTGCCAGCAGGTGCAGTGGAGGCAAAAAATAACTACAGGGATGGAAAAGGTGGTCAGATGAATCCCAAACCATTCCTTTTTGAGGAGGTAGGATAAGAAACAGTTGTGCAAGGCATTTAAACTCCCTCTCATAAGGCAGATAAGAGAAAAAGCAAGAAAAAAACTGGGCAAGGTAGGTCTCAGCAGGAGAAGTAGCGTTGTGTTAATTAGCAGGGTTGGCTGCCAGCCAGAAATAAATCATACTAGCCATTGATAAGTGGCAGCATTAGACAAGAAGTAAACTGCGGCCATCTTTGAGCCTGTGCTCTAACAGTTCATTTTGCTTTCATTATTCAAAAGCACTGCATAAAAGGTCATGGCATATAAAATAAATTAAAGGAAAATATTTAAAATTAAAGCCCTGTAATCCTATCTAAAGGGTTTTGGGGGTTTTGGGGGGTTTTTTTTGGTTTTTGTGGTTTTTTTTATGCATGAGAATGTGAAATGCCATTATTCTATTAACTGCTCTCTCAATATAATGCCAGGGAGATGTCAGGAGTTGCTCTGAAAATACATACAGTCCATACTTCGCAGGCAGGACTTGAAGGAATTCTAAGAAAGTTTGCTGATGATACAAAACTGGGAAGAGCTGTCTCTCCCTGCAGAGACCTCGACAGGTTGGAGAGATGGGCAGTCATCAACCACATGAAGTTTAACAAGGGTAAGTGCCAGATTCTGCACCTGGGACAGAGCAACCCTGGTGGTCAGTACAGACTAGAGAACTACAGACTAGGCTGGAGAGCAGCGTGGTGGAGAGGGACCTGGGGATCCTGGCTGATGGCAAACTGAAGATGAGCCAGCAGTGTGCCCTGGCAGCCAGGAGGGCCACCCGTGTCCTGGGGTGCATCAAGCAGAGCGCTGCCAGGCAGTGGAGTGGAGGGAGGTGGTTGTCCTGCTCTGTTCTGCACTGGTGTGGCCTCACCTGGAGCACTGCCTGCAGGTTTGGGCACCACAGTATCAAAAGGACATCAAGCTGCTGGAGAGGGTCCAAAGGAGAGCCACGAGGACGGGGAAGGGTCTGGAAAAGATGTCTCATGAGGAGCGGCTGAGGTCACTTGGATTATTCAGCTTGAAGAAGAGGCCCAGGGGTGACCTCATTGCAGTCTGTGACTTCCTCACCAGAGGAAGAGATGGGACAGGTCCTGATCTCTTCACTCCTGTGACCAGTGACAGGGCTGGGGGAAATGGCAGGAAGCTGAATCAGGGGAGGTTTACGTTGGATACCCTGAAAAGGTTTTTCATCCAGAGGGTGGTTCAGCACTGGACCCAGCACCCCAGGGCAGTGGTCACAGCACCAAGGCTTCCTGAGTTCCAGAAGCATTTGGATGATGCTTTCAGGCACATGGTGTGATTCTTCGGATGCTCTACACAGGGACAGGAGTTGGACTCAATGATCCCCATGGGTCTCTTCCAACTCAGCATATTCTATGACTCTATGATCCCAGTTTGCTCCCTTTACTACAGTTTCTCCCAAATAGAAAAACTAATTGTACAAAACTGGACTGTCCAGAATAGAAGCCAGATAGGGAAAAAAGATTATCACAACCTCTACAGGTCGTGCACATTAATTTTTCTTTCTCACCCCCTTCTCAGTACTTAACATCTTGCTAAGAATAAATCTGTGGTAAAAGCTTGGAAACAATCTATGTGGCAAGCCTGTAATAGCAACTGGAGCAGTAAGAGTAAGACAGAGCACATGCATAAGCACTTATTTAGATGCTGGAAAACAGACTGGGTGGTCCTTAAATCTCTCCAATGATCATGCTTTTAAAAAAAGACATTTTTATATCAAAGCACTTTATTCCTTCACTGTATTGCTGCCTTAATCTACAGAAACTGTTCTATGAAATATTTAGCAGAGGCAAGACATATGCACCCCTTAAGCTCAGGTCAAAGAAGAAAATGCACATTCCCTCCATCCTCAGGCACGCAACAATGGGCTGAATATGCCTGAAAACACCTTTTCTTAACCACTTGAATTCACTTTCCTTGATAAGCTTAAATGAATGCTTGCTAACGTGTGTTTCAATGCACACCTCTTGGGTACATAAAGCCCGAGGCACCCATGTCCACAGGCACTGAGAGACAAGAGACTACCAGAGAGCTTTCAGCACATCCTCTCCATGCTCCCACAGGTATTTGCCAGTGAGGAGGTTGCTCACTGACACGATGGGAGCTAATTCTTGTCATGTTGCTTCATGCTTGACTAGAAATAATTGCTGCCTCATCACATATTTAATAACAACACTGGGATATGGTGTAATTCTTCTTTGCCATTTCCTTTCCTTCTGCTTTTTGCTTCTTTTTTTTTTTCATTTTCTTCTTAAAGACAACGTGAAACAGATTAACTGTTACAAAGTTCAGGTACTTTTAATTACCTTGCCATTACTCAGACAGAAGAAAGAAAGAAGAAATTACTCAGAAGAAGAAATCTGGAAATATCACCTCAAAAAAAAATAAAAAATCTATTTGAATTTTGTCTCTGTCTTCCAAGCTTCACAGAATCACAGAATATGCTGAGTTGGAAGGGAGCCATCAGGATCATCAAGTCCAACTCCTGTCCCTGTGTAGGACACACAAAGAATCACACCATGTTTGATGCTTTGGCCAGTTTCTTTCCTGATCCAAGTTTCTGCTAACTCTGCTGAGGGCAGAGCAGCCAAGCAGGAACAGGGCATGCATCAGCTGTTCCTAGGCATGCCATCAAGCAACTGCCAGGAGGCAAAAACTCCTGTCCTCACCCAGCAGGCCAAGCAGCTTGGCTGCCTGATGTATGCAATGTGGCCTGAACAATAGTTTTTAAAGAAGGTTTAGTCCTCCAACATGGTCAGCTGCAATAGGAATACAGAGAAGCAAACCAAAGCAGAGGTCAGCCCAACTCAGAGACAATGAGCAGCACCAGATGGTCCAAAGGAAAGATCAAGTGATTTTATGGATCAGAAACAGTCCTGAGGAGAAAGACTTGGGGTGGTGGTGGACAAGAAGCTCAACATGATCAAGATGATCCAAGGGCTGGAGCAGCTCTGCTTTGGAGACAGGCTGGGAGAGTTGGGGTGTTCAGCCTGGAGAAGAGAAGGCTCCAGGGAGACCTTAGAGCACCTTCCAGTTCCTGGAGGGGCTCCAGGAAAGCTGGGGAGGGACTTCGGACAAGGGCAGGGAGGGAGAAGACAAGGGGGAATGGATGAAAACTGGAAGAGGGGAGATGAGGAGGAAATTCTGTGCTGTGAGGGTGGTGAGAGCCTGGCCCAGGTTGCCCAGAGAAGCTGTGGCTGCCCCATCCCTGGGGGTGTTGAAGGGCAGGTTGGATGGGGCTTGGAGCAACCTGGGCTGGTGGGAGGTGTCCCTGACCATGCAGGGGGGTTGGATCTAGATGATCTTGAAGGTCCCTTCCAAACCAATACATTCTAGCAAGGAGACATCTGCCTCTCACAAAGGCCCACTTGACTGTCTAGAAGATCAAAGTGGCATTAAACACAGGTAAAAGATTTCATAGCCCTTAAGAAGTTTGATCATCACTAGCTGCAGTAACTCATGAGCCACATAAAACATCTCAAACCTTTCTGGAATCCCAGCAGATGGTCAACTTCAGACTTCCCATGACAAGGACCTCCACCCAGCAGTGAGATCTGTGGTTGTGGGGAGGGAGAGGAGAAGATGGCACTGTTCCATTGTAATGCATGGTCAACTTCAGAATTCCCATGACAAGGACTTCCACCCAGCAGTGAGATGTGTGGTGGTGGGGAGGGGGAAGGAGAGGAGAAGATGGCACTGTTCCATTGTAATCTGAGTACACGTTGTTTTCTGAAGGGTCTTAAATACAGTCTACCTTGAAAACCACTCTGGGTTTAATTGTCCTGGCCAGTCTGAACTACAGTGGGAGGGAGGAGAGGTTTCCCGTCACTCAACTGTGAAATTATTTCCCACTCTAAGTTCCCCACTTTCAGCTTGTCCAATTCACACTATGCCATAAATGCAGCTGATGTAATTGACAGCCTGGAGACTTCCTAGAGCTTGAGGAATCCCACAGAAGGTAGGAATGTGACCTGTCCAATTGCATGGATCAGTACTGCCTGGATGCAGCACAGCTCTTGGACTGCACAAACCAGATTCTTCCCAGCTTCTCTCAGCACCAGAGCCAGTCCAACCCACCATCCAGCTGGAGAAGACCTTAGTTGTCCTCTGGGCCATTCTCATCTCCAAGTTGCAGTCCTCAGATGGCCATTTCTTGTCTGAACCCAAAAAACTTAGCCTCTCATGAGATGTCCAGAGTAAATGAAGTAACAGTGGAAAGCACACCCCACCATCCAGCTGGAGAAGACCTTAGCTGTCCTCATAAACACTGGGCCATTCTTATCTCCAAGTTGCAGTCTCCAGATGGCCATTTCTTGTCTGAACCCAAAAACCTTAGCCTCTCATGAGATGCCCAGAGTAAATGAAGTAACAGTGGAAAGCACATCCCAAATCACAGCCTTGAACCTGTGCCTAACACTTCCTGCTCAGAGCCATGAGAAATGTTGTTTAAGGGTCTGGAAAGAAACTGCCTCAGTGACACAGCCTTCTTTTCAGGGGCTTGGAAACACAAAGTGTTTCAGTGCTGTCTTCAATACTGCAGTAAATATTGCCCTTTCAATCCACCCGATAGGTGTTTAAGTCCTGCTATTAATCTTACTTTCAAGTTCTGGGACCTGAAGTACAGGTTTCTGGGTTTATTCTGCAAGCTGAGGAAGCCTGAAAGAAGCATTCGTAAAAGTGGCCCTCACCAATTACTGGGCAACAGCCTAAACAAGAACACATTTGTGCAGGGCAGTGGCCCTGCCATCATTCCTTTGCCAAAGAATTCAAGCCCAGCCGAAAAAAAACCCTCAGGTTCCCCATATAATATCCTAGGATTGGACTGACCTGATTCTGTGCCTGCACCCAATACAAGTTTAGGCTCAGCTGTGATGACCACAGCGCAGTTTGGCTCTCATGGTCCAAAGAACTATAAAAAAGACCCCTGGCAGTGCTGACTCACCAGCTTCAGTTGATGATTGTCTCATCTCTGTATGAATAAAAGACCATCCTTGCACAAGCACTGAAATGTTAATCAGAGGTAGTGCAGTGACAGAGGGGTGGGAAACTGTTGCATTATCACCTTCCCAGGACAAAATGTGTTCAAATAGCAACTAGATCAAGTGGGAATTGCACCTGTGAAGCCTGCAGGCAGCCATCTAGCCTCCTCCCCTTGAAAACAGGCACCAGGCAGCTTCAGCTTTAGGAGAGACTCTGAAAACCACAGCGGGTAGCTGAAAGCAAACCTGCCACTCTTCTCCAAAAGGCATCAGCCCTTCTGAAGCCTACAAAGCGCGGTGTGAAGCTGACGGAGGATGCCTGCATGCAGCACCACTTCTTCCAGCTGATGAAAGATGCTTGATGAAAGCCTCAAGGAAGCCAGGGCACTCTCTGCAAGAGCAGATTGCTCAAGGGAAATCCCAAATTCCCCAGCCCAGCCCCCAGTGGGCTGAGACACAACCAAGACACACTGCACTTGGAAACACGGATCTACTGAGGAATTAAAAAATTGCTCATCTCTTTATTCATCTGCAGAGTTTTCCCATTCCCTGAAAAAGAACAGAGAAAAAAATTCTGAAGCCTAGCATAGAGCACACTTGACTTGAAAGCAAACCAACACACAGATTTATTTTCTTTTACTACCCTAGCCTGTGTGATTAACCTGTGCACCACTCCCATCTCTGCAGACACAGTTGCCAGAGATGAAAGTGCCCATGACCTACGTGCACAAGTCGTATCGAGTCCACCCCATCCCGTCCCACCCCACAATTTGCACTGTGAACACAGAGTTTGGTACAGTAAGAGAGTGTCCTCTCTAGGAAGAGGATTTAGCTACCCCAGTATCACCTGTGTAGCAGAGTCATCCATCCATGATTACACCTGCATTTACACATTGGGTCTGCAAGAATAATGAAAAGATGTCACCCAGGATACCAGGAGAGGATGGGGTTTTACTCATGATGCCAAACTAAAGAGAACACACCTGGCTCCAAGAGCAAGAAGAAAGAAAACCTGGGGCAGAAGGACAGCAGACAGGCCCTCAGGCTCCCTTCTGGCTCTCCAAGCCATGGTCAGGGTAAAGAATAGGGTCTGGCACTTGGGATCATCTCCTCCAGCTAGATGTTCCTGCTGCAGCAAGTGGGTTGGGCTTGATGATTTTCAGAGGTCCCTTTCAACCCCTATGATTCTATGTCACCTGCTAGGAATCATCAGCACATGGCTCCCACCACACAGCAGGGGATAAGAAAAGACCACACAGACTATCCAAACATTAACATTCCTGTTAGGAATGCTAATCCAGCCTTACACTGTGACCCCAGTCAGCCCTGCTATGTTCACTCAAGGCACTAAACAGAAATGCAGATGCCTCGCAAGGTGCTGGTTTGGAAAAAGGCCAAGTTTCTTCAGAAAATCAATCATGTCAAAAGTGATTTTAAATGTTTTGAACATAGAGTAGGGAAGCCTTTTTCATACCTTCCTATAACATCCTTCTTTCCTGTAATTTCTGCTTTCTTTTCCCTGCTATTTTCCATTTCTTATTGCCATCATGCATTAAATTATTAATATCAAAGCCATTTTAATTCATCTACCCTTTCCCATTTACCCTGGCACTTGCTTCATTTTGTTGGTCAGCTCTGCTACTTTCTGGAACTTGTCCAAACTCTACCAGCAGTGGAAAGGGACACTGAGACAAAAAAAAACACAACAGACTTTGCCATCTTGGTGCCATGTCATTATTCAAACGTCTTCAAAATTCTCAGTCTCTGAATCTTTCATTTTTTAAGTTTTGAAACTTTCCCAGAATGTAAAAACATTCTGAAAGGAGATGACATTTTAGCACTGATGTGAAAAACAGAGTGAAATATTCCAGCAAACCATCTCATCTCATGCAAACATTCATTTCCAAAACCTAACTGTTCAAAGGAGAATCTTCTTCTCAAAGAAGAATCATTTTGGACAGTGCTGTCTGCCACTTCATGAACACCTAACAGTAACAGAGCAGCAAGACCTTCAGTTCCTAGATGGAAATCACTCCACAGTTTTGGTGCAGCCAATTATTCATTCAAATAGCACAAGACAAAATGCAAACAGCTCGAAGGTAACCACTACTAACCACGTTATCTGCCAGAACTGACAGCCAGGGACTCATTCTTAATGGCCCAGAAAGTCAGGCAGACTCAAGCCTTTCAGTTTTTGCCAACCCAAATCTCAAGGCCTCCACACAGTCATTGCTCTCACTAGAAGAAAATCTAAAGCTCAAACACTTTGGGTAAAAATAATATTACTTTTCTCTCCAAAATGCCTCCCGTGGATGCTCTGCCCCAATTTTTAGCTGCTCACATGTCCAGCCTCAAGAGTTGAGATTTTTATTTCAGCAATGCCAATGTAATGTGTAACAACTTCAATATTTTAGATGGATGGGCCTGGCAAGTCCCTTCCAGATGTCATTGAAATTTTTTAGAGAGGAATAAGAAAAGTGATTTATGCAATATGGAAGTCCTAGGAGGAGCACCCTGTCACACATAATACTTGTACTCCATCCATTGCTTCAATGTATTGGGAAGTTACACAAATTGAAAGGAAGGAGCCAGCAGGGAACCATACCTCTTAGGAAACTGGCAGAAAAGCAGAGCTTGTCACTTTTGTTTCAGCAAGCTGGTAATGAATGATGGGCACTCCTGTTTGGTGGTCTCCATAAAATGAGCTGGCATTGTCAGCTTTACTCCTACCCAGTCATGTCCCTGAATCAAATCTGGAAAGGAGTGTCCTCTTCAATAACCATTTCAGCAGAACAGACAAAATCAAATGAAAATTTAAGAGGATCAACCGTCCTTTGATTCCCACAGAGCACTTCCACTAGACCAGGCAAAAGCAGCCAAAACTAAGCTCTCTGTAGAAGTTTGGGCTGCAATATGCACCTTGTTAGCATTTTTTTAAACAAAAGGATTAGACATCAGTGATTTCCTAGCCTACCACTACCCAATCTCTCCAGAATCTCCCAACTCTGTCTCTCGGCCAGGTATAGTTGCTGGCAAACAAAGGAGAACACTGGCTGTTCAGCACATCTAAGCACAAAGGGGCTGCCCCTCTGAACCACATCAAAGTGCTAACAGATAGGAGGTAATTTATAACAGTGGGTAAAACCACTTTCCTCATAAGGGGAGCTCCATTATGCCAGCTCAGAAAAAAAACACAGCTTTGAGCAAGACCATAGACAGGAACAAGGGAAAGTGCTGCACAATAAATTATTTAAAAGACACCAGGTAATGGTGGGCAGCTGCCTTTCTGAACACCATTTTAGCATCTGTCAAGGAGTAATTCAGAAATAAAGCCATCATTCCTCACTTCTTAAATACTAGAGTTCAACAAAGTCAGCAGAAATGCATCCTTTACTCCACCATTGGATTTTCTTCTTCTCCCAGCAAAACATTCCTGCTGGTGTTCAGCCAGTCAAGCTCCCCCCACCCCACTTCCAGCTAATGATAAAAAAATAAAAGCTGCACTTAACAAAACCCACGTTTGACCCTACATCAAAGCTGTACCTTGCCCTGCTTTGATTCTCCCGCAGATAAACAAAATAAAACAAGTCTCTGGTCTACAATCATCTCATTTCATCCTATCCTCCAGGCAAACTGAACTTCAGTCCTTCTAAGAATGGGGGCACTAGAAATGCCCTTGCATAAACATTTGGCTTGTCTCAATTACTTGATCCTTGTGTGTTCAGCATTTTACAGATACATGAGCAAGCACAGGCTTCCTCTCTTCTTTTTTCTCTTGTTCTCTTTTCATATCTGACTAAATTCAGGACAACTAATCCTTTAATTACAAGCAGAGTTAAAGCACAGTTGCAGGGAAAATGGTGTGTAGAAGTGTCTGTTTACATCTCCAGTGGCTGAGGGGAATCATTATCATCCATCCAATTGTCACAGGGCTTTGTATCATATGGTCAGGCCATTAGGATTTAATTATTTTGCATTATATCTAAAAGTCATTTACTTGCAGGAACTTGCCATTAAATGCATCGCATCAGCCACAGTTGTACAAGTTGCAACATTCATTCTCATACTTGTTTGTCAGGGCTGAAACAGGCACCCATCTTTTCATTTGAGTAAGTGCTCAGCAATTCATGCTGCAAAAAGGCACAGGCCAACTTGATCTGAGGCTGGTCCAACAGTGCAGATGTGATCAAGACTCTTTGCAACCATCTCCTGCTGACTGAAGACTACTGAACACTTACACCCAGCCTCTCCCCAGTACAGCTTTCTGTGCTGCCTGCAAGGTCCCCAGCATAGGCTTCTCTTCTCCCAACAAATCCCATGGCTAAGGGTGAAGCTGCTCTCTCCACTCATGTGCAGCACACATGGCTTGTTTACCTCCCACCACACAGAGTTGTGAAAAAATAAGACAGAAAAGTTGTTTCACTGTTGCCTAAAGCAGCAAAACATGTTCCAGTGGCTAACCAGATCCATCAAACCCCTCCAGTTACTCAGCCCCATGGAGCACACAAATACCCCCCTCCTCCTCAAAGTTCACACTCCAGGTTTGAGTGCTAGTGCTAAAACCCCTTCAGAAACACTGCTTTTTAAATTGCTTTTCATGGAATTGTTTCCCCTAATTAAAGACATGTTGAAGCTTCCCATAGTCAAAGGCAGGTAAGTGGGATGCAAATTAAGACAAGGTTTACCCTGAAGACCAGGAAACCTAGTTTGGTCTTCTCAAAGCAAGGAAAAAAAGAACTGACTCCAAAGTACCAAAGAGACTTTTTAGAAACCCTCCCAAAGAATTCCCTGTTTTACAATTTTTGAGGGGTAGTGAGGTGGGAGAGCATTTTGTCCTGGCTGAGATCTCAATTTCAGGTGGAAATTTTTCCCAGCACCTGCATCTCCACCACTATATAAAAGCCTGCCCAGTCACACTCTGTCCTTCTGTATGTCTATGGAACAATGACCTACATCCACTGCTGTCCTCTCCCCTTTCAAACT
>NW_009952568.1:135560-135964 GCF_000747805.2 Chaetura pelagica
AAAAAGCAAGACCTTAAGTCCAACAGCAAGCACCCCCTTGGCAAGGACTCACAGGATATTTTTAACAGACAGAACAACTGAACATTGCTGGAGTGAGAGGTATGGCCTTCAGTGGTAGTTTTGAAGGTTCTTTGGCACTCATCCACTAGAAAAGCATTGTGCAAGAATATGATGCTTTCACATACAGGAAATTTCAGGCACCAGCAGCTATTCTGTGGAAGGAACTGTCCCAAAACAGGAATTTCTGCCAGAAAATACGAAGTGGAAACACCAGGTATGGATGCAGAGACCTCCAAGTCCCAGCTCATTGTGAAGTGTAACCTCTGCTGACCTCTCTCTTGCTACAAAACCTCGTTTTATTCAAAGAGAAGCTAAAAATAAGTCAGTGGCAACCTCTTCTCCTG
>NW_009952568.1:136190-160109 GCF_000747805.2 Chaetura pelagica
GCTGAAATCTAACCCTGCACATTCCAGCCTGCATCATCCCACTTGTTACAGCCCATTCCCATCTTATTCTGCCACTTCAACAGCATAGCTGCTGAAGCAGAAGATGAATGGGGTGGTTGGGTTGGGAGCCTGAAGGCTCAGAGTGCCAGTTCTCCACTGATAATCCAAAGGGATTCCAGGGAGAAACACAGTCCCACAAAAAGACAAATGCTCTATACAGACTCAAAGAATAATTTAAAAACCCCAAGAAAATAAGACATTAAACAGATGCATCAAGAAACAGCAAATTAAAACTATATTTTTAAAATGCCAGTGTAAAAGGTACCTCGCAAGAAGCACACGCAGGGTCTGCTAATAAAACCAGATGAATGACAACAAAGGTAGAGTTCATTATTACCAACTGCAAATGCCTGGATGATCTTCCAGTGTGAGCTTTGCCAAATAAAAAGGTCTATAGCAGCACCTAGATGAAAAAAAGGATGTCCTGTGGACAGAAGGAATCAGTCTTCCAGGATTTATGCAGCCTAACTCTAGAGACGATGGTAGTGAAATACAGGTCTCTCAGATGTTTTCTTGCTTCATGCCCAGTAGTAGCTACAAAGGAGGCAAAGGTTTCTGAACTTTACCCACATCCAGGAGTAGTCTCAAAATGCAAGACAGCACCATTTGATTAAATGCAAAATAATTATCCCAATTTCAGGAAGTCTGACCTCAACTTTGGTCACTTAAAAGAAACATTTCCTTTACTATAAAAAGAAGCACATTAGATTTTGCACTTTGCAGTAAGGAAAACCCAACCTTTTAGCTAGGTCTCCTTTTCTTGCTAAAAGACTTTTCTTTCACAGGGAAATGAAGTATGTCATGATTTTAAAAAATGAAGGCAAGCTATCCCTAGATGCCTCACTGAAACAAGCCATGCATGGCAGTCTGCCCTTCTTGGGATGTTTGCCTGGATGGGAGAGCTTTACCTGTGAGCCTATTCACAGCTCTTAGTAAGAGCAGGCTGCAGTCTGACCCAACTGGTGATTTATGTCTCAGCTTTCCACTGAAGAGATGCCAATATCTGTAAGCTGACCCTATACCCTTCACTTTCTTTCTGTCATCTGTTAATTGCACTGGGCATTTTGCACACAAAGTACCTTCACAAAGCAGAATCAATGAGCAGAATTTATTAGACACGATGGCTCTGCACAAAGAGGAGTCTCCAAAAAAATCACTTGGTGCTGCTCCTGTTTCCTAATCAAAGCAGCAGTTCCCCACACACAATAAATGGTCCCCTTGTAATTCACAAGACACAACTATTTCCCACTTTGAGGAAGAAGAGCATATTTAGCAACTGGTAAAAAAACTAAGCCAGGTCTATGCCAGATTTTTCTATTACTACGAATACCCTTGAGATGAGGCAGTTGATATGAGAATAAAAAGACAGAATAAGCTCAATAATTTTTGTGAATAAGTAGAATCATAGAATCACAGGGGTTGGAAGGGACCTCTTCTGGTTGAAGGGACCTCCAACTCCCCTGCTGCAGCAGGAACACCCAGGGCAGGTCACACAGGAACATGTCCAGACAGGTCTTGAAAGTCTTCACTCTGGAGACTCCACAACCTCTCTGGGCAGCCTGTGCCAGGGCTCTGTCACCCTCACAGCAAGGAAGTTTCTCCTCATGTTGAGGTGGAACTTCCTGTGTTGTCACTTGGTGCCGTTTTCCCTCTCACAGGCACCACTGAACACAGACTGGCCCACTTGACAGACCTGCCCTAGATGTTCCTGCTGCAGCAAGGGGGTTGGGCTCAATGATCTTCAGAGGTCCCTTCCAACGCCTATGGTTCTTTGACTCTAAAAAAAATAAATAATGGAATAAAGACTTCTCCATTGTTACAGCCTCTCTAGAAATAACTTAGAATTTTAAAGCAGGTTAAACCACCCAACACTCAGGCCATGTAGAAACAATAATCACAGATTAAAATGTATCTCCTGCAGCAGGAGTTTTGCTCTGAAAACTTGCAAACTGCTGTAACTTGTGATTTTAGGACCGTTTAAAATTATTTTTCTCCCATAAAACAGCCTGTGCCCTTGAAGCTTATTGGAGTCAAGTACTTGCTAATGGTTATGGGGAAGAGACAATAGTTCAAAGCATTATTATCTCCTGCATTTGCAAACAAAGAGTCTATTGTTTGTTAACCTCAGAAATGTATCATTTTTGTCAGCTTTAGAATAAGTAATGATTACAAAGGGACAATCTCCACCAGGCAAAGCCCTTGTTCAGAAGCAATCTGTCTTACAGTCAACTAATGCTGCAGCCCACCACAGTGCTCCGGGCTAGAATAGCAAATTAAAAGCAAGAGAGTCAGGAAAATGGTACAATCTCTCACCTCTTGTGGAAAACAACCACAAAACACTGATTGCTGCACACACATGTGCACAGAAATGACGCAGCGTGGACGCAGCTGAGTTGAAATGTTCAAGGAAACAGGCATGAAGGCTACAAAATGGACCAGGAGTTAGAAAAGACAGGTTTTCAGCTCTGTCACAGACTGCAAAGGGGTTTTAGGCAAATGGTTTAGCACATCATCTGTGGAACAGGATGAATGCCACCTTCCTCCCACCCTGGCAAGCTGAAAACAGACCACAGGGGTGAGAGATTTTATGGGAAGGACAAATGTGCACCATCTTCCAAGCTGCACAGAAGCATTAGGGCTTGGAGTGAGAGAACAAGGGGGAATGGATCAAAACTGAAGAGGGGAGATGGGGGTCAGACATGAGGAAGAAATTCTTCACTGTGAGGGTGGTGAGGCACTGGCCCAGGTTGCCCAGGGAAGCTGTGGCTGCCCCATCCCTGGCAGTGTTGAAGGGCAGGTTGGATGGGGCTTGGAGCAGCCTGGTCTAGTGGGAGGGGTCCCTGCCCATGCTTGCCTGATTCATGGTCTTAGGAAAGCCATGTCCCACCCTGCTGGAAAATCAGCTAACAGAGATCCCATTGATACTCCACTCATCAGTTTTCAATCATACACAGGGCACAAAATGTAATATGGATGGACTTCCTGGGCTGTACTGCAGGAGAAGAGGGCAAGAGAGAGAAGACACTGGCAGTGTTTGGTGTTTCCTACTGAAGGAAGCATGGAAAGCCAGCTACAAAGCAATTTGAGAGGAAAGGAAAAAAGAATTACACAGCACTGTATGACAAATTAAAAAAACTGCAACACTTCCCATAAAAATGAGTTTGACTTGCCAAACACAGAGACTAGATCATGTTACTTCACAATGCCCAAAGGCTAAAATAATTCTTCAGCTGCACCTAAACAGTGGGTAAGCATTTCCTCTTAGATCTTACACAGGCTAGTGCAGGGTCAGCCTTCTAGCCTCAGGATTCTTAAAAATAAAACTGACTTAATGCCAATATGAAGGTTGAAATAATTTAATTGCCCTATATTTACCTTTATTTAAATGGTTCAACCTTTTTACTTGCTTTCTACTTTGAAAAGAAACACTGGGAAAGACTGATTTCTCTTTTAAGTCCCCCCCCAAAATTACGAGAGGAAGTTTATGTTGTTAAAAGTCAACATTTTCCCAAACAGGTGAGTCAAGTAAAGCTCCCAAGCCTAAATTTATGCATCAAAATGTTCAGTATTATTCTCCAAAAACAGCTGACCCTCTGCAAGTCGAGAGGAACCACTGTCCAGCTGAAATAGCAAATAAAAGGATCAAAGCACAATCAGGATCCCTTAATCCACAGCCTAGCTCCCAATCTTGAAAGAGCTACACAAGTCACCACTCAAGCAGCTGTCCAGAGACAATAATTTGGGAAAGGACGGAGAGAGGGTAGGATTATTTTGAGGGATATATTTTAAAAGTATTCCCTTGGGTATTAGCTATACTGTAGATTCTTTAAAGACAGGTTACTCTCCACTTTATTCTTCAACCAGGCAGATGAGTCAGAAATGCCAAATTCCATGTCAACTTTTCAATTCCAAACAAATAAAACATGAATTAAACAAGCACACAAACTGCCTGCACTGGCCACCAGGACATGGCATATTAAGAACAGAAGTGTTTCAAAGTAGAAACTTGGCTTTTCCTCCTCAGTTAATTCTCCCTGTCTGGAAAGTGAAAAGCTCAGTTAATTTAATTGGGTTTTCAGTTCCTCACTACTGCAATAACTGGCTTGCTAAGGGTGAAATTAGGAGTTACAGAGGAACTAATCCCACTGTGCCCTCCACTGTGAACTCTCTCCCCTGAGCCCTCCTACTTCATGCCCCGCTTCCCAGCACCAGTGCTGCCCTCCGAGACACCCTCCACTGAGCAGATTCAACTCGCTGAATCAGCAAAGAACTTTTCCCTGATTCAGGCTTCTGCCTCTGAGGGAGGCAGTGGAAAATGTGACAACCCCCCTGCCCCTTTCTGCAGTAGCACGTGGCTGCCTACGAGTTGGTGCAATATTCCCTGACATCCTCACAACATCACCTCACTAGTGACAGCTGGCATGTGGAGAACTTGAATTTGTTGGACTTTTCTTTAAACCAGAAAATATTGCTGATGATATCAACATACAGACATGTTTAACTTTTAGCTGTAAAGATGAATGTGAAGAGCCAAAGTTAGAATCAAAGCCTCCTAAAACCCCTGTACCATCATCAACCGTAGAAGCAACAATGCAGTCAATCTTCTGTGCTTTTCCCTCTCAAACCTCCTCAAGCAAGAAAGAACTGATCAAATTTATGTGGCTGCAGAATTATAAGGAAGGATTCAGCATATCAGATAAAACAGGACTTGCTGACTAAGAGGAACTCAGCAGACATTAGTAGAAAATTGTTATTCATTCAGGCTACCCAGGCTTTACCAGGTAAGAAGTTTAAAAGCTTGTGGTTTAAAATTCTACCATTAAAGCATAAGGGGTAGATGAAATTGCTTCAGCAGATTTAGACATTGAAGATGTTTTTTCAGCTTCCTACAGAGGATTTTCCTTTTGTAACCTCATCATCCTATCCCATTTCTCATAGATTACAGCACAGCTACTGAGTTTGTTTAATGAAGTTTAAACAACATTATAGGTACTTGATTTAGGTGTCATGCCTCCTGTCTGTAATTAATCCTCCCAGGAGCCAGAATGCTACTGCAAGCTGTGCTTCTAGTGTGGTACAAGTTTATCACCTCCAGAATCCTGATCTCGCATCAGTTTTATGCTCTCCTGCATTCATTTGCCCAGTCACTCCACTCACTGTGGCTCAGTGGAGAACATGACCCACAGGACATGGCTGGAAATTATCTGGATGTCACCAGGAACAGCAGGTGGGAAGGAGTCCTTTCCCACTTTCCTCTTCCCTTTCCTTTTCCCAGAGCAAGAAATAGAGCAGCACACAAATGATCCGACCATCCATATTTGCAGACCATTTCTGCATGTTTGGCACGTGACTTCTTCAGCAAGAGTGGCATGCAATCAAGGCACAGCCTTTAATGCTGGAATGGGGGGGGTTTACCTTCTACTAACTTATGGACAGGAGAATTAATGAAGCAAAGAGACAAAAGTAAAGCACTTTGGCCTCCTCTCCTTTAGCGTGACATTGAAAAGTCGGTGGGATGAATCCACCACCTGACTGTGTCACATTTTTACTTTCACAGATTTCATACTCAAATGGAGCTTTCCTTGTTTTTAATGCAAGGAGGCCTGTGCTGCTTGACTTTGTTGACCAAATGAACTCCTGATTCTGGTCCAAAAGCTGCAATTTAAGGATAGCATGACTTTTAAGGGAAAAAAAAAGCCAATCTTAATTTAAAGATTTCTAATGATTCAGAACAATTCACAGCACACGCCAGGACATTGTTTCAGTGATCCCCTATCTTCATAGTAAAAGTCTACCCAATTCCTTATCTAGCTTTCATTTTCTAGCTACTCCATTTTCTTATGGACAGAAGAGTTTTATTCATAAGCATTTCTGTTCCCTCTGCAGCCTTCTACAAATGACCCCTTAACCTTCCCTTTGAGAAATGAGTCAGACTGAGCTCAAGTCTTTTGTTATGAGCTCAAGACCTGTTGTTACGCTTCTCCTTCAGGTCCCTTCCACCCTTGTGCAACCTCTCACATCCCCCAAAACTGGTGTCACTGAACAGTGAGAAATCAGACTAATATTCCTACAGTGTCCCAGCAATGCCAAATACCCAGTCATGACAACACCATTCCTCCTGGACTGTAAGCTCCTAATATTCACAGAGGAATTATTTCACCCATTACCACTCTGATGTTAACATTCCAAGAGCTTTCCAATGTTTTTCAGATGCTCTCCAGCCATCCTGCCATGTCTCCTCACAGGCAGGCATCTTCCAAGTTACCAACAGAATGTTCAGAGTTTTTCCTTTAGAGGTGCACTTGAACTCCTTAAAAAAGAAAAGAAATGAAAATCCAAGTGTCCTTGAAGTGTGCTACCTTCTTTCACTGGAGAAACAAATACAAAAAAAAGCTGGAGGAGCTTGTTCTTTGAGAAAAGGGAAGTGTGACTAGGTAGGAAACAGGTCAAATGCTGAATGCCTGAAGACACCCAACACGTCTCCTCTAAATCATCTCTGCCTGCAGCCAGGTCTTTGGCAACAGAAACAAAAATGTGCAACTGGCCCTGGCCTCTGGTGCTAGATCAGAAGAAAAAACTGCTTTTGTGGTAAGTTCCCAAGATAAACTATTAAGCAAGCCCAAAGGAGTCATGTGCAAACATGTTATTGACTCCACACAATAAATCACTGCTTTTCAAAGCAAATCCAGTTTTGCATTTCTTGTTCACAAATTTGGTTGAGACAAACAGTGAGAAGCAAACCCTAAGCCTTTGAACTTCTCCATAGTTTGTGTACTTGAACAAATTAGGGTTCCTTTCCTTGAGGCTGGCAAATTATCTTACTCTGTATAAATGCTTAATGCAAATGACACGAGGAGCTCAGAGACAAGCTGCTCTCATTTCCACAATAATTTCTAAACAGAGGAGCAGACCTCCCTCTGCACCAACTGGAAAGGGACAATTGCTGCCCTCTGAAACCACCACAAGATGCTGCAACACCAACAAACATCCGAGTTAGGGGCTTTGCCAAATCAGTACCTTGGTCTTTCCTGTCACAGAGGGACAGGAGCAAAGAAAAAGATCCAAAGGGAAAAAAACCCATGTTTACCAATCTGAAGAAACTAAAGCAGAGCTAAAAATAAATGTGTAAGACCTCAACTCTGATAAAACTTTCCAAAGGAGAACAACAATATTAAGCATCTCTGCTCACAACGACACCCTCAGCAACTTCTACTAATAACTCTTAGGTGTGATACAGAGCATGGGAGCCCCAAAAGGCCCAGGGTCACCTCAGCCTTAGTGCTTTGCACAAACATCAAGTGCCTGTTCATGTGATGGCTGCAGAAATCACCTAAAGCCGAGAGGCAAAAAGGCCAGTTCAGCTGGGAGAGGAGCAGGGACTTTGCTCAGCTACTGGGGTGGGGGTGTCAGGGACAGAAGGAGTGTTTGCTTCTCCCTGGAGTATCTTCATCTACAGCCCTAGCAAAGCTGATTGAGTTTCCCACAGCTGGTCTAAACACTGAGCCAAAAACTTTCAAATAAAGAGAATTTTGAAAACAAACAAAAACTTTCATGCACAACCTTTTCTGTTTGGATTGATAAATTCTGTAGGGTTTGGTTTTGTGTGGTTTTTTTAAATGTTATTCCAAGGAACTACCCAAAATATATTGTATTTAATAACAATCACATTTCAGATTTTTTGCGCCCAAAGTAAGCTCAGCAAAACATCCTGGAGAAAACAAATCTCCAGTAAACCTGAGGGCACAAAAAATATAATTGCCCTCCTTTTTGATCAGCTTCCAAGTTGTTTCTTCAAAGGGCAAATACACCTTTCTCAGAAACCTGGCACATCATGCACATACCTGCCTTTAACACTTCAAAGGTTCAGGATGGGTACACAAGTCAGCTGTTGTGGATATCCCTGAGCTCTGGCTTTTGTTCACAGCAGAACCACCCAGTTGGGAGCTGCACCAGAAACCTTTCAGTTCCCTTCACATCTGAAGAATGGGGTTCAGGACCTAAGTGACACACAGGCTTCAGGTTCACCATATGAACAGGGGGCATTTTCATCAATGAGGTGCTGCAGAACAGCTTTATGCAGTCAAAATCCTCCACCAGAAGCACCAAATACAAGCTTTTGTTATGAGCTCAAGTTCTGTTGTTATGCTTCTCCTTCAGGTCCCTTTCATCCTTGTGCAACCTCTCACAACCCCAAAAACTGGTGTCACAGTGAAAAATACTACAACTGCACATTTGGTTTTCAGGATGTTCAGGATCCCCTGCCCACCATTTCATGGATTCTGGACATGGCAGTAGTTCCTGCAAAAGCCATCCTGTCAAAAAGCTTACCCAGAGCTGAGTAGTGCATCGGCTTCCCTCGGAGAGGGCTTATCTCAGTATTAACTCTGCACTGCAACAAAGGGTTCTGGGAAGAAAAAACAGCTTTGGTGCTTTTGAATTCCCAGGTGTGTTAGCACTTTCTGACAACAACCACGCTGCCCAGTTTTGGTTGGTGGGCAATTCAGCTCAGCGGGGTTTTCTTCTATCACTAATGGCTGGTGGAAAGACAACTGCAACTCAGCTTCCTGAGGTGGCATTTCAATGCCCAGGACACACCTGTGACCCTGCAAACAAACTCCTCTCTAACATAGGTACCTTCCTTAGAGGAATTCAGCACAAGTACTACTACAAGGTCCTTTTGTTGAGCCATCTTCTACAGGACTGAAACTCTGGCCTCCACTGGGTGGGTAAAGTCCAGAGGTAACAGTGGAGAAGCTGCTTCTTTCCCTAAGTCCATAACAAAATCTGAGAAAATTGCCAACAGGCTCCTGTAAGTGTAGCTTTTTATAAGTCCTGTGCAAAATAAGTATGATGCATGCAAGAACTTTTATTGATTCATAAATATGCTTGTATTAAAACACCAGGAAAAAGACTGGGAGAAAGAGAACGGGAGAAAGGAAGGATCCCAGGAATTTCCCTATTAAAAAATATTATCACTGATGAATTTTTACATTCTCTTTTGTCTTAAGGATAGCAAAAGACTCCAGCCCACCAGTTATGCTGCGCTGCTTTCATTTCAAGGTCACCATAAGGACTATGTGGTCAACGAAACAGCAATTAGAACACAAGGAGGCCAAAAGCACATTAGAAAATCCTCTGGAAGTCTTGGTATAATCATGATTAGGAGAAAGGGGAAATTAAGGGCAGGAGAGACAGAAATGCTGTTCTCTTTGGATTCCTAAAACATCGTTCCATTTCCTTCAGACAAGTGGGGATCACCATCTTCCTAGTGACCAAACTGCCTGCCCCAAGAAAAAATTAATCACAATAAAAGACCTCATTTGACTTCTCAGTCACTTGCCAAGAAACAGAGACACGAACACAAAGCAGAGGCAGGAGCTGTTGCCTGGGAAGCCAGAGGAAAAGCACGGGTTAATTTCAAACACTCAAAATACCTGGGAGGGCACTTCTTTATAATCATGCTTGATTAGATTAACCCCACTGAAACTACAGCAGCAACATCTGCAGAGCACAAAACCTAGTCCTTTCGGTCTGATTCCCACAGTCACAAGAACCTCAGCAGGACTGTATCCATGATGAGGACATCACAGTGGGTGAAGGAGGGAGCCTTTCAAATCACCCAACACTTTTGTTTCAAGGGCTCCCTGACTCCAGCCTCCGGATGCCAGAGCATGCTGGCCAGCACACAGCAGCAGCTCCAGTGTTAATGCAGAATAAGGAGGAACTCGGATCTCAGGACACACCAGCAGCTCATGGACAATACTAAAAAAGTTAGAGGAGCAACACCAGAAGCATCTCTCAATGGTGTCCAGCCCACAACTCTCCATCTACATGCCATCCCCAACACCCCTAAACTAACACAAATGTCCATGTTGCTGCACCTGGCAGCAAACAGCACAGAGAGGGAAGGGACAAATTAATGAGTAACTTCCCTCATCCCTCCCACCAGCTACAGACCAGGGCAGATCTCACAGATTGCTCAGCATGGGAGCCTGCAAGTAAAAGTTCATTCTGTAAGCATATTTGTAACTGATCTGGGAAAACCCTTCCACAAAAAAAACAAACACCCAAGTATCCTCAACATTAATCACCACCCCTCACTTCAAACCAGCCCACAACAATGATTAAAAGCAAATGAGTAACGCAGGGAACTGCTATTCCCAAATGAGGCAACAGAGGGTTAGGATGTCTGAAGATGGGCAAGAGAAGGGAATTTCCATTCCACCATCAGCACATCTGCTTTAACACATTCCCCAAAGCCACCTTCCTCCATAGCCACTTACTTGTGTCTGATGCCAAATCATTTCTTTATCTGTGCATGTGTGAGTTTGGCTCAAAGGAAAGGAGCCAGAACTTCATGCGTAGGACCAAGATGAAGCAGCAACATGAGACAAAACAGATGCTGAGCTTACTGCAAATCTCTCACAAGTGAAGGTAAAAGGTAAATATCCCTTCCCTCTTTGGGAAACACCACCTGGCAAACCAGCTGCCGTTTTGCAGCCTTGCTTCATGAGTTAAATAAGCTGAGTGGCTTGAAGGCTGATTGCCAGCACTTGGGTCAAATGCTCAGCTGGTCAAATGCCCAGCTCCACCAACATCAAAGCATCTCCAGCCATTTACAGTAGCTGAGGAGCCAGCCCTCTAAAGCTGCAGACTACAGGAATGTGGGCTCCCCAAATAGAAATCTGCTGATCACATTTCCAAAAGAGACTCTGGCCTCACGACCAGCTTCTCTGCAACACTGCAAATTGGCAAGTCTACAGACCCCACCTAAATTGCTCTGGCATCACTTTCCAGAGACTTTAAGATTAGGAAAGATATCAGCTCTTCATGCCAGCACAGGGCGGGTAGTTCTCATTTTTCTGCCCTGTCCAAGAATCCTCACACAACCCCACCCTGTCACTCCAGACAGATGCCACTGTCAACATCATCTCAGGCAAGTTTCCAAATATGAGTGTCACAGAATCCTAGCTTTGTCGTTCCACATCATCTTGCAGTCAAGTCTCAGGGTAAGACACTGACAAAAATAGTCCACTTCCATTCTGCTGGGAGAGTGAATACCAGAAAGCATACCCTGCACACAGCAGAGGTGTTTGGCACCCAAACCTGCACCAGATGAGTTGTAATCTTGTAGAAATTTGAACCTAACCTTACAACGTAGCACTACCACATCACAGGCTTCCTGCCAGAGCTTTAGCAACAGGAGGAAAGGACTGTTCTCCCTCAGATGTCTTTCCCTCTCTGGTCTGGGATGCAGTCCCACCATCAGTCACTCCAACAGCCATAAAAACCAGCTGATCTTCAGCATGAGTATTTGGGACCTCCCGATCAGGAATGAAGGGAAAGGCCACATTCTCAATGAACCAGCTAAACTCAGGGATTTCCCTGGGAAGAAGCAAGTACTGCAATGTGAAGCCAGCATCTGCATCAACCCATTCTTAGCTGCAGCAGGAAAGGGCAGAATGTAGCTAGGAGGGAATTAAATCCTTACCCTACTCCCCACGCTAGTATAGGGCCCTTACATGGCTTTACCTTAAAGCCAGGCAAGTCACTGCCTTCCTACAGGAACCTGCTTTCCTCTCCTATAATCCTGTCACACTGAGGTGGACTGAGATGCTGAATTCAGTCCACTTGTGAAGTTGCTTCTGCGGAATGGTCTGAAACACCACAGGAAGCAGGTGAGTCCAGAACAGAAAGAAAACCTGCTTTAGAGTAAATAAATCTCCTGGGTGCATTCTTTATTATGTTAGAGTAAAACAAGCTAAGGCTCCCTGGAACTAAAGTGCAAGCTGAAACGTGCCTCTCTTTTTACACCTCTCATTGCTAACTACAGTGGTTTCCATTGCAGAAAAGCACAACAATGACACTTATGGCACTCTTAATTATAACAAATATCTAAAGCCTTTAAAATATTGGTGTAATCATCTAAAGGGGGCAAGGCTCAATTACCAAGGCTATTTTCTCCTATTTTATCTAACTGAGAATAACCATTAAGAGGTTGTTCTACAAGATGTGATGGATTTAACCAGATGCTCTCATAATTTCTACTGCAGTGCTTGAAAAAAATAGCTTCTATAAATACACTGAACAGCCAATGAATTACAGAAGCATGAAATAGCTTCAGTAAGGTTAAAAGCATTCTGGCATCATATAGAATGCACTGGGACCTTGTTGCAGTTCTTAGATAATACTAATGATGATTTTAAAAAGGGGGTTACCCACTGAAGCTGCAGTAGGAGAAATTATTGTCTTCTCACTCTCAAGATGTTGATTTGTCAGCTATCTGTAGAGGCTAAAGAAGGAATCTGTGTAAACAGGACACTGAGTAAAAGGTATGACCTTGAAGACCAGGTCAGCCCCCCTCTGCTGGTACCTGCAGAACAAAATCGATATTCAAGACTAAAAGAAAGAATCATATACTAACAAGCACCATGGCTCACTCTCCTGGACTTTAATGTTAGAGAAGGGTCTAATAAGCCACACTTCACCTATCAAGACTTGCTAAGCTTCTAAATTCAAACAAGCCTAACAATAGATAGGCTGAGTTCACTTTCTGAATCAGAGCTGCAGGCGTGTTGTGTATTCTTAACAGAGCCACATGCCCAAGAGCATTAAGTGCTGCTTGCTGATACCTTGCTGATCATCAGGGGAAGCCCAGCAGAAATATTCTGCATAGAAAGCATTGTTCCCAATTTATTTTTGATACTACTAATTCCTATTTTTATTAGGGAAATCACCATCACAGTAATAATTTTTAAATGCTGATGAGGAGGCTTCACATTACAAATCAATGCTTTGGACAGGGATTTACAGCACAACACAGGAGGCACTCACATCCAACTAGTACTGGACAGAAATGCCATCCCAAATTCTTTTGAATTGCCAGTAAATCCTTCTTAAACTCACCAAAAAGGATCCTGTCACTTTATGGGGCCAGTCTGTGTCTAAAATAACTAAGAGAAACTCAACACTGCACAATACCAAAGCAGAACAAACACAGGGTTGTTAAGCCACATCATCTTCCAAAAGAAACAGTAGGATCAGTGAACAGTAGAATTTGCTCAGAAAAATCAAAGTATTAATGGACCACACAGAAAAAACACAACATTACACAGGTGAATCACTTCAAACTCAGTTTTACCTCTTATCATGCCCATGTGTCTCAGCAACCCTGTGTCATCATGGATATGACCTCATTTTACACATCACATACATACGATCACTCACTGGATTACACTCAAGCGTCCAGGAACCTCTTAGGAAGTAAAATTACAGCATTTTTTAAAAAAATATGGCAAGATGTAATAGTGTTACATAGCAGGCCTTATGGCCACCCTCATTCATGGCTAACAAACATAGGGTGTGTAGAGGAAACCTTCATATGTTCTGTGCCACAGTGTCACCTTCACCTTGCCCAGTGCTCACAGGACTGCAGTGACAGAGCTCTACTTAAACCAGAAGAGATGCAGACCAGGACACAACACTCCAGCATGAAAGGTGATGTTGATGAAACAGAACACAAACACAGACCACACAGACCTGCAGCTCTTCAACATACTGCACCTGCATATTCCCTATAGGAGGTGGGAGTGCCTTCCCATTTCACAACTTGTCAAGGCAAACCACAGCTCCTTGTCCCACCACGTGATCTCACCCTGCTTCCAGCACAATGTCTTATTCCTTTCCATGTTTTGCTTGTAATTTCCAGCAGGGAAGCCAAGATGTTCCTGATAACCTTGACATTCTCAAAAGGAAGTCTGCAAGGTAAGACCCCTCACTAAATCAGCCTGACAGCACTGAGTTTCCCTAACACAAATGTAGGGCCACTTGTAGCTGAAAACACACCCCAAGTGCTGTTGGGCAGAGGGAGCACATTACGAGGCACATTATGGATGGTTTAAGTCTCTTTTGCCCTGTATCAAAGCAACTCAGTCTGTTTCTCTGGTCTGTTACCAAGCTCTGTCCTGAATATGCACAACAAGAGATTTCAGTTTAGCAGCCAAGGTAACACAAGGTTAAATTCTGGCAGGAATTCTGCTTAGTTTCTGTTTGACTGTATCTCATTTCATTCCATTTTCTCTCATCTGGTGTCTTTGAAAGCAACATATTAGACTTTGTTTTGTCCTAAGGAATTAATTAAATTTAAAATAGATTTTCATCAAGTTTATTGTTTCATTCTGGGAATCCCGGTTTTAAATCATAAACTCAGAATGGTTAAGGTTGGAAGTGACCTTAAAACCATCAGGTTCCAAACCCCTTGCTATGAGCAGGGACAACTCCCACCAGACCAGGCTGCACAAGCCTCATCCAACCTGGCCTTGAACACCTCCAGGGATGGGGCAGCCACAACCTCCCTGGGCAACCTATTCCAGCACGTTACTACTCTCATGGGGAACAATTTCTTCCTAATGCCTAACCTAAATCTCCCCTCTTTCAGTTTAAAACCATTACCCCTTGTCCTATCACTGCTCTCTCTGGTAGAAAAGCTCCTCCCCAGCTTTCCTGGAGCCCTTTCAGGCACTGGATGGTGCTCTAAGGTCTCCCTGGATCCTTCCCTTCTCCAAGCTGAACAACCCCAAATCTCTCAGCCTGTCTCCATGGCAGAGCTGCTACAGGCCTTTGACTGCCTTCTCTGCACCCTCTCCAACAGCTCCATGTCTTTCCTGTGATGAGTGCTCCAGAGCTGGACACATAAAACATGGAAGAGAGACTTAAGAATTACACTCAATGGAAGCATATCATTCACTTTTGGTTTGGAAGGTTTGCCCACAACCGTGGAGTGACACATTTTTATGTTGCCTTTTGTAAGTGTGAGGAGCCCACAGCTCGACTGAAAAATTGAGACAGAAATGAGTAGATGCAATTTTAAGTGCCTCCAATTTAAAACAAACCTGGAACACTTCTATAATTCCCATTCTTTAAAACAGAAAAAATAAGTCATTGGAGCAAAAATGTAGCAAGTTACCTTCACTCTACAATATTGAAAAATTAACTGTGAATTAACTCCTTAAATACTTAAGAAAATCAGGCTTTTTACATATATAGAAGAATCCATAAAAACTGCAAAAAATGTGGGAAAGAAATTGCTAACAAGTTTGCTCATGTTTTCACCTGAAACCATTGTACCAGGCTCAATGCACAAAAGGATTTACTGCACCCACTAAGTCAGAACTGGCTATTAGTGTGTCAGTACTGACAGCTCTGCTGAATTGGTGCAGGTTTTCAAGCTCATAACTAAACAACCAACCCTGTATTTCCTCTGAAAATAAAGGACCACAAAAGAAGCCTTGACTTACAACATATTGGTCTCATGCTGGCTAAACACCCAAAAGTCGTTATGCCCACATGACTGTGACAAAATCTATTAATGTAGGACATCAATGAATTCCCAGGAAATGAAAAGGTTAGCATTTTCAGGGAGACTCCATTCCCATTAGAAAGAAAATTTCCAGTTTGATAACTGAGAGAAATAAAGGCCTATGTATATAGCTGCAAGGATGAAAATTTCTCATCTTTGTCATCTTGCTGCTAAGACCCCAAATTTCAGCTCCCGAAAATTTATGCTCAGTATCAAACTTAAAATGAAGTCTCCCAATTCTGAGCCTGCAAAAAGTTTAATTTTTATCCCCATAAAACACACAGCAAGGAGTTTATGAACCTTTTTTTTTTTTTTTTTTTTTTTTCTGAGCAATAAAACATCTGGCTTAAAATTCTTCAAATTAATACAGGAAGAAGTAACATTCAGGTTTTATCATTTGGGGGTGGAAAGAGAGATTTTTTTCTTTTCCCCTCACTGATCCTCAGAAACACAGTTAAGGGTGTCTGAAAATGCCTCTGGCTCTCCTTTAGCCATAGTATTCCAGCTGGTGATATAGAAATACTCCTGATGCTGAGCTCATGGGGTTAGTTAGAAGCTTCATTACTGAATGATCCTGAAGTAGCTGTAATGATTACAAAATCAAGTAAGCACTGAGTATTTTATCCTAATGAGTCGCCTTAATCTAAGGCTCAACTATAAATCACAGCACTAGGAGAATTACAGTGGCCTTCCAATGGAAGTCTGTGGCACGTATTCCCACTAGAAGCTATTTAATATGCCTGGCAGAAATGCAGAGACCCTGGCATCGTGAACTTCAGAGCACCTCAACATCATGTGGCTCTCTTTACAGTCACTTTCAAGGCTGACAGATCTGAGCAGTGATAGAAAATCAATGCACCCATCTGGAAGAGCTAATATCTGAGACTTTTTCCATCTCTTACGTGTCTTACTGAAAGTACCAAGGAGTGTCTCAGGCTCCTTGTGAAATTCTGCAGCTACAACTGGAGAGCTCATGTTGACTGAAAAGCCTCAGAGAGTGATTCAACCTGGACAAAACTGAATAAATTAATTTCACAAGCCTGTACAACAACTATAGTATTGAGAGGGTTTCATACTGCCATTTCTGATAAGGACATGAGTTATTTAAGGAAAAAAAAAGAGGAGGGAAAAATAAGCACGTGAAACCAAACTGGAAGAGAAGAAATTCCACATGCGACCACTGTCCAGACACAATAGCCCATTTTTGCCTAAGGTTTAATATTGATTAAAACACTAGTAATCTGTTTCAAAAGACTGAGCAGACAAGCACCAGTTCCTTGTAACTTCTTGGCCAAGATGTTTTGAGGACAAAACACCATATTTTTGTTTGTTTTCTAACACAAACAAGGAACCACAGATTCTCCTGACTTTTTTGCTTCAGCCTTCTGTCTTCATTTTTTCTCTCTCTCCTAAAGCTACTGATGTACACATATATTCAGAGCATAAACACCACCTCTGTAAAATGTTGTCTGGGGAAAATTAAACCAATACTGACTTTCTTGATCAGTCCAAAGACCTTTAAAAGCCATCTGGTGAAAAAACACTAATGCTATGTCCCTGGAATAAGACTGCAAATCTTTTGAGTAGCTCATAAAAATGGTAAGATGACCATCTCCAGAGCTGGGCCCTACTGGGTGATTTCTGCAGCTTAGAATTGCTGTGCTGGAGAGAGAAAAAATGAGTTTTCAAGTGAGCTATTTACAACTCATGCAAGAAAGAAGAAAAGCCAGTGCTGATCCTCCAAAACTAAAATTATGTTTGACACAGAAAAATACAATGAAATCCCTTATGGAAAAGCAGGCCATGACTTCCAACCCAAACACCCTCTTGCCTCTTCGCTTGTGGCCAAACAGGGAAGTTTGCAATTGAAGGCCAACTTCAATGCCAGCTCCAGCCCAGTGAGAAGCTACATTTGAGGCAGGTCCCCAGGTGACGTAAACTGTTACCCTTCCATAGCTACATTACTCTGAACTGTTATCAGGTCTCCACTTTCAATGCATTACAGGCTTTTTCCACTGGCAAAACCTGATTTCTATATTTCCTTTACCAATTAACTAAATATCACAACCCCTCCTCTAAAGAGAAAATGCAAATGGGAAACCTCCTCAAGGTTTTGATAGGGTTGAGGAGAGGGAAGGAATGAAGAAGCACAACCTGAGTTAGTGACCTAGCAAAGCAAAAAAGGGAATTTCTCATTCTGGGAATTTAAAAAGGAAAAGCAAATTGCAAGGGATTCTTTCCTAAGCAAGGCTCTTCAAATGCATCTGGTAGGCATGATGACTTGTTAAATTTCTAAATGTTGGATAGTTGTTAAATTGTTGTCCTGGTGAATGAATCCATGAAAAATCCAACATTCCCTGCCAAGGCTCTGGCACATAACTCCTAAAACTGCACTACTGAATGTTAATAATCTACTTAAATCAGTATTTGCAGATGAACAGTTACCATCCATGATGATCACTGAAATGGAAAATGTGGAACAGGGCAGCTCTTGTAAAGACCCTGATCTCTAAATAAGGCTGGTGCCAGATCACCTCCCACAACAAGATCAAAGCATGAGTCCTTCACTAGCCAGGACAGAGGATGGAAAGACCCCTGACAGCAGAATATGACAGCCAGTAGACATTCACACCTTCAAGAAAAAATAACACAGGCTGCAGAAAGTCCCTGAGGACAGAACAAAGTCCCTGATTAAAGCTCAAAAGCCCCACAACCCCTAGAATAATCTCTTTTAGTTTATTAAATTGTCCACGTTTCTTTTGTGCTATCTAAAGTAAAGACAATTTGTTTTCAAAAATTATTTTTGCCACAAACACATGTGCCTGAATGTTCAGAAAAAGCACCCCCTGAGTTTGAACCCAGGGCCAAAGGCTGTTCTTAAACATGCACAGACAACTGAGGAGTGTTGTGATTTCATCCCTGGGACTTGGACTGCTAGATGTGATGCCCTTCACACAGAGGGGAAAAAGAACCATTTCTGACCAGCAAGAGTATCAGGAAAAGAGACATTTTCATATCCAGAGAAGAGTTGAACCCGATGATAAATTTAGTGTAGCTGCAGCCCACTGGGGAGACAGCTGCGAAAGATCTATCTCAGGTAAGTACAGGAAATAAATCACCTCTGGGTAAGCAGAGACAGCAGCTTTGTGCTTCAGTTGCATCAGGTTGAATGCTGAAGCAATGTTTGGTGTACAAAAGTCTGCTTCACCCCTGCTTAGGTATTTCATGGAAAGGGACAATGGCCACCCTCAGAGCAGCACCTGGGGAAAGCAGGAGGGTGCCCTGCAGATACACCTTGCTGCTCCCAGATGCAGGGGCTGTGGGGACCTGAATTCCTGTCCAGCTCTGAGCACAGGGGGAAGTGAAAGACACTGCCTTCAGCGAGACTAACAACAGGCCCAAGCTGTAGAAGAACAGTGCCTGGACCCAGAAACAGGACAGGACCGGGCCAGCGCAGCCACCGTCTGCCCCCTCCCCTGTCCTTGTGTTGATCTCCTTCTGTGTCCATGACAGGGCAAAGGACAGGCAGCTGCCAAAGATTGTGTTGTAGAAATGTCTTTCATATTATGAACAGCCCTTCAGTTGCAACCCGTATCAGCTGCTGCTTTCTTCAGTGACACACAGCTGCAGCAAGTTAAGAGCAGCAGCAGTGACCCTTCCACAGGCAAAGGCACAGTCCATTTCTCATGTGTGAACACCCTCACAGCACCCACAAAGTGAGAAAACCTCCAAAAAGCAACAGCCTAGTGAGTTGCCAAGGTGTCCTGGCTCAAGGCCATAGTTTTCCAACTAAAGTGTATCTGGCCTCTGCTTCCAGTAGGGCAGAGATATAGTTTAAAGCAGAACTTTCTGGGTTTTTACAAGATTTTAACACCCAACTCCCAGCATTTCCTCATTACAGACGTTTTTCACAGAGCTGATAGTTATTTAAGGATATTAGAGTTCCACAGGACTTCTTTTCAGAGGTAGAAGTGGAAGAGGGACTAAAAAACCCACACTGATATGCAAACTGTACTTATTGAATGTACTGTGTCCCCCTTATATTGAGATATACAACTAGCATGAGTATGTTCTCAAGTTTTCACTATGTGTTATTTGATATTCAGAAGGAGCTTTAAGTTGCTACAACACAAAACAAATGTGATAATTCTAGAACATACCACCTTTCAGCTATGCTTTAGGTTTCCTTATAAAATGAACATTTATTTTCTCTAAATGTAATTTTTTTTTGGTCTGAGATCTTCTGGATAACTACTAACATATGAAGAAATAATTATTACATCTTAAAATGTGTACCTCAATCCACAAAAAAACCCCAACAACTCCTATTTACTGATTAAGATACCAGAATTCACTACCACCTCAGGGGAGTTGTCTTCATCTTACAATTCAGCTTCTTTTACCAAGTACCAGGAAATAAAGAGCCTACCCCCAACTCCTCTGTAATGACACAATTACACTATTATTTTAAAGGAACACACAAGCAGCACATACTTTATTAAAAAAACACTTGTATTTATTTTTGATCTTCAATTGACCTCAAGCTTTCTGAAACTCACAAGTGGAAGGGATTTCCTACATGAGAAGCATCTCATTATCATATTAATCAACCGTAGCTGCACACCATTAATGGACATTGAGGGGGCTATTTCCATCACCTCCAGCTTCCATTCCTAGCCACAGAAAGCAAGGGTCAGGTGGATATTAAGCCCTAAACACCACAAAAAAAACAAACCCAATTATCCAGTGTTATGCACTTGCTCTGAACAGGCTTAAAAGACTGCACACCAGCACTGCAAACTCAAGCCTCTGCTGCACCAAACGCTCCCAGTCTTTCCAAACTTATTCTTTGAAGTCCTGGGAGCATCATGGCATCTAACCCCCCACCACAGTCAACTGGATAATATCCTCTTGCTCTGTAAAATGTCTATTTGAACACCATCCTTAGATCCCATGTGAGAACTTAGGCACTGGCTCTGAGTCACTGTAAAGCAGGATTAACACTTGATCATCGCTAATCCTTAGGATTGATTTACCACGTGAGAGTGATGAGATGCTGGAATAGGTTGCCCAGAGAAGCTGTGGCTGCCCCATCCCTGGAAGTGTTGAAGGGCAGGTTGGATGGGGCTTGTGCAGCCTGGTCTGGTGGGAGGTGTCCCTGCTCATGCAAGGGAATTGGAACCAGATGATCTTTGAGGTCCCTTCCAACCAAAACCAGTCTGTGATTCTGTGGTTACACAGAAGGGAGATTCATGCTGCTGTGCCATGAACTTTAGCTACCAAGTGTTAGATGCATGTTAGAAACAGAAATGTAGAGTTTTGTGGAGATGAGGATGTACCCCTAGGCTGAATAGTGTCATTTAAATCACATCATTTGAAAAACAAAAACAACAATAACATTTAGTAACCATTTGTAAACCATCATAAAAGTTAGCAAGGAAAACCTTCAACTGAAATCTTCAGTTCTGATCTTGTTTTTAGTGGTAACTTCTTATCCTCCTGAAGAAATTACAGTGAAGCTCATTCCTAATTTGAAACATTTCCTAACCAGAAGTGGTCTGCATCTACTAATATTTGTTTTAAAGAGTCATTAAATTTATTCAGAATATAAGCTATCTGGAGTGAAAGATTTAAGATTCTGAAGGGAAAAAAAAAAAAAAAAGAGGCATTTTCTATTTATTATATTTCCCTTTTTACTTCTCACTCAGCACAAACTACAGATGGAAACAGAATTCTGATTTTAAAAGCATAAAATCAGGCTTTCTTCAAACATCCGACAACAAAATGTATACATGTAACTGCAAGATGTTATCAAGTGTATCACAAGATTTAAAGGGATACTTTTTTATGAAACAAGGCTCTGTTCTATGCAGTCACATCAGATACTTCAAATTGTTTCACTGTCACAAACTTTAAACCTTTAGCATCATCATTTTCAGGCTCATTTTTATTCAGGCACAGAACTTGAAACTAGCACTTTGTTTCTCCACTCTGATTACCCTGGCACTGAAATGAGCTTAAAAAGCCAAATGTAATTGTATAAAAAACAACTTTGGAGCCAAGCAAGCAGCTACCTCCAGCCTAACACAGCTCCATGCCTTCACCAGTTTACCTTTTGCTGGTGTTTTCTATCAGCCCAGCTCCTTGCAAGTGTTTATTAAAAATTCTGGTTAATGCATCAATTGAGTTGATGATCTGATTTGTAACAGAGCTGATGGAAGATGTATTTATGCAACAGGTTATCTATCAACATGTGATTTTTTTTTCTTTATTATTATTTTGTGGCTTCTACCATGACTGATTGCAGAACAGAATTAAAAAGACCAAAAGCTGAACTATCTGAAGAGCTGCAACAATTCCTTTTTTCCTCTTCTGGAAAAGGCATGCTGCTCTTTTGACTGACTGCTAAATCCGAAGTCTCTTCTTTTAAAAATGTTCAATTAAACTAAGCACTGCCATTAACTTGAAACCTTTTTCAGGCAGCTTTGAAAGGAAAAAGGGAAGCAAAAATTTTGGCAGAAGCACAAGTACAGTACCATTTACTGTGGATTAAGTTAGGGCTGTTGATTCTGTTCATAATTTTCATTCAAAGTCCATGACTATAAACAGCTCATTTCAAGAAAAGCTGCTTGGCTTGTTTGGTGCTTTTTATTTTTTTTTAAAAAACTGATTTTTGTCTCATGAAACTTCCAAAGGAATCTGGCAGTCCAGAAATTCATCCTTATGTGCATTACAAGCAGTTGTTTCAACAGTGTCCATGTTTTAACACAGTCAAAATAAAAATGTACAGGATATTGCTCAGCTGGATTTCTCTTTCCTTACTGCAGTGCTTACCAGACTTGAAGTGTAATTTATCATGTCACACTTTCCATCTAAACCTACTCCCACCTGAATCCACAGCCCCATGCTTCCCCTCTCCTTCTCCCAGGGCTGAAAACTCCTCTTGGCACAAGCCAGCTGGCAGAAAGATGCAGATATGGACATTGATCAATACCTCCCCTACACAAGTGCTTTCACTGTAGTATGAAAGTCTCCTCTTCCCCACCTACACTACCCTCCAGCTAAGAAAGAGTAATGTGCATTCTCTTCTCTGATCAGTAAAGGAAGTGGCTGCACTGGCTGCGTGGATCTGAGAACTCTCTCAAAGGTGAGGACCAAGAGAGGAACAAACCTGCTCAGCACAGTTGGAAATCAAACACAGAGAGCTGTGTTTTTCCTCAGAGGAAGCCCATGAACACAAGCTGACCTCTGACAGAACAGCAGCAAGGCCAGTCATGCAAAAAGCAGAACTTCTGCAGCATTAACAATTCAAGCAACTCCGCAGCACTTAATACACTTTCCACGTTTCATTTATGCACCAAGGACTTCTCAAGCGAGTTCAGAGTTGGGTTTGCAGCAGAAGGGAGCAGGACAGCCAAGTGCCATAAAGCAAGACTTGGAGCAAGCAGCATTCCTACACTAACCCAGTAACAGCTCACCTACAACTACTTGCACACAAGACATTGGGAGAAACCCTAAGTAACAGGAGAGGCTGGAAGGAAACAGTGTTCCTAACTACAGTTAAAAACAGAAGTTTCTAGGGATTTCTCCAGGTTGTCAACAGCTCTGTTAGTGCCACAGGCACACGGTGATTAAGCCACTCCAGGTGAGGGTACAGTGTTTGGCCCAATTCCTTCTTTTCATTCAGAAAAGCTTTATTTCCAGTGAGTAAATGGTTTGTAAGCAAACACACCCAGAAGGCACATTGCTCCTCAGGAACAGATTCTATAGGGATGACATCCTTAGCGTGCATGTTTATCCTGTCACTGGGGTTTCTTCACTGAACACATTCCTTTACCTGTAGCTTTCCAAACTCATGTGCAAATGCTAAAACCATAAAACTATCCCTTAGTCTGCTTCTCTGCTCCCCTCTGGACACACCGAAGCATCACTAGTGAGAAACCCCACAACCAATTTCTGCTGTCACATCCATCAGTGCCCTCTCATGTCAGAGCCTCAGCCTTGTAAAACTCAATTTAACCCATAACGCAGCCAACAGCAGAGAAGACCAGCAAGGGATGCTCAAGCCAGAGCTCCAGCACTGCACACAGCAGGGCACAGCCCAGCTCAGCTCCCTCATCTTCTGAAGAAATAATTGTCTGATCCAGTTTGTTTCCCCTGCCCAGCTTCTTGCCTGTCTCTCTGTATACAGACTTAAAAGGAACAGGTCAATAAAAAAACAACATGAAAAGCTCAAATCCAAGACCAGCTACACTTGGAGGCTGGATAATGGTTTGGGAAACAAACAGACCACAGCTCTTCTTGTTTCTGGCAAAGAAGTTTTCATTCATGCTACCAAACAGGTACACAAACCCAACTGAAAGGGGCTGGGCTTGTCATAGGAGTACCTTTTTTTCCCATTCCACAGATTATTCTCTCTGTGTTAGCATAGGCACCTCTACTTCAGAAAGTCAGACAGTGAGGGATATGGATTACACACCCACCAGCTCAACATCACCCCT
>NW_009952568.1:160458-166253 GCF_000747805.2 Chaetura pelagica
GCATTCCTGTGAAGTTACCCACATGGATCTCACTGCTGCAGAAGCGGGCAGAGCTTCCTTGGACCACCATTCAGAGCACACCACTGACTCCACATGACACTTGCCAGCCCTGACAAAACAGCCTCTGAATATAGCTCCCACCAGTCTGGCCAGAGACATTAAGCAGCAACACACAGATCCAGATTACAAGCAGAATAGGCTTTTACTTTTCTTGGGATCTGGGATAAAGTAGAACAAAATATGTGTTCATTAAGATTGTAGTGTAACAGACATGACACTTCACCTTGTGTGTCCAGAATCGCAAACCAGTGATTCAGGAAGACACTCCTGTGCAGCTCAAATAAACACAATTGTACCAGCAAAGCCATGAGATTTTAGCTCCCAGTCTTCATTTGTCAAGCTAGCTACACCAGTGCTTTACAAGCACTAAGCTCCACAGATGGAACAAGTGTCCCTCATCCAGGTCTTCAGATTTCACATTTCTTGAATACAATATTCGTTCTGAAGACAGGGAAACTGCAGGAGCCTAAACTATGGCAGTGACAAAATTGCTTTTCTTGTCATCTTCCACTTCAAAACTGACCTTTCAGAGATAGGGGCCTTCTGCAAAAGTAAGAGCTCTGGAGCTCTACCACAGCTACGTGCCACCAACCCACAAGTACTCTCTGCACTGAAATCACTCCTACACTACCTCTGGTGTTTGATTTCTATCACACTTAACCAAGTCAACTCCAACATTGCTGTGGGGAGCAGCACAAGCTGGAGAAACAAGTCATATTAAAGGTTATTTTCCATCTGTCATTTCCATGGTTGCATGTGCAGTTAGTTCCCACTTCCTCAGGGAAAACAGGTCCCCAGAGAAACCCACAAAACAGCACTGTAGAGAGAGATGCAGCCCACAGCTTTGCTGCATTGCAATTGATATTCTTCTCCATCTCAGTCAGAAACTATGTGGATTTAGTACCTGTTCTGAGATTGCTCGCTGAAGCCACAGAGCCTGGCCTTTGATCTACATTCAGTCCCCAAAAGTAATGGGAAGTTGTTACATCAGTGCATACAAAATGGAAGAAATACCAAAATACTCCAGGAAAAGCAAGCAAAGGCCTGCTCCCACAACCAACATCGCTCTGAGAGGAAAGCAGGCACATCTTCAGATGTGACAATGAACAAGAAACAGAATAGGTCCTTGTTCCAAGAACAACAAGACTGAGGAGTTGGAGTTTTATTTGATTATAAATGCCAACTGTACACCTGCAACAGTTTTGTGTCTGTTTTGAATTTTACTGCAGAGCAATCCCCTTGTACAGCTAAAACAACTACAGTTACAGAAGTCATTTATTAATAGAAACATAATCATCTTACTAAATAGAGGGAAAAAATCAAGGATACTGCGAGCATGTTCTTTAAACAGGAAGCATCCAGAGTATTCCATAGCCTTTCTGTAGAAATGTTACAACAAAGTATTATGGAGACCCACACTAGCAATTCGAATGCACAGCAGTAGCAAATGAGGAGACAAAAAACAGCAGAACACCAGGAAACCACAGAAGGCAAACAAATTTTGTGACTGATGTGCCAGTAATAACCAGTGACAGATGAAACCCTCCCATTGCCAGCACTTCAGCTCTTCCACTGCAAGGCTCAGCCAAAAGGGACCTGCCACACAGTACACTGCAGTTGGAATCTAGACAAACTGTCCAGCTGCTGTTCAGACACTGATGCTCATTATGAAGAGGAGCCAACACATTTAGCCTGCTTCAGCTTCCTCCCAAGCCACCACATTTGCCTCCAGCAATTCCCCCTGCATTCCCTTCTCAGGGCAGAAAGACTTCCAACAACCCGAGTCCATGTTGGAAGGCCAAAGGAATCACCTGCCAGCAGTTATTTCCAAGGCACTCAGCAGTCACGTGCCACACAGGCAGCGCAGACATCCAGCTTTGCTTTGGAAATAAACTGATTTGGAAACAAAAAGTCAGGATTCCCCCGACAGCTGCTGCATGCTGCCTCCCAGCCTACAGCAACAAATCCCTGAAGAAGTCTGCTATGGGTTTGGAAGCAGGTACAGAAGCACTCCAGAAATGTCAAGTTGCTGAGCCATTTCCCTTTAGCCCAGCGTACCCAAGCAAGGCAGACAAGTGTTACAGAGCAAAACACCATTTATAAATTGTTTAAAACTATGACTCTTGTACAAAATTATTCATGGATTATGTCCATGAAAAGATGAAGACTACAAAAGAAATACTCTGGGTAAGAGGAGTCAGGATACACAGTACTCACCATAATCAGCTGAGAGGAAAAAGGCATGAAATTATTGTCATTAATACCCTATTAACTCAGGGCAAAAACCACGGAGCAAAAATACACAGAGCATATTACACAGTAATACCATAGGCATCACACTGACATTTTACAAACCATAACCTCTGTCCTGCTAGGACACCACACTTCTGATTCACATGGCTTCCAAGAACCTTGACATCTCTCCCATCTTTTCCTACACCAGCCAAAGAAACCCCAGTTAAAAGCAGGCAGAGCCATGCTAAGGAGGAGAGTGGTTGGGGTTCAATGGCCCAGGGAGGATTTCTAACTTCTCCAAAGGCAATCTTGATTTTGCTGCTGTTTTCCAGCAGACTGAAGGCTCAGAAAGTTCTGTGACCTGCTGCAAGATCAGCCATCCCAGTTGCAGGGCTGACAAAAGTCAGCAAGCAGAGTCAACTTCAACAGCACCTTCTCAAACACTTCCCCAGCACAGCACATTCAAGCTTACCTACCTCAAACGACAAACCTTGGTAGACACAGGCACCTGTGGGACAAAAAACATCAAAGATTAGAAGGAAGCAACAACAGCAGACTGTTCAGTGAGCTGCTGCTGCCTTGCAACCTGCAACGCAGCAGCACGTGCAGCACAGAGCAGCCACCTCTGGCCACGCACCTGCCAGAGACAAAACAAATGCAGTTTTGGTGCAGCAGGGCAAGCTTGCTTCAGAATGCAGTGACAGGGACTCTGGCCAAGATGGACTCAAAATGGCTTTAAACTGGAAGAGGATAGATTTAGGTTACACATGAGGAAGAAATTACTCACTGGGCAACCTGTGCCATTGTCTCACCGCCCTCACAGAGAAGCTGTGGCTGCCCCATCCCTGGAAGCGTTCAAGGGCAGGTTGGATGGGGCTCTGAACAACCTGGTGTAGGGGGAGGTGCCCCTGCCCACGCACAGGGGTTGGAACTAGATGATTTTTGAGTTCCCTTCCAGCCCATGTTGTTCTATGATTACATGATAGTTTGAGAGTGGCACAAACAAAGCAGAGAGAAAAAGGGAGACCTGCCAAAAGAAATTAGTTGATCTTCAAGGAAAGGTTAGAAATGCTTCTGCAGCAGCTCGACAGACCACTGGTGAGGCAGCACAAGTGCATAAGTGCAAGAAGTTGCACACTCTCTCTCACACAGAAGTCAAGGACACAGAAATCAAAGAGGGAGAATGCAATGCAGTAAAACAGGGGTGGACATGAACCTCCCGAGGACCTGACTGCACTATCACCAATAACCACTCAGCCTTGAGGAAGGCTAGGATCATAACCCATTCCCACAACCACCTCACATGCCCTGAGACAGGTGACAAATTCAGACACTTGGTGCCACTCACGGGAGGGGCAGATGTTTCCCCTCTCCACTGCCACAAAGGCCACCCCCGATGAGATGGGAATTCTCACAATATACACATAAAATGAAGCACAGAATTCTATTTCAACTTTGAATAATATCCCAAGCTCTCACTGAAATAAAAGAAAGCCACAGCTACTCAAGGGCAAAATATGGCCCTTAAAAATGCAAGGTTACACAGCATTTAAATTACATGTTAAAGGGCCATCTCTTCTCTCTGCTGCTATAAATCCTTTTACCTTTTAGAGGAGAAACAAATATGCACAGGAATATACACATGAAAACCCAATCATGGCTGGAAGAGGCAGCGTGAATCCCGCTCCTAAATCACTCCTCTGTGGGCCATGGGTCACATTTCACCTAAGGACAGGCTCACAGGACTCCTGCTTCAGTCTTCCCAGTCCTCATCACTGACACTGCCAGCCGAGAGAAAGGATCTCCAAGCAAGTGAAAGAGATATACACCCATTCAGGCATCCTTCATCTATTCTACTTCAATAAATCAAATAAGAGGTTAGAAAATAAAACCATGAATAAGTTAAATGCCAGTTCTTCCCTTAATTTTCTGAGAAACTGATGTCCTCAAACAACTACACACATCTGTCTACTGAAAACGTGACAAGAATGTGAAATCAAAAGCAACCCAAGAAGCTCAAAGATGAAAAGAAAAGAGAATGCGGGAAAAGCTGCCTCAAGGGACCACCCAGAGAACTAAGAATTTCCTCGAAGAGTGGCATTTCCCATAAAATGCAGATTAGGCAGATCTGCACAGAAAACCTTGGAGCTACACTGCTTGGAATCAAAAGCTCCAAGAGGCTGCAGAGGCACCATCAGGAATCATTTTCCCTTGCGGAAAAGGTGATGAACCACAAGAGCCCAGTGGTGTTTATCTCAACCTCAGCAGACACTTTCCAACTCATATTGACAGTAAATGAAGCCCTACCCGTGGCATGCACAGACCCAGCACCAAACAGGACCAACATGCTGCACCACCGGGTTCCACCCTCACATTCAGAGCCCCCCACAGGTACAAACTGCACAGACAACCACCTCACATTTCGACAAGTGAGCTCTGCACATCCACGGTGGTGCCAAGTTACTAGAACGCAACGCAGACTCAGCAACTACCTGTTCACTTATTTGCTTGACTCTCACAGCAATTTGTGTTGACAGAAAAAACAAACAAACATAAGCAAACACTTCATGTTACTGCACTGATTTTCAAATACCAATTATCTTCCTGCCCATCCTACCCCCCCAACCCCTATTTTCTCTCCTCCCCCACACTCTGCTTTTGGCAAGAGAGGATGATTTCAAGGTTCATCATCCAGCTGCACCTCAAAACTCAGTGCAAAACACAAGGTCACATGCTGTTGGAAGGCATATGGGCTTAATTACAGCTAGTTAAGACGAGCACAACTTGACTGCTTTACTGGTTAGCTGCCCTTCATTTTTTGCTCACTAACAGCTACAGTTCTTTAAAAGTACCAGTGTAACAAAGTAACAAGTTTCATACCCTAAAATGCGAAAAATGGTATAAAAGTCCCCACCGAGGATATGTAAACTTGAAAAATACAGGGGAAAACTATCAACATTTTAAAAAAATATATAAATCAGCATTTCCTGCTTCTGCATATTTCACTCTCTCACAAGTTACCAAGGGCAATACTACAATATGACCCAACTTTAGAGGACTTTAAAAATCCTTAAGTTGCAAATACCTTTCAGATATTTTTTTTATCCCCAATTGCAGGCAAAGCCCCTGCACGTTAAGCAACACTGCTCTTTGCTACAACGCTCCAAGGTAACCACCAGTGTGACTAACAAGTTTGCAAAGCTCACCTGGAAGGGTTTCCTCAAGTAAACCATCTTCCCACTCACACGCTGAAGCAAGTAAGGAAGAAATCCCTAAACTCTGAGCTTTGGTATTTTTGTGTTTGGATGCAAAGTGGTTGGTAGGGTAGTTTTCTGGTTTGCTGGGGGATGTGGGGTTTGCTTCTTCTTTTTTTTTATTGGTAAAAGTCTCTCAGTACTCAGTACAGGAGCACCTTCTCAGTACTCCCGACAAGTTAATAACTTGGTTTCCTACCTCATGGCTCCTCAGCTCGTATGTAGATGGGTTTAAGTGCTGTTATT
>NW_009952568.1:166286-166763 GCF_000747805.2 Chaetura pelagica
AGGATCTGGGGAGCCCGCCACTTTGGAAAACGAGCAACACACAGCGGTGTTCCCACAGGAAACGCTGGGAAAAACCAACCTAAAAGCACCGAGGCAGCCACACCAACTCACACCATCAGGAACTGCCAAGCATCCTCAGACCATAACCTTGAGCTTTCCACAAAAGCCTGTCCGGAAGGCTTGCTAAATCCTAAGAGCAAACCCAGTCACCTCAGAGCCCCCCCCAGACACCACAGGGAACCCCCCAAACCCGGGGACCCCAGCTCACCCCACACACGGGCCGTTTCCGTGAGTTCGGGCGATTAAAACCCACAAGAAGCCCTTTTTTTTCCTTTGGGATAACCCCCCCCTCAGCTCGGCAATGGGGAGGGGGGTTTCCCCCCTCAATTCCGCGCTCGCCCTGAGGAGCGTGAGGCGAGGGAAGCCCCGCAACCCACAACCCGCCTTCCCGCCTGTCCCCCCCCGAAGCGGGAGCTC
>NW_009952568.1:168971-195917 GCF_000747805.2 Chaetura pelagica
CCCCCCAGCGACGTCCCCGGCTGCGCGCCCCCCTCCTCCCCGGCACCTTCCCGGGCAGCGCTTCCCCCTCCTTCCCGGCACCTTCCCGGGCAGCGCTTCCCTCTTTCCCAGCACCTTCCCGGGCAGCGCTTCCCCCTCCTTCCCTCTCCTTCCCGGGCAGCGCTTCCCTCTTCTTCCCTCTCCTTCCCGGCACCTTCCCGGGACGCTGGTGAACCAACAGCTCCTCTTCCTCTGCAACCTGCCCTGGCTGCAGCAACACCGGCTGCGGTTTGTCCTTGGAATTAGGGAAAAGCCCGACGTGTTGGTGTGGGAAAGCGTTGCAGGGATTGCAAGTCCCCCCAGGAGTGTTTCACAGCGGGGGGTTCTTATCTGTTGGTCACACACGGGGGACTCATCATCTCCAGGGGTTTGGGAGCTTTCCCTCGCTTGTGTTTGGGTCTCACTCTTGTTTTCATTATTTTAAAAAAATGGTAATAATCAAAAAGTGTGTTTACTAAAAGGGCTGTTTCCTTGTCACATAGATTGACACCGAAATCATCTTTCCATTTCTCACCTCAAGTTCAGCTCCTTTGCTCCTCATCTGTTCCACAGATTCCCTCTGTAAGGAAGACTCAGAAAGCAACAACCTCAAATCAAACACTCGAACTCAGGAAAACCACCAAAACACTCCACAAAACCTGAGTTCAGCTCTGCCCTTTTTAACACTTTCCTTCTTGAGGCATTCCAGTGCCCATGGCACTTTCCCAGCTCCTAGTTAAAGATTCACAATTTCACACCCTCAGCACCGAGCACCTCAACAGAAGATGCTGGAACCAACTTCCCCAAGTGCTTCTGCAACGTGAAAGTTGGGTTTTCTTTAAGTCACAGGACAAAGAAAACCAGCCACAAGTTCCAAGTTTTGAAGTCGCAGCCATAAAATCACCACGTGCAAAAGCCTAAAACTGAAAACAGCTAGAAAAGTGATCCTAATTTTGCTAGTCTTTGAACTCAGTACTTTTCAGCTGGTATCAACCAACCCACTTCATAAGCTGTATCTCAGTTACCATGCAGCAGTGAGTTAGTTGCACAAGGCTGGACCTCCTCCTCCTGCTTGCCCTAAACAAAGCCTGTCTGATTAAATGCAACTCTGCCAGCTAAATTTAATTGTAATTCCTCGTGGTAATTCAATCTGTTCCATTTTTATTCACTTTTTTAATGAACTCCAAGTTGGAGGTCATTTTTATTTTTATTTTTTTCCCTTCAGGATTGTATGCCATTAATTACTGTACCATAATTCCAGCAACAAATGTGGAGAAGTGAAAGATCCAGCAGGGCACTGATCCCAGATTCAAACAGCAAATGTACATGATGAGTTTCTCGGTGCTTTACTGAGTTCATACTCATCAGCTATAAGCAGGAGTTACTTCTTATAAAACAAGGGAGCAACTCAGTGGAACATTCCTGGATTGCTTCCTGTCCTCACTTCCTCTTAGCTACTGGTAAAACTGAAAAAAAAAATGTTGCAAATATTTTCTTACCATATGACCACCTCACCAAAACACACAGCTCCTTTCAAATTACTGCTGCAGAGCCACCTGGCTCTTAGCTTTGGATCACCTGAAGACATGCAGAAACACAGCCTCTGACATCTGAGGGCTCCAGGCAGTGCAGGAGAAGAGCTCCAAGGGACAACGTAACCCAGGAAGATAAGCTACTTTTGATTGACACCACGTCACATAACAGTTAGAACAAAAATGTATCACCTGAGATTGTGATCCTTATCAATGCATCCACAGAAGCAAGATGGGTCCTTCCCTACTGTGTAAGGCAGGAAGAAAGAGACAGAAAGGAGCCATTATCAAGGAATGGCAGCTGTACTGAGGAGGTCAGTTTCCCCAGTCTTTTTCTTTCACATGTATTTTTCATGGCTGTGCTCAGTTGCACTCCAGTCTGTTTTGCTCTCCATCCTTTTTTTTTCAGGAGAAAGATGCACATTAAGAGGGAAGTGACAAAGCAAATGGCTCGCTTGCACATTTTTTGACTAATTTATCTTGCTTTCCATCTTATCCTCTGTGCTTTTACAGCTTGTTTCTCTTGTTCAGCTGCAGCCTCCCCCTCCCTATTTCTCCTACCTTCCTTTCTGCTGTTCTGAGCTTGGCTCTCCTTCCCTCTTCCTTTTCTCCCCATCTCTGGAGTACCACCCTGCTGCTCATTCCCACGCCACCACCTTGCATTTCTCACTTCTCCACCTTTCTTCCAACAGGTCCCACTGCACAGTTCACAATAGCTGACACCCTGAACACCCATAAAGCCATAAGGTATTGTTTTCTGGGAGTGGAGAGGAAACATCCTTCCAGCACCCAACTTCCTTGCTGAGTATTTTAATTTGTAAGCATTTTTCATGCTCAAACCATCTTAGTAAGTGAAATCAGGTTTAGGAAGGTCAGACCTGCTATGCTTCCTTGCACTGCGTCTGGTTTTTACTGGTCATATCTACATTCTATACCCATTCTGCAGCATCTCTCTGCTGTTCTCTAACACTCTGTATTCCAGCTCTTGACTACAGCCTCCAGCTCCAGCCCTCCTGCTGTAGAATCATAGAATCATCCTGGTTGGAAGGGATCTTGAGGATCATCAAGTCCAACCATAACCTAAATCCCCCTACCATAACCTGATTTACCCGTTCAGTGCTTAAATCATGTCACTAAGCACTATATCTACATTCCTTTTAAATTTTAAATGCATTTTTCTCTGTGCTGTGTCCTCCTGGGCCCTGCTACTACACACTACTATCTCTAAAACCCTTTCAGAAACCAAGGGATTTCAGAAGGAAGCTCAGGAGACCTCAAGGCCAACCAAGACAGCTCCTTAAGGTGTGTGTTAATAGCCAGCAGGCAAGACAAGGAAGATCCAAGCTGAGCACCAGAAGATACATAATTCCTGACAGAATCCATTCCTACACAAAGCTGTTTCAGACCATAGCACAAGTCCTGGTGCAACACAGGAGAAGAGGGAAGGTTGAAGTCAGTTCCTTCCTGCCTCCTCAGTGGACCCACACAGAGGAGCGAAACACTTCAGTGCCAAAACTCACACCATTCTGGTCTCACCAGACCTGAGAAAGTAGATTTTCTATCACAGAGAACTGGTGTTTCCACACTATCTGTCAAGGCAGTTGGTGTTCCAGGTTTAAAATCATTTGAGGTGACATACAAGTAACTTACATCAACAACTGTTCCAAAGAAGCTCTTAAGGTCAGAAGAACTCCAGATCCATAATTTACATCATTTCAGAAATCTACCCACTCCACAATATGAAGAGCTTTTCCCTCTGGAAAAGAAGACATGCAAACAAAATTACAAAATAAGCCTCAGTAGGTCTAGAGAAACAGGAGATTGTTCTAAAATGTAAAGCTTGAAAGGTGCATCTTGCAAAGTGATGATCCAACTGTCAACTGCAGCCACATTCCTTGGAACTAGTGCCACAAAATGTCACTGAGGTTGTAAGAATAAATCCTTTAAGTCCTATACTTGTATCAAGCCAGCTGATTTTTGGGACAATCAAAAAAACCCAAAAACACCACACCACACAACCTGGCAAGTAGACAATAACAAAATGGATTTTTCTGTGAATTCCCCACTTCCAGAATCCCGGACACTCCAGCTTGTCCAGTTAAAAGTTCTTCCAAGTTTTACCTGATATAAATATGCACGCCCTTCTCTGAGGCTGCTAAATCACATCAGTGAGTTCTGTAAGTGATTTGGATATGTATTCATTATATTTAATCACCTTGGACTTTTAACACCTGGTCGAACTGGTCATTGGTCTTATGTGGAAAAAAGTAAACCTCTTCTTTTTTCTCTTGTCACCATTTCCAGTCTCTCCCATGAGCAAAATTTTGCTATAGTTGCATATTTATTTATTTATTTATTAGCATCCTGGTCTATTTCTGCTCAGTCTTGTAGCTGCCTTTCTCCATAGGGAAAACTGGTGGTAAAGGAAGCATTCACTGCAAGTACAAACAATCCACAAACAACAAAATTACCTTATTCCCTTCCCTTGGAGTTCCACCAGGTGGAAGTCTCCTAATCAATATTAAATAGCAAAACCAACTCATCTTTCTGAACAGTGCTCTGCTGAATTCCAAGCAGGAAACCCTGTCAAAGTTGAAGCAAAAATCTCTACCAGTGGATGTTTTCCTTGGCACAGAACAAGAATGTGCCAAAGGCTGCAGTTGTACCATAAGTAATTCACAGTCATTATATGAAAAGTCACAATTTTTTTGGGACAGAACACTCATTCCTTGATGTGTCAAGATACTGTGAGTGACTGGAAGCCTAGCTTGACTTGAATGTGTTCCTGGTTGTTTACAGAAGGATGAGGGATTTCTCTCTTTACTTTAAGAAAGAAATGATTTTTTTTCTTATCTAAGTGTGAGATCAAGCACTGAATGGGTCTTACCTGGCCAAAGAGAAAACAACTTCCCCTCGTAACATCCTGGTGCTGTGATAAGGCTGGGAGATTAAATTCTCTCTCATACTGCATGAAGCCTGATAACACCCTAAACATCTTTGACTCCTATGGATTTCAGTCAGTCTTTCCTCAGAGGGAGGCAAAACTGCTTTATTTACCAATGTGTATTTGGAGAGGACGGATGTGTTTTTAACATCATGCCTTTACATTCCTCTTCCAGGATGATTTATTTCACCTTTTCCCCACTTGGTCAACGGCCCTCAGAAACATGAAAATATACTTTAAAAATACCTAAGTGTCTGTAGCTCAATACACATACACCCTGGGATACAAAGCCTGTCCTTGGTTTTAGTTCTAAGTTCCTCAACTCACGCCGTAGCCTTTCCAACATCTTTTTCACAAAGGCTTTGGAAAGGAAATGACAGTTTGAAGGCCACTCTGACACACTTGAAGAGTCTGCATTTCAGAGACTGGAAACTCTACCTGTAGTAGACACTTCACCCCTTCACATGACATGCAAGATCACAAGTCACCACTGAAATAAAGGAAATTAAACCTTTTCCCCAAGTCTCTGCACAAAGGCAAGGAATAAAGACACTGCCTCTGTGCATTATTAATAAGCATTTTTAAAACATAATGAGATTAGGCCATTAATCATCTCTTTCAAGCCACTATCCATTGATAATGGATGCTTGTAGGGATTTTGGAAAAAGAACATCCACATTAAAACTAGTTTTCTTGCCCACATTAAAACTCGAGCTTTTACTGCCATCTCACCTACTCACAATCCTGGTGGAAAGTCCTTATGAGGCAAAAAAAAAGGACCATTTCCAAAACTCAGGGACAAAATTACTTCTCTTTCTGCAGGGGTGCCTGCATTTCAGCTTGGAATAACCACAGAAAAAAAGATTTGCCTTCCTTTTATTTCCAGCCCAGTCACTTTTCCTCCCAGTGACAGAGTCCACGCTGCCAGCCGTGTAATGGCAATGGCTCCTCCTGCTGGCAAGATGAAGCTGTCAGGAAATAAAAAAGGAAAAAACCAACAAAGTCTTTTTAAAAATCACTACCCTTTGTACTGGAAGCATTTACACTTCAGGGTTGGAGTTTTGAGCTTTTTTAAAGTCTTCTTTAGGCTGTGAGAGAACAGCCCCCAAAGTGTTTCTCCCCTTTAAGAATACAAAGACCTTTATAATTTTAGTTGCATAGACACACACCAGCACATTAGCACAGGTTTCTAATATAAAGATGCCCACTAGAGCAACGTGCAAGGCTCACAAAAAGACCTGCTACCCCCATGAAGATCACACCAAAGCTTCCCAGTGCCACAGTCCCTGACATACTTGCCTAGCTCAGCCAGTGATCAAAACATCACCACATGCAGTTTCTCTTATTTCCCAGTACCTGGCAATTTGGGGACACTGGGTTTCCCCCCTTGTTTTCCAAGGACTCTTGGAGCTAAATAACTTCATTATTAACTGCATGGTGTTTCACTTGAATAAATTCAATACTATTCCAGTTACCTTCATATCTTTCACAGGCAATTCTATCAAGAGAGCCTGATCTTTGTGCTCAAAATCTTCACATGTGAGCACCTGCATTTGCTAAAAGTTAGAACAGCACCCACTAGGAGGAAATCTAACCCTAAAAATCAAGGTAACCCTAAAACCAAGCAGCTTTTATTGAAGGCCACTGACAATAATAAGCCTTGAAAATCAATGAGTCCACCCAAATCAAGTCTCCTATGAAGCAGGATGGTAATAAAAATCCCTCATGGATTGATTCCCTTGGCATAACACATTTTCTAAGAGCAATGATAGAGAGCAAGAACACTGTTCCCCCTCAAGCCAGCTCTCCTCCTGAATGACACAGCACTCCCCCCAACACTACAACTCCCTGCACATCCACTGAACTTTGGTCCTGCAAGGCCCAATGTCAGGAATTCACTCCAACAACTCCCCCTTTGGGCAGCTGTGGGATGAAGCACCTCCTCACCAGCAAGCTCAGCTGACAGAAACGACTGCTTGTAAAATCACGACATTCATCCCCAACAGTACTTTTAGTCAGTTTTAACAGCTTGTTTTTTCCCTTCCATCCTAGTTTAGCCAATGCAAGCTTTACCCCATGGACAGGATTTAGGCTATGGTGTTAGTTTCACCCAGAGCTTGGAGGCTGACAATACCAATGGTACTGCAGACCAGGAATGTAATCATTGCTAATGCCTCGCTTAGCATTTAGAAACATCTTATCCCCTTGTAGGCACAATTAGATTTTTGAACAGACCTCATCAGTCACATCGTCTGGATGGGCTTCTTGGTTAGCCCAGATCTTTCCAGAGAGTTTTAGTATCCTTGAAATGAAGCACTGACATCTCAGACTAGCCTAATTTTCAGAGCAGAGGCAGACACAACACAGAACCTGGCAGCTCTGTCTTAGGAAAATTAAAATTGGTGTCTGTACCTCAGAAGTTAAATTCAGGAGGTGGACAAGGCAGATTCTCACTAGGCATTTCAAAGACTATGCTCAGCTACAGTACAGCAGCAGAGCAACTGTAGGACTAGGGCTAATTCTAAGTGCTTAGTGCCCTGGAACCCTCCTCCCATGGGTACAGAGAGGCCAGCCTTTCATGCACCAGTTTTGAACATGGCATTTGTAACATCCCTGTCCTGCACTTCTAACTTTACATCCACGGCATCATTTGACAGCCTAAGCCCTGCGACCCGAGTTTGACCCAGACTGATTCCACACTTTTGGAAGTGCAACTAATTCCAGGACAAGTCCAGGTTGAGGCTGAGTGTCAGCCCCCACAGCTGCACACATGCTTCCACGGCAACTTCTTCCTTGTTTGGGCAAATGTTTCTATATGCAGGAACTGTGAATCCAAGTTCATCGCCTTCTCCTCCTTAGTGAAGCTAAGAGCAGTTTCATAGAAGGCAATTTTAAAAGCAATCATACGTCATCTGCTTTTCTAAATACATTGCAGCACTCCCTTTCTTTTTTTTTCCCTCGTGTGGAAGTATTTCAATACTCAGTGGGGGTTCCAAGCCCCACACATCAACTCCTGCTTTCAAACCATCAGGAGAAGCACACTTGTAGGGGCAAAGAGGTTGTGACCTCAAATGCCACAGCCCGACACTTCCTTGAGAAATGTTGATGGTTGAAATGGAGCTGCCAACCAAAGCCAGCAGAGCTGGCATCGTGCTGCTCAAAAAGGAGACAGGAGAGAAGGAAGGACAAATGCACTGAAAACCACACAGAGAAAACAGGGCACGTGGGTTGGCCTTCCTCACCTTTGTGGTATATGGGAATATGGTCTTGTCCTTCCAGCCACCCTCCCAGCCACCTCCCCCTTCTTGCTGAGGGGTGAGTGGGCACAGCAAGGTCTGGTTTGTTACCTGGAGATAACATTCTGTAATCTAGGAACTCCCCAGGGAGCAGGAGGATGTGCTCTCAAGCCCAAATATGTGCTAAAGGTTTGCCTAGAGTACCTTTCAGTGTGGAGTAACTTACTTGAAGTAAGTTTTCCCTTCCTGCAGGTAACACCACACAAAAGCAGCTGGCATGGATGGGTTGATGCCTTCCAACATCCTTCCTCACCACATATTTGTGTAACCAGCTCCTGAGTTACTGCCATTTTGCTTTTGATAGAAGATCTGTGCTCTATTCACCTACCAAAGAAGCATTAAGCATTCATTAACAGAAGCTCTGATGAAAAGGGTGCCTCTTATTCCACAGGACTTACAAGAAATGAACATTCAGGACAGAAAACCTCTTTAGACACTGCTCTCACCAATCAGAAACCAGTGAAGCATTACAGCCCCACACTTTGCAGTGACTACACAAGCAATGCCACTTGAGTTACACTCACTGTAACAACTCAGCTGGTTTCCAAGACACATTGGCACACGAACCACATGTACAACAATTCCCACTTGGTGTGATTTGGAACTAAGTTTATTAAAAGGGGAATAATCTTATGTTGTCTTCCTCCCTTTCATCTCTCCTCTGTGTCCATGAAGCATTCCAGGCTAAAAATCACCCCAGAGTAAACAGCTTCTACAGTGCTACTTCAGTATTACACAGACCAAGAGCATTATTACTTTATCCAGGAGCAGCACATACCCAGAACTGCAGGATTATACCTGAAAAAATGCAGCTGAAAATTGGCCAAGTCCACAAGCTGCTTCTAGAGGGCCCAATTTACAGCATTCCCATAGTGTTCACATTTTCAATGTATAGATTTCTGCAGGAATGCTTATTATTCTACACTTTTCCTCTTCAAAAGTACACTCAGCAGTCTGAGAGCCTATGATTGAAGTTCACCTGTGTATTTTATGCATAAGCACCACTTTTTTTAAACAGCCACCCATCTCCCAAAGGGCAACTCTACCTTTTTCCACAATAGAGAGTGAAGACTTTGAAACAAGTTAAGAAAAAACACAGAAGGGACCAAGAAACCTGTGCAAATGATACAACAAGCCTTGCTTTTCTGCACCCACAGGTAACTTACCTTCACATTGCTCCTTTCAGGCTGCAAACAGCAGATAACTGTTATCTCATGATAACACATGTAATTCAGCAGTAATAAAATCACTCTTTGCTGACATGCAGGGAGCTAAAAAAGCTTTACTCTACTACTTTCATTTCTGCAGAACAGAGGAGGAAGGAGGGAAAAAAAAAATGAAAGACATAATCCATTCTAAAGATCCTTTCAAATGGCTACCACGAGCAGCCTCCTTATCACCAGTTCCTGATGTAAGGAGATTGGGACCAAATGGGATGTTTAGGGGAGTGCACTGAAGACATCTGACAATATTTTTGTCAGTCACATCAACTGTTCACTTCAAAAGGCAAGAGATTTAATTTTCTTCCTCCTACTAGGCTCAGAATCACAGGCCAGAGTAAATTATGTGTTTCAATGGCTACTCAAAGTGCACTGGAGTTGCTTTTCCCACCTGCTGCCTAGGAAGTCTGAGGTCAACGTGAAGCCTTTCTTTACCCAGAAAAGAATTTTCTGATCAAACCCTGAGCAAAGCACCCCACATAAATAAAAATACAGCACGGTGGCCTGACAATAACCTGGCAAGCACCCTGACTGACAGCAGCCAAGTGTTGCAGGAGAGGTACAAGAGCTTCTTTGCAGACAGAGCTAACTTCGTTAAAAAGCAAACCCCTCCTCCGAGAATAGCAATGATTTAAAGCCACAAGCACAAACCACCCTTCCAGATTTGGATAAGCTCATCCCATTTCTAAACAGCCAGCCGTCTTTGGCACCATCTCACATTTTAGGGTGTAGTTTTACTAACTTACATTTAGCAAAATTTAAAAAAACCAACAACAAACAACAAACCCAAAACACCCCACGGAGCAACTTTCACTAACACCCCTACGGAAGGGAACAAGAATGCCGCCTGGTGGAAACAACAGGGAAAAAATCTGGGAAAGAAATTCCACAGCAAAGCAAGAAACACCTGTTTTTGAACGGCCAGTTAAAAGACGCATGGATATTTAGGCTGGTCTCCAGTTTATATTGAAGAACTATGCTGAAAGGAAACAAGGTAAGCAAAATAAGAATTCCCAGCCATTGCTAGAGACTGAACTAAGTTAGAATCATAGAATCACAGACTGGTTTGGGTTGGAAGGGACCTTCAAGGCCATCTAGATCCAACCCCCTGCATGGGCAGGGACACCTCCCACCAGCCCAGGCTGCTCCAAGCCCCATCCAACCTGCCCTTCAACACTGCCAGGGATGGGGCAGTCACAGCTTCCCTGGGCAGCCTGTTCCAGTGTCTCACCACCCAAGAATGGTAAGCTTACACTACAAGCACGCTCAAGGCTGGCTGTGAATAATAGTTGGTGTTCTGGTTTTAATCTGTTTGAGCCACACTAACCAGCTTCAAAAAAGCCAAAAAGCTAACTGCAAAATATGGAGGCTTCTAATGTGTTGAAGACCTCAAACCCCAACAAGAGTTCAACTCATTTAGAGGGAATTTTGCTAAGACAGCTCCATTTCAATTAGAGAGGCTTTGTTTCCAAGATTTTCCACCAAATCTAAGTGGCATGCACAGCTACTAAACCCCCCCAACACAAACCCACCCACTTCCCCCAAGTGGTTATCCACCAGCCCACCAAGAAGTGGCTCTGTGATTGAAAATAGACAAGAAAGTGACAGTTACACTTTGTAGCTTCATTCAGGTTTCACCCCAAAACATTTTGAAGCACAATTCTTTTCCAGGACAGTGCAAACAAACCACTAACTCATTGGATTCTCCAAAGGGCATCATATCACTTCTGTATAGGTGAAATAGTTGAAAGACACAGTGCACAGAACACATCCAATTTTCCTTAGAAAAACCTCACCTATTACTGTGTCAGCAAAACTAACCTGCATTCAGAGGCTCAAAGGAGCAGAGCAGCCATCCTCTGTACACCCCTTCAGCATGCAGATTAAATGAAAATGGAGATACCAGAAGCATCACACAGGCCTTCCTGCCACCAACTCAAGGGAATAGGCTCTCAGGCTGTGCAGAAAAACAGAATGATAAATAAAATCTAGTTTCCTTCATTGCTGAGTTATACAGCAGCTCTCCATAAGTAACTGCATGAGTTGCTCTGTGGGGTGATGGAGCCAAAACAAAAAGCACTAACATCCTACCATTTCAGCAGAGGAAAAAGCTCAGCATGATGGATGTAACAGTGGCCAGTCTTCTGGCTGCAACTGTGGAAATGGGATGGCAGTACTGCAGAAGTTACAGAAATATTTTTATTAAAGAACTATTACATTCAAAGCAAATAAAAAAAACCCAGCACACAAATCAAGGAGCTTTCAGATGCCAACTAAAGGAATTTAAAACGTCTTCCACCTTGACAACAGACTCCTGTTGTGACAGTGTTTCTTGTTACACAGAATTTACAAGTGAAATTCACAAGGTAGATTTATTTTTTTTATTTCATTTCATAAAATAGGATTTGAATTCCACCATCAGGTACTAACAGATTCTTGGGCATGTTTTTCTTCATCATCATCCTCATCTGCATTTTTTTCTTCTTCTACTTTCTCCACCTGAGGTAGAAGTCCATCAAGTTTCAGTAGCAAACCTTCACTGGTTGAAGATCTAATAACCAACTTCTGCACCAGAGGACCTAGAAAATAAAGAACATAACCACTCTCCTGTCTCCAGGCTGGTTTATCCTAGTACTAATCCATACTGTGTCAAGCACATGACCAGAACCAGAGTTTTCTGCTTCTATTTACTTATATTTCAAGTCAACCAACCCCTTATGCCTTTTATTTGGGCTGAAATGCTTCTAAAGTCATGTACGAGTACTTGGCTTTTTACAGTTTGTTCTCAGCACAGCAGTTCCTATGAGCAGCATCACTAAAGAGATGCAAGATTATTCCTTCTGCAAACATGAAGCCAAAAATCAATGCAAGAAGTTGTTTTCTTAGCTTAAACAAGGCTATTCTTCCATAAAATGATGTTCATAAATCACCACTTCCACTCCAGCTAAGCAGATGAGATTTGTTTCAAGTTCACTTCATGATGTCAAGAAGCAGAAGGCATATTAGTTATTCACACTCTTTGCTTAGAACACCAAGCACAACCCCTGAACAACATGCAGAATTCACACCTTTACTCCTTTGTAACCTGATCCGTTTGCTAAGAAATCACAAAAAAATAAAAAGTACTAAAAGGTTTTCCCTTGGAGCAGCAGAAATGTTAAAAATACCTTGGTAACAGGGTAAAAAAAAAAAAGGGGGGGGTATGTACTTTCAAACAAGGTAGCTAACATGAGTCTAGATGTTAACTGAAGGATAGGTTTTAACTAAGGTAACTGCAGGTAGATTCTGGGTTCAGATTCCTCACTAGGTAGTGTCAGTAGGGTAAAATCAAGGCACAGAGATGCTAAAGACCTCCATGTCTCAAGGATTTCCTTCCATGGCCTTAAACTATTTAAACTACTAAAGCACCAAGGCTGCATGTTTTATCCAACATCTTGCTCCTTTCCTCCCATGGACACTTAGGCAGTGCTGTAGTGCAACCAGAGCTCACATCAGGAAAAGCAGACTCTATTCATGCTCTTCCAGGCTGCCAAGTTCTTAGGTTTTGGTTTATCGAGTTGCCCCACAGCCCCTTCCTCCTCCTCCTGCCCCAAGACAGACCAAGCAGCAGGGACATTTATTGACACCCCAATAAAGAGCACTCATTCCTTCATTATGTTTGCTGCACCTTCAACTACCACAGCAGAAGAACAGCTACTCACCATAAGTTGGTGGCTTGAACGTGCAGATATCTTGGATAACTGTTTTTAGGTTGGCAATTATCTGCTCAGTGGGCATATCCAGCTGAAAAAGAACAATGAAGCGTTAGCCAGAATGACACTTAAAGCCTAGACTGAGAAATCCAAATTTATTCTACATTTTTATACCATTTGTTTCTCTGTGTTCCCTGCTAAGGAGTTACAAATCCCATTAGCAGCCTTATCCCAAATTACTCAGAAAGAAGCATTTTATCCATGATTATGCACTCATCATTATTCTCCATATTTCTACCCACGACATAAATTCCTACAACTCCCTAAACATGTAGCCTTAAAGAGGTAAAAAGTCTTAAAAAAAACAATACTCATAGAAGGCTTTTTGCAAAAATCGTATTACAGCATTTGAGGAAAGGAGCTTCAAAAAGTACTTGTCAAAGACCACAAACCAGATGAGCTCAAAACCCATAAGCATGTCAAATTGAAGGCATTAAGCACAGAACCAACTTAGTAATTTAAAAAGTTTATTTCCCTTTTCTTTCCTGGTTTAACATATTACATGGAACTTCTATTTTTCACATGAAGTACATGGAAGCACTGAGCTCTAAAATATACCAGTTCTGTGTCCACCCTTTTTACACACCCCAGTTCCCATCTCTGGGACCTTCCAACAAAAACTGGGGATCATCTAACAGAGCACTTAAACACACCTCACTTCAGGCACGTGTGATCCTCACTGGATCAATCACAGAGGCTTGGAAATGAACCAACACTGCTGCCAAAAAATTCCTACCTCCAGCCTTCCTCATACACTAGTCACCTCACACCATGACTGCTATTCATTTCATCTTTAAGAAGGTACAACTCAGGATCAAGAGACATGTGAAGAACCCCACATGAAAGCCAGGACTGACCTCTCCTCTCAGTTCCTGGAGAGCTTAACAAGCATTTTTCAGCCTTCATGTTCAATTGCTATAATGCACTGCTATGCTGTTTTTAACTTGCTATCTGGCCTCACCCAAATCATCCACAGAGCTTTATCCAGATGAAAAACCAAGTTATTTTTCTAGGGGTTTCAGCTATGGAATTAAGAAAAAAAAATAGCATTTATTCTCACAGAATTAACTCCATCTTATGGGAAAAAGACAAGTATCACAGGGGTCTCCTCTTCCTTTTATTAATATCTCACTTATCTGTAAATGTATGCATTACTTAGCAATACAAATACTGTTCTACTTGACTACTCTCCTCCCAGATGTGGTCCATTAATCTCTCTTTATGCTCTTCTGGCAGACTGACAATGCAAATGCAGTCCCTCTGTTACACAGGCCAGAAGACGTTTGTCTTGATCATTGTTAGGCTGATTGCAACATGCTTAATCATTCATAAGTAAAAAGATGTAAAAATTTGTTTGCTAGAGCTGAGCATTTAACTTGGCTGCCAGGCTCACCATGCTGTGTGGAATTTAAAATAAAGGAATATTCATTTAAACTGAACAATTAATTGGGAATAATGACTCAGAAACTACACTCCAAAGGAAGGTTCCAACAGCATTTGCTTCCAAACCTTCACCCGAGTTCAGGCTTTACATGAACCTTCAGCTGTCCAGTTTCAGTGAGCTACTTGGCATTCATCATCTGCACCACAGTCTAGAAGCATCCCTAAGAGGCAGCATTTGCTGCTCTAAACAAGCTACAACTTCTTACAGAGATCTGGAACTACAACACATTATGAGACAAGGCCCATCTTAAAGAATGAGGATGTTAGTTAATATTCTGTATTTGTTAAGACAGGAAAATAGGTCAGAGTGATTTGCCACAAATACAGAATATTAACTAAGACAGGAAAATAGGTCAGAGTGATTTGCCTTCAGTCAGGCAACATGACACATCCCAAAAGACCACATACCATGATGTACTTGGGATGCCAGCAGCTCCATAATGGAGACAGGTAATGCTCAGAGGCTTCCAATTATTTCAAAATAGCTTCCACATCCAAATAAATATTCCAGCTTCCAAACAAAGTATTCCACAGTAAATCCTTGTGTATACACAGTCACTGCGGATCAGCACTTAGCTATTTAGATTAATCCCAAGGCTCACCAAACTGACAAAAGTACTCTGGACCAGACCTCCAAGACTGTGCAAGCACTTCTGTTCATACTGGTTGCAGTGAGAGACAAGTATCTCTAAGTCCTGAGCCCTCCTGAAAAATAACTATGCCTGCAGAGCAACTGTAAATCAATTTCTAGTCCATTTTGAAGATAACCACAGAGTACCTTAGAAAATGTCAGTATAGACTACAATCAGAACACAAAAGATTAAATATTACCTATCTTACTGTCTAAAGTTTAGGATACTTCTCTTTAGAGCAGCACAGGGTGCTGTTAAAAGGTCTGGTCTTCTAGGGGGTCTTTAGAAGATTGCAACAGGATACACAGAGGAGCCACCTGGCCATTTGCTGGCTAAATATGCCAGTGAAAACCAAAAAGATGTCCTGCTGTTAAAACATTAGCTTTAAACACAGAACTGCTTTTCTGAAGTGTATTTAGAAAACTGTATTGAGAGATCACACTGAATCTGTACTGTAGACCTAATTACCAGGTGATTCAACCATGATACAGCTGCAGGGAATGGCAGTCATGGCAGAGCAGAAACACTTGCTCCAAGATGAGAAATTATTAACACCAAATGATTAACACTCTGCAAAACAAGGCAAGCCTTTCTATGCAGTATTTCCAACAGAGAACAGCTCCAACAGGCAACAAAAAACAAGTGCTACAATCCCTGTGCTTTTTGCATTCCCTTCATCTCAAATACACATATTTCAACTCTCAAGCATTTGAAGCAACAAGACTTAACACCTCTCCCTAAATTTGGGGATTTTTTTGCCCCCTCCTTTAAGGATTTCAATGCTAAGGATCCATTAGTCTTTTTTGCCCTTTTCCAAAGGAGACTGACACTTCAATCACATTCACAGCCAAGGGAGATGGATGCTACTTCTAGCACAAACTGGCATTTCTGTTCCCTGCCTTAACTCTCATTTCCATGCACCTGCATATTCTGTGTAGCAACCCAGAGAGGTGTCTGGCTCAGCACACAACTCTCCATACTTCTAACCTTGAGAATTAAACAGGGCTCATGATATCCCTTATCAGAAAAGACATCCTTCCCAACAAACGTTCAAGTCTCAGCTTCTGAAACCATCTCACTCTTCTCCACAGAACCCTTTAGCAGGCAGCTCTCTGCACAGATTGGAAGATTAACTAGAAATTCCTTGCTGGTGACACATCTGGATTCCAATTTTTCCTAGAGACAGCTCCAATTTGGGAACAATAACATTTGTGATGATTGACAACACATCTGGACTCAAGAACTGTCAAAACTCATAAAAAAATTACTTTCAGCTGCTCTTTGTAGATAGTTGATTCTGAGGGAGATACTCGGAGTGTCCTCATTTGTCTTCCCTTCTGCTTTAAACTTCCACTTCTTCAAAGAACATTTTCCATTCTCAGTTTCACACCTTTGAGTCTACAAATTAAAACTTAACTGCTGTCAACTTCTGGGCTTTTCAAACACATCTCAAATACTCTGAGGAAAAACACCACCCAGGCTGCTGACTAAGGTGGAAGCACAGCATTTACATCAAGACACCACCATAATTGAACTAACAGGCAACATGAGACAGAAGCACTTCAGGGAAAACATCTTTGCAAAACTCCACTTTGGCAGACTCCCAGAAACATCTCCACTGCTGTCTGGAACACAGCGATAGATCTTGATGCTTCTGTGTAATTCATACATTATTTTTTCACTGACAAGATTTAAATTTAAAAAGCTCTCAAGATGGTGAGCAGATAGGAATAACCACTCAAGGCTCTCCCAGCCCTGCCTGCACTCTGTTTCCTTCCAAACAAAGAAAACAGTGGGGAAACTAGGTCAGGTGAAGAGGATAGTAGCTAGGGAGGGTGGAGACACTTGACACAAGCTGTAACCACTGAGTCATCCCTCTGCACATAACCCAACACCCAGCAGTGTGACAGAGCGTGTCCCCATCTGCATGGCAGCAGTATCCTCTGCCACCCCTGTGACACCAACACATCCCATGTGGGCCCTCAGCAGACCCTCACTGTTCTGCTCCTGACCCAAAGAGTTCACTCACAAGAACCTACTTGTTGGCTTGGACAGAGCAACATCTCTGGCTGCACCACACCTGATGTGCCACCAAACGGTGGGGCTGAGTTGCCAAGGGACAGAACCTGAGCTCACGGGTGACACCAACACCTGATGGCAGTCACAGGAGGTGGGTTTCATTTCAGAAACTGCCACAGCTGCAGGATGCTGCGCTAGGCAGAACGAGCTGCAACCATCACTAATGCTGGCAGGATAGGGTTCTTCATTCACAGAACTGTCAGGGTTGGAAGGGACCTCTAGAGATCACCTAGTCTAACTCCCCTGCTAAAGCAGGATCCTCTAGAGCACATCCCACAGGGCTGCATCCAGGGGGGTCTGGAATGGCTCCAGAGGAGGGGACCCCACACCCTCCCTGGACAGCCTGTCCCACTGCTTTTTTCACCTTTATTAAAATCCTGATTTGTCTTCTTTACTATACAAGGAAAAACTCCACAGTAAGTTTAATTTCCAGGTATTTTTTAAGCTGATCTACAGTATAAAATGATTCAAGTTTAAGCAGCCCATAGCAAAAACTAAATAATTCAGTCACAATACTAAAACCAAGACTGATCCATGAATTCAAGGCATTTCACACTGTCCATCAAACCTACAAACAGCTCAAGATACTTCTGGCTTGTATCAAAATGCAACATGTAACACATTTGGTAGAATAGTCCCCAGAGCCTCAGTTTTAAGTACCACACAGATGAGCAAGCCCTTGAAATTCACATGGACAAATGAGAGCAGATAGCCAGAAATCATAAACCTGCTTATCTGCAACACAGGCAAAGCTTCAGGTGTGAGATACCCTGTACATTTTCCTTTCCACCCAGTCACAGGATTGAGGCTGGAAAAGGTCTCTGACATCATCAAGTCCAGCCTATTACCTAACACCACCACATCAGCTACACTACAGCACTAAGTGCCACATCCAGTCTTTCCTTAAACACCTCCAGGGATTTAATCTATTCCATAGCAGTTAAAAGGAAAACTAAAAATCATGCAGAAAATTGATTTAAAATCATTAAGGCAAACATATTAAATGCCTAAAATGCCCCTCTTTTATATAACCCACTTTCTTATATGACAGCAAAGCTCAAATTAATATTTCAGGTATAATGCAAACAATTCTTGCTTTTTGCTTTACTCCAGGACTAAAATTATCAGAATTAAAGGAGTCTTTAATTATTAAATCAAAACAAACACTTTCTGATCCACCTGTGCACACTGACCATGGACTTACAATTCATGCTTTATTTACCTAAAATAAATTAAAATAACCTCTCTTTTACTCACAGATGAGTGCTGGGGAAGGCAGGAGGAAAGGGAGGCCTGTGTTGAGATGTCAACTGACAGGGAGATTGCAAGAAATAGTACCTTTTTACTCCTATTTCTTTCATTATTGCCATTCCTTGCCAATCTAGTGGCAAATACAGATCCCATTCTTAGCATCCTTAGCTTCTTAGCATCAGGGATCACCTAGTCTAACTCCCCTGCTAAAGCAGGATCCTCTAGAGCACATCCCACAGGGCTGCATCCAGGGGGGTCTGGAATGGCTCCAGAGGAGGGGACCCCACACCCTCCCTGGACAGCCTGTCCCACTGCTTTTTTCACCTTTATTAAAATCCTGATTTGTCTTCTTTACTATACAAGGAAAAACTCCACAGTAAGTTTAATTTCCAGGTATTTTTTAAGCTGATCTACAGTATAAAATGATTCAAGTTTAAGCAGCCCATAGCAAAAACTAAATAATTCAGTCACAATACTAAAACCAAGACTGATCCATGAATTCAAGGCATTTCACACTGTCCATCAAACCTACAAACAGCTCAAGATACTTCTGGCTTGTATCAAAATGCAACATGTAACACATTTGGTAGAATAGTCCCCAGAGCCTCAGTTTTAAGTACCACACAGATGAGCAAGCCCTTGAAATTCACATGGACAAATGAGAGCAGATAGCCAGAAATCATAAACCTGCTTATCTGCAACACAGGCAAAGCTTCAGGTGTGAGATACCCTGTACATTTTCCTTTCCACCCAGTCACAGGATTGAGGCTGGAAAAGGTCTCTGACATCATCAAGTCCAGCCTATTACCTAACACCACCACATCAGCTACACTACAGCACTAAGTGCCACATCCAGTCTTTCCTTAAACACCTCCAGGGATTTAATCTATTCCATAGCAGTTAAAAGGAAAACTAAAAATCATGCAGAAAATTGATTTAAAATCATTAAGGCAAACATATTAAATGCCTAAAATGCCCCTCTTTTATATAACCCACTTTCTTATATGACAGCAAAGCTCAAATTAATATTTCAGGTATAATGCAAACAATTCTTGCTTTTTGCTTTACTCCAGGACTAAAATTATCAGAATTAAAGGAGTCTTTAATTATTAAATCAAAACAAACACTTTCTGATCCACCTGTGCACACTGACCATGGACTTACAATTCATGCTTTATTTACCTAAAATAAATTAAAATAACCTCTCTTTTACTCACAGATGAGTGCTGGGGAAGGCAGGAGGAAAGGGAGGCCTGTGTTGAGATGTCAACTGACAGGGAGATTGCAAGAAATAGTACCTTTTTACTCCTATTTCTTTCATTATTGCCATTCCTTGCCAATCTAGTGGCAAATACAGATCCCATTCTTAGCATCCTTAGCTTCTTAGCATCATGAATGCCTTGTTCTCAGCCTTAGCAGAGCCATCTTCTATGACCACACATCAACCATGTACAGAGCTCACATCAGCTGAAGACGTCACACAGCAAAGAGTAAGGGTTCTGTTTACTTCACAGGTCAGTTGAAGAATATGGTTAAAAACTCTTGGGCATACACAGATTTAAACCATGTTTTTCCTCCTCTTTTAACACTAATTTCAGGTTTGACCACCAAAGAAACTCTACATACAACTTACTCTTGCTATTCTTGTCTTGATTACACGCTCGTCTTCTACCATGTACTCAAGACCGTCTCTGAAGAGTTGCACCATTTTGGGAATATCATGGCCCAGTGAATCTAATTTAAAAAAAAAGGGGGGGGGGGAAAGAAGGTAAGAAAGTTGTCTAAGTAATGCTTAAGTGTGATATTAGTGAGGAGAGAATTCAAGCTTTCAATTAAGGCAGTTAAACTCCAGTCATTAAATAGACCAGACATATCACTAAAATAAAGTCGGCCAGCAAGGGCGGACAAAAGTATTGAGAGACTGATGTATGTTGCTGTGAAAACCTGACCTGAAGAGGAAATGTCTTGAGCATCATGAAATGAGAGTCCACACAGGTAGGGGAGGCAGGCTGCGTTAAGGAAAATTCCCTTGTTGAGTAGTAAAGAACAGGCAGACAGAGCAGGAGCACTCAGGAAGCTGGGATTCAAACAACTGCCCAACAGTCTGACAACACAACTGTCTCAAGGAATTGGCTAATTTTCTGGGTTATTTTTCATGTTTCATCATGACTAATAAGCATAGGGACAACTAGTAGGCAAACTCACCCTGATTCTAGTCTCACATTTGCCTGTTTGCACAGTTACTAATCTAAAACTACTCTTATCTGGTACAAAACAAGTGGTTCAATCACTAATACTCAATGTAATTATACACCCTTATCAAAGAGTTTCTGTGTCACCTTCAGAGTCAAATCTTGTTCAGTACTTGAGATTTATAAGAAAGAATTGCTTCTTACTTCTTCTTGTGTTTGGATATTTTCGTTTTAGTTTGTTCCTCAATGGTATCAGCTTAGGCATGATTGCAGGGACAGCTACATAAAAGTCAGCTTGGATTTCATCGTCCAGAATCTGCAATGAAAACAATTAAATATATTTAGGAATACAATCAATTACCTCGGTACACAAGCATATCCAAGCCCAAAAACCCATCTCTCACATCAGGCCTGAAGTTAGTGGACAGAAGGTTTCTTGCTCCCTTCCCCTCAGTCCCTGCTTAGTTTGGATATTTATAAAATTCTTAAATAAAAATAAATACCCATTTGATTAGTTCAACTCCTCCCACGATAGCAGCTCCATTCTCTCGAGCTATTTCAGCTTCTTGCTCATTCTATTGAGAGAAAGAAAGAGAAATCTCTACCAGCAATTAGTCTCTATCAACAGCATTGGATAGGTGACTTATCTTGGACAACTGGGTGTAAGAACAGGCTATTTAGAAGTTAAGAAGGAAATAATGGTTGAATGCAATCAAGGACCAAAAGCTGCTGGTGGTGATTTCATGAGAGCAGCCTATATCAAATGATCTCAGGTCCCAGTATGAAGTGATAGTCAAGTCTTCAGCTGACTTCCAAGGGAGAAGAGAAAAGCCACCCCACTTGCTGGGGAGCTCTATCAAAATCCCTCTCCCTCCCACCTCCATCCTCTGGAAACTACTATGAACCATACACTGGACGGAGCCAACATCTTACTCTGAAAGCTTAAAAGTAGAGCACAGAATATGCTCCTAAAACCCACTGTAAAATAAGGCTATTCAGCTTGAGAAAACACTATTAAACTTTGGCCTCCAATAGAGTTTAGAAGGTAATCTCAGCTGTCCTCTGTAAGGTTAACACTCAAATGTGGAAAGGCACCAGTTTGGTAAAAACTTTGGCTCAAGCCTTTGATTTGTGACTGAAAGCCAGACTTTTCCTCACAAGAATAAACTGAAGAGTTCCACACTTCCCTCCAAAAGCATCAGCTGGACCTTTTTCCAAATATGGACCTTTGTAAGGCATGGGATCTCTTCTCCCATAGGAATCTGTGAGGTGCTTTTTGATACACTAAGATGCTGCTGAAGACACATATGAGACTTGAGAGTTCTGTAAATCAGCCACAGAACTTCCTCCACAAAAAGCACAGAACTTGCATGGGACTTGGCCGTGTTGTAAGAGTTTGCTAGATACATAAAAGGCATAAAGGAAACAAATCAGGCTCACGCACCTCTGTGAAAACCAGGACCTTATTTGTTTCATCTGCAAAGCGGTGTGGGAGAAGAACAGTGCTTGAAAATGGATCCACTTTTTTCTAGCAGGTAAAGAAAGAAAAATATTAAAACCAAACCAATAATCATGACTTCAGGGCCAATGACACAATCACATGAAGTTGGTCCCCTGAAGGGCAATCTTGCACACAATTTCCTTGCACAGAGGTCATCACAAGGGTATGTTTTGATTGCTTTTTTGTGCCTGGTATATACTCAAACCTAAGCTTAAGAGCCATGAATTGATCATGCTGCAAGTTGCCCAAGAGAACGGGCCTGGGATCAGGGACTCCAGTGATGGATTACAACCAGGCTCAGCTGCAGTCAGTACCAAACACTGGGGTGCTGCAGGTGTAGCTCATCTACATGATGTTTCTGAGGCACTGGCCAAGGCAAATCAGCAAAAAGGAACATGCCTCTCACAAAACCTTAACAATAACACAGAGCTTCTAAGAGCAGGAGCTAAGGCTCTGCACTTCTTGAAGAGTGAACTTACTTTCTAGCTATAAGGGACTGTATTTTTCAGTTAAAACATGCAAAGAAGCCAACTCTTAAGTGGGCTGTTTTCTACTTATGGGGGAAGCAGAAGGAGTTTTAGGGATCTACACCTTTACATTCAATTAATCACAGGCAAACAAGCAATAACATACTTTCAAGGAACATTTAAAAAAAAAAAAAAAGAACAAACAAGGTGAAGCAGAGACGCAGGAAGAAGCTTCTCTTTATGCTTCTCCCTGTAACAATCATCCCAGAACTAAACAATCCCAACTGATTTTGGTAACACATCTTCAAGTGGAAAGCCAAAACAGATGCAAAGCCTAGCTTGAACAGTTCTGTCCAGGCAGGAGTTTTAGTCATAGACCAGCTTGCTTTCCAGATCCTCAATGGTCATATCTTCACCTCAGGAGGGTGAGGGGTGTTTAATAATTAAACAGGTATGAAGGCACAAAGACAGCTGCAAAAGAACACACTGTTCTGACAACCAGAGAAGCTGTAGGAGGCAGCTGGGCCAGCCAACAGCAGCATCCACTCAAAACACAACCCTCCCACGTTAAAAACCCAAAAATCCCCAGCAAAACGTGCTCCCAACCTACCTTCTTCTCTAGTGCCATGTCTAGGAAGACGTTAATATAGACATACTGTCTGGGGTGAGTGAAGTCCAGCACCTGGAACTTCTTCAGCATAGCCACAGCCTGTTCCACATCATAGGAGGGCCTCTTATACAGCCAGGTCAAGTACACATCATCCACGGGCTTGTTCAGCAGCGGCCGCCGCCCAGGCCTTGCTTTCTTCTTTGTGTCCTCCTGCCTGGTCTTTTGTGGCCCCTTCTTGGCAGTTCTAAGACAAACAAACAAAAAAAAAACAACCCACAGTGTTAGAACACCAACTGAAGAGTTTGGCACGTGTCCCAAAAGCAAAAAAAAAAAAAAAGTCACAGAATTGTCAGGGATGGAAGGGATCTCTGGGGATCATCCAGGCCAACTCCCCTGCTAAATAATCATCCTGGTTGGAAGGGACCTTGGAGATCATCAAAAGCAGGATGGCCCAGAGCACATCCCACAGGGCTGCAGCCAGGGGGGTTTGGGATGGCTCCAGAGAAGGGGACTCCACACCCTCCCTGGGCAGCCTGTCCCAGAGCTCTGTCACCTTCACCCTAAAGAAGTTTCTCCTCATATTTCAGGGGCACTTCCCATGTTCCAGCCTGTGCCCATTGCCCCTCTGTCCTGTCCCTGGGCACTGCTGAGCAGAGTCTGGCTCCATCCTCCTGCACCCACCCTGAGATACTGCCAGGCACTGATCAGGTCTGTCCTCAGCCTTCTCCTCTCAAGGCTAAGCAGTCCCAGCTCTCTCAGCCTTTCCTCATCAGGGAGATGCTCCAACCCCCCAGTCATTTGTTGCCCTCCCTGGACTCTCTCCAGCACTTCCCTGTCTCTCCTGAACTGGGGAGCCCAGAACTGGACCCAGTTTTCCAGATGTAGCCTCACCAGGCCAGAGCAGAGGGGCAGGATGACCTCTCTTCACCTACTGGCCACACTCTTCCTCATGCACCCCAGGACTCCATTGTCTATCTACAACAGTCAGTACTGTCCTCTTCCACTTATGAAGTAACAATTAGTTAACAAGGAAAGTACTATACAAAGATGAAGAGAATCTTCAGAAATTCACCCTGCTTACTTGTCTTAGATGGCCAAAGCTGAAGGCAACTAAGGTCCTCAAACAACAAAGACACCTGCAGGGTTTCCCTTCTCCTTACAGTGGGCCTATGGCAGTCCCACATTTCTCCTCCCATTCCTGGATCATTTTGCATGCAGTTAGACACTAGTCCCAATCCTTATTCTCCTGCCTATTTCCAAAGGCTCCGAAATGAGGGGACAAAAATATTTAAGCAATAGCTAGACACTCTATTCCTCTATTTAAGTGCACTGAGCCTGCAGCACTTCAGGGCAGCTGGTGTACAGCACCCTGCACTGCTCTGTACTCAGAGGTAATTTTCACTTCTCCCACTTACATTGCAACACGGAAGAGACAACAAACAATAAAACCCAAATCGGAGCAAGAAGAGGAAAGTTTGGAAATTGATTCCACCAGCTCGACACCTTTCATTCTGACAGCCCCCTGCCCAAAGCCACGCCCTCCAGAAGCAGCCACCAAAAAATAGCCAAGTACCTCTTCCCCCTGAACTGCTGCATGAATTATTATTACACGAGTGACAGAAAAACACCCCCAGCTCAGGTCTCCTCACTCCAAGCTGCTTCTCTAGAACCCAGCAGCTTGTGTCGTGCCACCAAGGCCCCCCTCCCAAACACCACATACCCCTGCCGCCCCCAGGACACCTGAGGGCCCAGGGAGCTGCCCGGGATGGAAGGAGACACGGAGACTCACTTGGCAACCGCAGCGAAGGGCCGGGAGGGCGGCGGGGCCGGGCAGAGGCGCAGCAGGAGCCCGGGAAACACCGACGACCCTCGACACGGGTTCAGCGCTGCGAGGGAAAAGCAAACACGGCGTCAGACACACGCCCCAACCTCCCCTCCCCGGCGTGGGGGAATCCGAGCGGCAGGGCAGCCCCGTCACCTCTGCAGAGGCCGCGCCCGGCGGGCCCCGCCATGTCCCGGCGGTGCAGCGCGGAACCGGCTCCGCCGCGGCGGCGCTCCAAGGTTCCGGGGGTTCCCGGACGCGCTTCCCGCCCCGTTCCTGGCCCCGCGGGCACTTCCGGGGTGTCCTGGTTGGAGCCAGGACGAAGCCAATTTTCCTTTTTACTGATTTTTTATTTTTTCCCACTGAGCTACGTAAGCTCAGAGAGCACACAAGACAACTTCCTGCTTCTTCTCCACCCATGGCCGGCGTCCGGGCAGGAATCCGTCCCTTCCTCCCTCCCTCCCCGGGGACCCTCCAGCTCTCCTGACCCTCATCACTCTGTGCTTTCTCCAGGATCCCTCGGGACTGTCCCACCTGGGGACTGTCCCACCCCAGGAGATGCTGTGGGAGTTGCTGGGGGTGGGGGGAGGCGAGAGGCTTTTGCTCATACCCGTATATAATTGTATATATTTTCTTACATCTTCAGTGTTTTAATTAAAGCTGGGGAGTTGAGTTTTCAATCCAAGTCTCTCTCTTTTTCTCTCTCCCCTTCCCTACCTGGGTGGGAGGGGATGGAGAGCGTTGCTGTCGGACCTGAGTCAAACACGGGGCCAGGTCGCTTCTTAACCAGCCTGAGAGGCAGCCCTGGGTACACAGCAGGGCTGTCCTCTGCGAGTTAATCTGCCTCCCTTCGCCCCCAGGAGGCCGGGCGGAGAGACCCACCACGGCTTGTGAGCAGCCTGCCCTACAAACCAGTAGAGAAGGACTTTGTTTAACCAGGTCCTCAGGTGTTCACCTACAAGTATAATCCTGCCTCTCACCTACGTGCACGCTTGTTAAAGAGTTTATTCCACGCTTTTAACTTGGAAGCACCCTGACTCCTGCAGCTTCCCTTCCCTCCTTGCTCAGGCTGTGTCCAAGAATATTCTCTGAATGCAACCAAGTGCTTCCTGCTCAAAACTTTGAGCTCACTAGTCACTCATCTGTTGGTTTGTTTGGAAATATAAATGGGTTGTAACAAAACTGATACATTTGTCCAACGTAATTATACATTTCGTGTGTAGCAGGAAAGGATCAAGATGGGGAAGCCTGAGTGTGACATGAGGGAAAAAAACCTCCTCAGTTAAAAAGTCTCAGTGAGAAGAGTGTGAATTTAAAACACAGGGCTGGGGAAAGGGCTTCTCTTCGGACTGTATGTCCCCTATAGTGGTGGCAAATGTAACACAGGACTCACCCCTCGCCACTGTTTTAATAGTTCCTATGATCAGGAAGGACCTGCATCCTTCATGCTCCTCCTCCACGACTTCTCATCTCCCTTGTGAGCCTTCAACTCATTAGACACCAGGTGACTGCTGTGGGTTTTGGCCCTGGGAGGGAAAAACGGGCTGGCTGTTAACGTGCACCCCGTGACCCACTTCTCCCAAGCCCGTTCCCCTCTCCATCCTTCTGCACTTCCCACTCTCAGGGTATAGAGGAGCTTTTCTCCACCCAGCACAAGTCCAGGCAGCTGCAAGCAGAAAGCAAAGCCAAACAAAAAGCCCTTTGGGGGGGCTTCTCCTCACGTCTCCCCCTCACCCAAAGGGCTCTCACCCCAGGCTGAGCTGCCACTGACCTGCCTGCCCAGAGGAGCATCCTCTGCCTCCCAGAGCAGCAGCATCACCCTGTGAAGAAACAACCCGTGAGCAGCACCAAAGAGGAGAAAGCTGCACCCACCGAGGGGGGCTCACCCAGCCCCCCTGCTCCATGCTTGGGGGACACACACACACACACAAGCAGCCCCCCAAAAAACTCTCCCACCCCCTGGGAGATGCCACAACCTCCCGATGACAACCCCCTCCTGCTCCAGGCCGACACCATGAGGTAAAACCGGGTCCTCGGACATTTTGGGGCCCTCCCTGGGCCTGGCTTTGCTTCCCCCCCCCTTCCCCCCTCCCTCCCCAGGGGGTTTTGCCTCCCACCAACCAAACCATGAGGTAAAACCGGGGTGTCTCCCCTTACTTCGACATCACACAGCCTACGCGAGTAGCG
>NW_009952568.1:197427-207248 GCF_000747805.2 Chaetura pelagica
CTCCAGGCCCCCATCCCACCCCGCCTGCCTCCTGCAGAAAGGTGGTTCTGAGAGGGCTGCTTTCCGCCCGGTGTCCCAAAGACAGCAGGAACAGCACTTGCCAGAAAAGCTGGGCTTCAGGCTGAGCGCTCAAGGGGTGCTTGGCGAGCAAGCCAGCGCGCCTAAATGCTGAGTTTTGGTGGCAGTTTGGGGCTTGCTTTTTAAACTGAAGGATTCTAGGTGAGTCGGGCGGAGGGGGCTTGGTTGCTTTTCTGCTCTTCTGTGGTCACGCTGAGTTGTGTCTGACCTTCTGAAATCTTTGCACGAGTAGCCTTTATTTTTGAAACTTGTAATAGGCTGAGTATTTGCTTTGGGGAGTTACAACTTTGCAGGAGCTGGCCTGCTGAGAAGAATTTCAGATGGCCTTGTTTAAGCTGGTTTGTGACAGTTGAATTCCTACCTGTGCCATCCCCTCTCTGTGACTCTCAGCTGAACAGAAACACACTCCCCTGCAACCTAAAACTAACCTGGAGGGGAAAACACCTCATCTACCAGTCAGTCATGGTTATACTTACTGTGTGTGTGTAGACATGGCTGATAATGAAAGTGATAATATGCCTATTTTTAGCCTCTGCTGCTCCCTTGAGATGTCTTTGCCCTGGTGGTTTTTTTCCCCTAAAAATAAAATTAAAAAACAGATTATACCTAACAAAAAAGTCATCCCTGTGACACAATGCAAGGAGTTCCTAGAAGCTGTATCCCAGTTGGGAGGGCCAGGGAGCTCTGGCAAGGGTGTAGCACAGACACAGGAGTTTTGGTTCTGCATTCTGCCTATCAACATAGGAAGGGGTGGTGAAATGCCTAGGGCCGGACGTCGCTCCTCTGAAACGCAGCCCACTTGAGGTACAGCCACGTGCTGGTGATCCCTCACAGAAGATGAAGGCAGGCTTTTCACAGAAGATAAAGGCAGGCTTTATGTTTGAGGTTTGCTGAGAGTGCTGCAGCCTGACCTGGCTTCCTGGACGTAGCCCTTCTGCTCCCCACCGCTCTGTGCTTCGGGGTGGCTGTTACACACTGTTGAGTGCAGGCAGGGTCAGAGGCACCCAGGCACTTGCTTTCTTCCCCCCACACTGACAGTGGTGGGTGTTTAGTTATGGTTGGATTGTTATGATTTTGCTCCAGAGCAGATGGGCGTGGAATGCTCCTGACATCTTGCTGCTCCACGCTCTGGAATCACAAAGTGCCTCACACACAACCCGCGGGACGGTGTCGATGCATCCAAGTACAGCTTTTGTTTGCCTGTCAGCTTGGGTGTTGCATCTCCTCACCCACTGTCTTCAGAGGAGATTGAAGATGACAAAAGCCCTGTTACAGTTTGACTGGTTGACTTAAACAGTGAGAATTTTGTTTGGCTGCCTGCTAAGCAAACACTGTTCAACACTTCAGTTTTGTCCTTCTCTTACTATTAAAAGTGAGGGTGGTCTACTCTGAGTACAGCAGAATTTAATTTATTCTGTTTTATCTTTTCTTCCTATGGGGGCTTTTTCTAGTTTAGTTTGTGAAGGATAAAGTACAATGTAAATAGCTGATAGGCATTGCCACGTTCCTGAGCTAAGTTTAGGCTTCCTCTGTCCTTGGAAGCCACCATCCTAACGTGTCAGCAGCACGAGAGTAAGACTACCCATCATCAGACTGTTGGAAAAACTTTGTTTGGCAGCTGCACAAACCCCAGTAAACTTTGCAGATTCATTTTAGCCACTGCTGAGTTTCCCACCAGGTCTATATGGCCAACTTCTGCTGGCACAGCTCTGTCTGCGAGCGCTGTGACGAAGTGTGACCCGTGACTGACATAGCTGTGCCAGCAGAAGCCCCAGCTGTAGAACCAGTTATCTGCTAAAATGCACTTTCACTGATATAGCTTGTTTTCGTTTTTAAAGGGTGTTTCTCCCTCTCCTGGTAGCCACGAAAGCACCATGATCCCAGAGATGTAGCCTCATCAGACATTAGTGTGTCTGGCTCGGAAGGGACAACTGGTCAGGGTGTATTTTCTGTCTGTGCTTCTCCTCTCTTCATCTTCCATCCCATAGGAGCTCAGTCACATTTGGAACAGGAATTCTTCAATTATCTTCTGGAAGTAAGTGATCTTATGGCTGCTACTTGTTGTCTTTCCATCCAAAGCTGTTTCTAGAACTTCCATGCCACCCAATGAACTGGGATTTTCCTTTTTTATTTTTTCATATGGGCTGCAGTTGTTTCTCATTAACCATCTTGCTTTTGCAAAGAGCAAGACAGGCTTTTCACCAAGTTTACCAAGCATGGTAATATTTAGCTTTCACACCAGTCTTAGAAGAAATAAGCCAGAAAGTGATCCCGAGGTGTGTGTGGACTCTGGTAGTAAAATTAAAAGGCATCACTGGAGAAAAATTAATTCATTCCCACACTGGGTGAAGTCTTTACTTAATTTAAATCTAAAAGACTGAGAAGAAAAGCTTAAATTGAGCTAGCTCCCAGCAGCCACTGTCTTTTTGTTCAGAGTCAATGAGCACAAATAGGGAGGTGCATTTTTTTTTCTTATTAAAACCCTTCCAATATAATTGTGGTTTTAAGTGATAAAATTGTGTTAGTAACATGCATAAGTTTAGAGCACACTGCAAAAAAAAACCCTGAATACTGCTTAGATCAGCTTTAATCTGTTGGACACTTTTGGCTTACTTGGGTTTAAAGGGGGAGATAAATATGAATAAATGGCTTGCTTACTATTTATTGGAAAGAGCTTTTGGGGTTCCAGAAGGGCACTCAAGGCTCTGGGTGTAACCTGATTTGCAGAATACTGAGGCAGCAAATTATAACAGTGAAGCTTGGTTGTTTGGGAGCATAGATGGCATTTGAGAAAACTTAAAAAAATAAGTTAAAGTATGTCTTAGGCATATTAGATTCAGGAGGATTTGCTGTGGATTTGCTACTTTGGAGCATTAAATGCTAAGCCTCTTGTAATATTTCCCCCCCCCCCAAATTCTGGGGTTCTCTTGATGATAGCCTGTAGTCAAGGCTTGGGTGCTTGTAACTTGAATTATTCAGTTGAACTGAGTTTCTTCTATCTGGACCAGATTTGTTAGGGCTGCAAAGATGTAATGAGCTCTTCTCTGCATTTGTCTGTGTCCCCTGTGTTGATTCTCAGGCCAGCAGTGGCAGTACTATGGAACCTCACCTTTTGAGTAATTCTTTGGGTTTCAGTGATTTGTCTGCACAGCTTCTCCATCTCACCTGTGAAGATAAAAGCAAAGACTTTCTTAGGAGGTTTCTTTTTGTCTTTCTCTCCTTCCCCATCTTACAAGGCTTATGCATCTCTGGTCTGTGTAAGCAAACTTAACACAGGTACCTCCTGCCACAAGACTCCCACCCCTTTACAAAAAAAAAATTAACTTAATGGGGACAAAGCAAACTCTGAAGTATCCCACAGGAGATGACAAAAAGAGTTTATATACACAGGAATGGATGGATCCATTGCTGCCTCTTTCTGGAGTAGATCTCAGAGAGTGAGGTGCCTTTAGCTGAACGTGCTGACTGGCTTTGTTAGAAACTTGGTAAATTCACAAATAGGCTACATGACAGCTCCCTGTAATGGCAAGGCACTGGACTTGACCTGGTTCCTGTTATTTGGGAGAAATCTCCTCTTTTAGAGTTCTAAACAAGAAAAAAACAATCCACCAAAAAAACCCAACCTAAACAAACAAAAAAACAAACCTGAAATTAACTTTGCATTAAAAAGAGCAGCACTGCAAGAAAATTGCTCAAAAAAATTTACTCTGGAATTGTGTTTAGAAGAATAATTTTTGCAGCTGCTTGCACATGTCCCTTCAGAGGATCAAGAAGTGTCTTCACAGTGTTCAGACACTACCAGAAAGCTTTTTGTCCTGGGTTTGAGAGGCGGTCATTGAAAATGTGATTAAAGGTGGGCAGAAATGCCTTATATCATTGTCCTACAAGAAAAAAACATATTACCCCTTCCAAGGGGGGATGTTAAACCAGCACTGATAGAAATGCTCAGCAATTTTAGGTACAACTCATGTGCAGTCAGTGAACACAGAGGGTTTTGAAGTCATAGGAAGCCAGCATTTAGGGCTTAGGAACAGGACCCCGTTTAGCCCTTGTGTGTGTCATGCATGTGTAATTTAACTAGAGCTCATAACCGGCATGTGTACACAAGGAACAGATAAGGCTGTGTGTGTTCACCCTTCCTGGGGCATTTCCTGATGTAAATGATTAATGGTGTTTTATGATTGCACAGCATTGGAGCTGTTTATGCTTAGAATGGGTTATTGTCTTTCACATTCTGTGTGTCTGGAAAGGAGCTTTCTGTTTTCTCCAGGAAAGGTGTACAAAATGAGATCAAAAGGTCCGTAGGACTCTCGCAGCAGATCTCCTAGGATGTGATGTCTGTGGCATATTCTAACTAAAGTTAGCACCACGTGTACATTGTTGCTGGCAGATTCCAGATGTACAGCACGGTCCCTGTTAACAAAGGTGCCCCGACCGTCTGCGCTCCCAAGCAGAGAAATGAGACGCTTTTGAAACTTCCACTTTGAGCACAACAGTGAGAGCAGGGCCAGAGGAGAGAGGAAGTGGAGGGGTTTTTGCTCTTTGCCTCGCTGCTGAAAGTTGAGGCTTGCTTGTGACTCTAGAAATGTCAAGAAGAGTAATCTTGGGATCAAAACAGCAGCACTTCCCAGGTCCATGGGGACTCTGGCACTGTTTTACTTGTCCCTCCAAAGTGTCCATCTTGCTGACCACCATGATCTGTACTTGTCACTGAGGGAAAAGTCTAGGAATAACAACCCTCAGGAGGGAGCGTAGACTTTCAGAGTCCTTGGGGTGACATCTTCAGAAGGGTTTTTGGTTTTGGGTGTCTATCCCCCCCATTTACAGCTTGAGGATTAGTAAATGTTTGACCATTTACAAACAGAAACCATCAAATCCTTCAGAACACCCTGCCACCTTCCCACTGAAGTGAATTGGGATTCCTTACCCTAAACCAAGCATAAAGGCAGACCTATTGTGCCCTTGGCTAGAAGCAGGAGGAATTTTTTTATAGATGGGAAACTACCAGAGGCAGTACTCCTCAAAAAAAACCCTGGCCTTTGCCCTTCCCATTACACACCCACCTCTCCAGAGGCCTGTGTTGGAAAGGGGAAGGCAAATCAAAGCTCCCAGGGGTCCTTTATCATGGCCACCAGTTCTTACAGTGCTACTACTGCAAGTCAAAAGCTCTCCAGTCTCCACCTGAAAGAAACAAAAAAACCCAACAAAAATCAAACCAACTATCTGAAATGCTTTTTAAAGGCAGAAAAATGCTGGTGGGCTGAGACAGCTGTGCAAGTGGTAGAAGAGAGAGAAATGTTGAGCCTTGCATGGCTGCAGAGGCAGGTTTTGGTGTCCACTTCTGGGGCAGGCAGGAAGAAGGGTCACCTCAGGAAAAATGAGGGGGAAAGGGAATTGCCTTCTGCTTAGCAATACACAAACTGTGGCTCACAGTCACAGATAGAAGGGATACCCACCTTTCACCTCACAGGGTGCCAGTGGTAAAAAGGGAGCTTTCCCCACATAAAAAAATACCTTAGGTTTTCTTCTTAAGGCATCTTGACAATTCCAGAAACCTGCTTTATTGACAGATCATTTTGAAAAGGAGGTGTTCACGGGCTGCTGAGCAAAGTTTTGTGAATGCTAATTAAGATGTGTGCCTTTTGGGTAGATTTTAAACCCAGAAAGCCCTTTTTGCTGTCATTTGAGTGTCTGCTACCAGCTGAAACCACCTTCTTTAAGTGAGTTTGTTCTCTGAATTAAGGGACCTGAACCTCACAGTGGGAGCAATAGTGCAAAGTGACCTCATCTTCTTTTTGTCCTTGTTGCTTTGGTGTCAGGGTTGTCCAAAACACTTCAGTTCACCAGATTTCACAAGCACAAAGGTAACTACAAAAACCATCTGCTTTTGCTCAAACTGTTAGTAACAGTCAGGATTTGTAGATTGTGCTCCAGTTTGCTATTTACCCTCTAGGGCTGCTGAAGGAATTGATTGGATAGTTTTTCCCCTCGCTTTTCAGGAATGCTTCCATCTGACTGAACATCTTTGTGCCTTCTAATCACAAGTGAGTTTTGCTTGTTTTTTCCTTTCTAAGAAATCAGTCTAAAGGCTCTCTCAGAAGGTTTTGGCTTGGCTTGGAGTACGTTGAGAAAGAAGCATGTTGAGGACTACTTCCTGCTCCAGATTTTTATCTGGTTTGGGGTTTTTTTTCCATCCAAGACTTGCAGGAAAATTGAGGAAGGGGGAAAGCAGAAAACATACTTTGTGTGCTTTGCTGGATATGACCATCCTGTAGTTCATAAACAGCAGAGTGGAAAGGTCCTACAGATGTTTTAAGTTTTCAGCTCTGTGGTCTGCAGCTCTTTCTGGTCCTCGTGCTTAATGCTAAGATTTCATGGCCTAGAAAGGTATTGAAGAGTTTCTGATGGAAGTACCCCAGTTCAAGCACCCCAGATACTTTTGTGTCTTCCATGCAAGCTAGGAAGTTTGCTCTTGGGGGTGGAGGTGAATGCAAACCCAAGACTTGCTTGCTTTACTTGTTGGAAGTCAATAAGCTTCCCGATCACACAAGGGGTACATATCTCCCTCAAGTAAGCATCTTGAGTCAGCCTTGACACGTGGAGAACATCCTTTGTTCTTCTCGTGGCTTCAGGCTGAGAGCTGGAACGGAATTAAAGCATCGAGTTGTCACCCTGACATTCATGAGGAGAAAGGCAGCTGGGAACCACTGCCAGCCTTTCCTGGCCTCCTTGGGAAGGGCTGGTTCCCCTGCTGCTTGTGGGAGCATGTCCTGGTATGCACTGCTCAGCCCTGCCACACACAGCACAGGCTGCTGCAATTTAAATTGAGTTTGCAAGGGACATAAAAGTTGACAGAAATTGTGCTGTCCAGGGAAAAGAAAATGTTCCCCTTGGCTTTTTTCTTAGGTACAGGGAACTCAGAGCTCCTGGCAGGAAGAGACCAACTGAGGCAGTGCTGAATGTAGTTCCAGAAAACTTGTTAGTCTTTCTATACTTCAAAATTCAATTTGTATTTATTCTCTTAAAGTAATCTACAAATGGCCCTGGATGGGGGAGAGAGCTAGCACAGGATGAATTATCCACCCAGCAGAAAATTCCACTTGTGAACGCCTTTCCTCTAATCCCTTTTTGTTTTGGAAAGTTAAGAAAGCAAAAGGAAAATGGGGCCAGACAACTTCTCACATACCAGAATACAGTCACAAGTGCCAGGAAAAGTTGGGTTCAGATGGCCCTTGGCTTGCATTTTTTCCTGCAACTAAATTATATTTTCCCATTGGGAGTTTTTCAATCTCCAAGCACATGTTTGTACCTGTGCAATAATCCACTTTCTTCTTAGTCTGGAGCAAAAGATTGTGAAGGAGTGGAGTTCATCAGATAAATTAGGACTATTTTGAGTGGATGAGAGAAGCACCTATATAAAGTGTTTGAGACCTATGTATGGAATAGGATGGTTTTGGGGTTATTTTATAGTCCTAAGATCTCCTGGAAATGTCTCACATTACAAGGTCACGCAGCCTTTTTGCGGACTTTTGTCTGTTTCAATCTTGGATGCATTTTTTGGTCTATGGTTTGACTTGAAGACTGCAGATAGAGTAGCTCTGATGAGCTGCAAGGTGTTTTTCTGCCTGCTGTAACCACCCCTAGTTTGGGTGCTGCCAAACAAAGCTCCCCATGCATGCAGAGCTGGTACCATTCCATTGTAAATCGCTGGCTGTTTTTTTCATGGCAGCTCCAGGTGTGGACAGAATCCTGGCTCTTTATGCAAGGGAGATGAGTATAACTCCAAAGTATTTTCTACTAGGAAAATAATGTGGTTTAAAGCCTCAAGCTGTCAACAGTGCTGCAGCATTCCTGAATCCATACCTGCCTCTTCTGCATGCCCTCTGTGTCTGTGCTCTTACTTTGGGCTCTGTTTCTGTACAGGATCAGCGTGTGTGCAACCCAGTGATGAGTGAGGCTTGGTAGAAGCAGGGCTTCACACTGGATTTCTCTTCTGTGACTTCCTTCCAGAGATCACCATCTTCTTTGCAGGTTTATACAGCACTTAGTGTCAGGAGTACTTGGACCTCCTGGCACCTCAGTGCCCTGAAATTGAGCATGAGGGCCACGGCTCTTCAATGTTGCCCGGTGGTTGGTGCAACTCCGAATCCACAGGGAAAGGGCTGTGACCAAAACTTAACATGATAGGAGGGAGAGGGGATTGTGGGGAAGCCTTTGCAAACACAGGCCTTAGGGAACTCTTGAATTAACTTCTCACGTGCTAGTATATTGAGCAATATCAGAAAACTGTCCTGTGTGAAAAACTGCCACAGACACTGCCAAAGGTGTTCCTTGGTTAGGTGATGCATGCACTTCAGATGAGATCCCTTCAAGTGGCTGAACAGAGGGATCCACCCACCTTCAACCTCTCTTCTGGCAGAGGAGTGAGTGCAGTTTGTGTCAGTTCTCAGCCGTGCCCCTGCCAGCTAACATATACCTCAGGGTTTGCTCCCACATGGCCTACTTCCTTCTAATAAACTAAATATTAGTGATTGTTCTGGGCAACAGGGTAAGCCTTCTGCTAGTTTTGGATTAGAGAGAAGATTACCTCCTGCACTGAGTAGTGTTTGGACTCACTGAAGATCCCAGCTCTTGTGTGTCTTGTTGCAGTCCAATTGCACACATGCTCATAGTGAATTAACCTCCAGGTAGCAGCATCTCACTTTCCTGTCAGAGGTGAATTCTCTGGTCCCCACAGAGATTGTCTGGGGCTGTTGTTGCTGGAGTTTCTCATTTTCCAGCTTGCTGGAATGCAGCTAGAAGAGTATATGTTACTCATCAACATTGATCCTAAAACTAAGTCAAATATTTGGAAGTTTAAGCATAGCATAAATACACAAGGGAAAGATTTGGGGAATCAGATACAGAAGCAGCTGAATAACTGCTTTTTGATATCCAAATAGTATGCTGTTCTCAGGCTCTCAGGCAAGCGTTTTTACTTCTTTAATCAAAGTAGTACATTCAAATATACCCTAGCAGCAAAGGGCTTTATGCCTATACACTGCTTTATTTTAAAAAGGTCCCTTTTCTTTCTCCTCTCCTGCGAACACAAGCCTAGCTCCTTGGAGCACCAGTGCAGCATCCTGTGGCCTGTAATATGAAAAGACTAATTTCCTGTGCCAGCAATTGCAAAACACTGCACTACTGGTGTGTACTTTTTCTTCCTTTCTTTTAAATTCTTGAGCTTTGGCTCATCCAAATCTACCTGTATTTGGACAGGTCAGGCATAATTTTAAAACTATCTGAAGTTTTCTGGTGACAGATTTCCCTGTTGTTAGTTATTGCTGGAAAGAGCAGATTGTGAGCAATAAACTGGCTGTTATACAGGGAGAGGAGCTGAAGTGCTGCTGGGCTTTGCTCCTTTTCTTGAAGTTCAGCAGCCTAAGGGTAAGATAACATCTGAGTCACAGAAATTATTTTATTTGTTCTTTTCTCCTAGCACAAACTTTGAAGGATGAGAGGTTATTGATGATCTGAATTGTATTTTAAAGAGAGGAAGCAATGTTCATTGAGAATACCACTTTGGAGTTGCTGCAGAGGTGTGCATGAATTAATGATTCTGGTGTAGTTTTGTTCAAAAATACAGGTCGATAGCTGAATTCTCTCCAATTATTGATTCTGATGAGTAGAATGAGACACAGTATTGGCTTAGGGCAGCCCAAACTGGGTCTTTTATCATTTCTAAGACTGACTGAACTGAGGTG
>NW_009952568.1:207281-222395 GCF_000747805.2 Chaetura pelagica
CTTTCCCTAGAGGCTCGAGGGGATGCTGGCACATCATGACATTTCAAGCTTACTCAGTTCTTAGTGGGGAGAATTTCCTGTCTCCCCAGTCCTATCACTGTCAGACCACTACCTAGGAAGATCTTCTGCTGGAAGGTGCAGTCACACACAGCTGCTCTTCTGTGCCTGCAGCACAGAGTAGTGTTTTGTCTTGGTGCTTACTACTGATCCAGCACTGGCTGCTGCCTCCTTCCCCAGACTCCCAATGACTTCATCTCTTAATCCTTTAAGCCACTCTGTCCTGTATCTCATTAAAGGACCAGTGCTCTCCAGGGGATGGGGCAGCATTGAAAATGGGTCATTTCTCTAAACTACTGGGGGATCCTTGTGTAAATACATGTACTATTTAAACCATCCCTCTGGGGGCTTTGGAATAGATTTATTTACAAGCTGTCTGTTGAAACTCTTCTTGCCCTATAGTAGATGCCTTGCATGCATTTCTGTTCATCAGAGCTTTGCTTTTGAGGAGCTACCTGCCCTGTGTCTGCATGCAAACTAGCCCCTAAGAGCTGCTTTGAAAGCATTTAGTGTAAAAGGCAGCTGCAGAGACAAGTATTACTCTGTCACTTGGTGCAGATATTCAGGAGTTGTCATGCACACAAAGAGGTAACAGACTGATTCAAACAGAGCAGAAACTGTTATTTTGGAGTAAGGACTGAAATGTTAACTAAGTACAGACATTTAAAAATAACTATATAATACTGAATAGTATTTCCATGCAGTAAATAGTTCAGATGTTCTTGTAAGTGGGGGTGTGACAGAGGAAAAGGAAGGGTGGAAACCTGGATACTCTTGTGTTACCTGTGATTTAAGAAAAGACTCTACACTTCATTTAGAGGAGATGAGGGAACAGGGGGAAATAACTAGTGGGTGTATGTCAGTAGGACAATTAGCATTTCCATAAAGTGAGTGCCAGTTGGCTCCAGAATTAAGCAAATAGAGCTTGTTCCTTCCCTTCACGCTCTTCCCCTTGGCTTTTGCTGCTTGCCTTTTTTTTGTTTGTTTCAGGATTTGCTTCTAAGACCTTCCTGTGCTTCTCTGGGCTTTTATGCTCTTTGGCTCTTTTTTGAAGTGATAATGTGAAACCCCTGGGATCCTACCACCACTGAACTTACTGTCAGCTGCAAGTTCTTGGTCACCTCCTTTGTTTCACTATTCCCACCCCCAACTTGAATGTCCTTGCACTTGAGCTCATGCTGGATGTCAAGATGGGCAGAGGAGGTGGCTGCTGAATGTGTCACTGCAGCCTCTCCTGGGTCTGTTTGTCCTTGCCTTACAGGGCCTTCACAGCCTGTGAGCAGAGCTGATACCTTAGCCAGGCAATTCCTTACTGGAAAGTAAGCAAGCTGTGTAGTTAGGGTAACAGACACTGTATTCCCAATCCATGGAAACAGCCCATTTGCACAACAGCCACTAGCAGATCCCCCTGAACTGCTGCACCTCTTGCACAGTGAAGAACTCACTAACAAGCAAAGAGAGTTTTCTGTGAAACTGAACATGCAAAACTTAAATAGCTTCCTCTTGCTGAGCCTGATCTGAGTACCATATGGAATAAAAAAAGGATGCTGGGGTTTGGACAAGTTCCATCAGGTTGTTGCCATGGCCTTTTCAGCACACTTCTGGGTTCGCCGGCTTAAGTGGGTGAGTGCAAGTCCAAACTCCTGCAAGCAGGTTTTCCCCAGGGGTGGCAGCACTCTGCTAAGGACTGCAGCACTTTCCAAATTGCCAGCCAAGTTTATCAAGCAGTAGTGCTCTCTTCCCAACCCTGAAGTTACTCCATCGAGAAGCCTCCTTGTTCCAAACCTGGTGGATGGCTGTCCCCTGACTATGACAAAGATAAAATTGTCAGGCAGGGGCAACACACTAGTAAGAGTCTGTTCCCTCCTGCTTCTCAGCACAAAGGTGCCTCCTCCTGACCAGTTGCAGCTTAGAGAAGCAGCTTTTCATCTTCTCAGCACCAATATGGAGATCTCATTACTTCAGTCTTTCCACTTCTGCTTATGCTGCCTACACCAGCTGCAAAATCACGCTGTAGTCCTTGGAGGACAGCTGCCTTGTACAAGGAAGGGCTGTGAAAATGACTTCTGAAGCTTATTCTGTTGAAATATGTTCTACATATAATTTATCTTAGTCCTTTAGCATAAGTAGCATTTCTGTTGAAGCCTTTAGCTTGCAGTGTGTGTGAAGATCCCCTAAAAGTTTCAAGTTACAGAATTTAAGCACTGAAGCCAAGATTAATGATGATGACTTAATAGAGCAAGCTTGGTTTTACTGATGTGGTTCAAGAAAACCCCCATATTACCTTGCTAAGTTTTTTAAAGCATTAGCAGATCAGAAGAGTACAAGCTGATGTGATTTGCTGACAGCATTACAGAAGGAAGATTCTTGTCTCTTTCCCACTTGGAGCCCGGATTATTTCAAAAAAGCAAACTGGGCTAAGGCCCTGCCTATAGGACATTACAAAGGCAGAGTTACTGTTGCTGCAGACTTGAAAGGAGATAGAAGTCAATGAGCTTCAATGCTCTAGATTTCTACAGTTCTCTTACTCTGTGGTTTTGGATTCTTTCTGCTAAAGAAGAGGTTACTAGTGAATAGAGCGCATTAGTCCTACTGAGTTCATGCAGATGAGCCCTTTGCACAGCAGACTCAGTATGTCTTCTGAGAAACAGTTTTCTTGGATGGATGATAGGAAAATAAATACATCCTTTTACAGATTTATAAAACTAAAGATTTCTCCTTCAGTTGTACTTGTGGACTTAATTGTTTCTTGCTAAACTCCATGGTGCTAAGCTTGAAAATTTTGTTGTTAACCCTTAGATTTAATGGTCACTTCAAATTTAATCTTCTGCCTTGCCATTTATTTCCACTTACTGTTTAACTGTCATTCTCTTGGTAGGATTCTTGCTTGTATCCAGGTGGTCTCTGTTTATGTATTTTGATCATACTTTCCTCAAAGATTGTTTGAAATCTCAGTATTGGGAAATGACAGTAACAAAATGCTTTTTTCCCCTCTTCTTAATCAAAATGCCCCATGATGAGGCATTTGAATTGATTTAATAGATAATCTGTATCCCAAATCAACTCACTCAGAATAAGAAACTGAAGAGGGACAGTTGCTGGCAGGCTCACTGTGCTCCTTGAGCTATTGGCAGAGAGGCAGCACGTGCAGAGGTGGTTGAACATGTTCCTGCAGAAAAACACAATGAAGAAAACTCAGATCCAAGTAAATGACCATCAAAATTCCCCATCTTGCTAGTATATTTACACTAGATACTGTATATATTGATATACTAGGTAGCTTGCCTGAAGCTAACACATATATACTTGTCCTAGCATTAGCACTTTTAAATATGCTATATGTTTAACATACTCTTAAATAATCACCTTATTTCTTGATCTTCCATCTCCTCCCCCAAAAGTTCTCCAAGTCAGTTTTTGTATTTGTGGGTCTTGGCTGTACTTCTTCTCCCTTGGGAGACCAAAATGGGAAGACTTTTGTCATACACTCCTATAAAAATAGAGGGAGCTTATTACAGACAAGTAGCCTTCCTCTCCTCCCTTTGCAACCATTTAGCTCCATTTACAAAATACACAGATAAAACCAGCTCCTGGTCCAGCTTTCCAATCTTAACCAATGTATGCCTTTGTTTATACACACTCTGGCCTGGTCAGCCAGCAGAATTTTTAATTCCACCCAATGGAAATGGATGGACAGTAAGATGTTACCCTGCAGAGGAAGGAGGAATGATTCAGGGCCAGCTGCTGGCTGGTTTTCCAAATGCTTTGGCAGTTTGACTCATCTATCTACAGAGATTGAAAAAAAGAAAATCACCAAGAATGTCACTCTGCTGGAGGCAAGGATTTCCAGTTGTGCCAACACATCACTGAACACAGGAGCAAGGGGAAGTTGCAGCTCTCTTGGCTTTGCTTCCTCATTAGAAGCAGACAATTCATTTATGCATTGAGGTATGACAGAATTTAAATGGAACAACACATTATAGTGACTGTAATTTAATAAATGTATCCTCTGACCTCTCTGGGGAAGGAACTTGTCATTATTTTGCAGCAGCACATAGCTCTAAGGGACTTCCACCTATCTGGCTTCCAAGTCCTTCTGCAACATAGATGCCAAATAATCTGGACAGCTTTGAGCAGGCTTTCTCTTCCCAATGAACATAGGTTAATCCTTCTACTTGTTGGGAATATTTGGCTTTGGAAGAGGAGATCTGACTTGATGAAAAACAACAGTGAAGCAGTTCATCTCTCAGAGCAACCCCAAGATAGTTACTTCGGTGTGTTTGGATGTGCTGTGAAATGGAAGAGAGTTTCTATGTTCACAGCTGCTGTTGATTTCCCCCACCCATACAAAAAAAATATTACACTTTGAGTTAAAAAATTTCTTATTCCCTAGCAGTCTGTCCTTTTTTTTCTCTTATTGATACAATTTCTAGGGCTGCTTTCAGCTTCTTAAGAAAAACACGATATATATTTCACACCACTAGCTATATCCTCCCTATCTCATGCTCTCCACACCTGTATTACTTTAGAAGGTCATAGCTAATTAAATCCAGAAGAGCAGTTCTCTTTTCTCTTTTTACCTGGTTGTCTGAAATGCTGAGTATATAGAAGCTCCTGTTGTTGGTTGCCCAAAAAGAGGTGTCTTCAGAGTCAAAACCTGTAGTGCAGCCTGGTAGCTCAAAACTGCCTTATTTCAGTCTTCACACCTTCAGTGCTGTTACATTATTCCTTCTTTTTTTTTTTTTTTTTTGGCTTTTAATTGATAGCCAGGTTCCCCTTACACAAAGGCCAGCAAGTACAACACTAGGTAAAAACAAAACTTCAAAGAGCACAACCCCAAGCTTTCTGCTTGCAACACTTCCAAACCAAATTGTCTCCCCCTTGTCCTTTTTATACACAGCTGAGCTAGAGCTGCTTAGGTTCACCTGGAACCAAATCTAGGGTTGCAGTTGAGTAACACAGCTGTGCTGGTTATCTCTAGGCCTTTGAGGGTGGACTAGTGGCCAAAATGTTTCTGCATAAGGATGACATTATTAGGAACCCCCAGATACCAACATTCAGACCTTAAATATTACTCTTACCAATGCACAAATGTTCTCATAATCAAGTTTTCTTTATGCAATTTCAGTGCTATAAGTAAGTTTACAAGGTTTGATTTGTAGTGGAGAAACAGCTTTAGCAGCTTCAAAGGTTTTCCAAGGGAACTCTTTAGAAGAAAAGCTGGCAAGATTGAAAAGCAAAAAACAATGAAATCCATACGTTCTGTTTGTGTCACACCTGTGTTAGCTGAATTTTAGCAAAGGCCCTTCTTGAACCCACAGGATGCAGCTCTGCCGCAGCTCGGGCTGAGCTCAATCAGCGCTGCTTCAGTTCCCACATCCCTGGCTGGATCTTCCTGCCTTGTTCCTTACTCGTACGTGTCTGATTTAGGGAGGGGGTTAACTGACTCAGGGAACTTGGTGTAGCTCCCTGAAGACCAAGCAAAAATAGGTTGGGATTTTTTGGATATTGATTTAGTTCCAGGACAAGCGGGGGCGGGGGGGGAATGGGAATGATAGGAGTTGGAGGCCCAGGCAGGATTCATTTTTGCATCAAAAAAAATACATGTGGTGGCTTTCAAGTCTTGCTCAATGTTGCTGTTACGCAGAAGAAAAAAATAAATAAATAATTTTTTTAAGGTTTGTTTTCCCTTTTCTATGACTGTGGAAATTACACTGGTGCTGGTTTGACTCACTGATACTTCAAAATAAAATGGACATGACTAATATCTGAAAAATGCGTGTGTCATTTGCCTCACAGCTCAGGGCTCATGACATTGGAGGGCCTCTGACTGCCACAAATGGCTTTAAATTGGCAGAGCACTTCTAGTAACAAGCAATATTTCAACATCATTTAATTAGGTTCCCTGCCAAGGAAGAAAATGTCATCTTGAAGCTTTTTGAGGGTGTCACCTGGTCAGTGGTCACCTCTCAGCCCACAGGCAGGTATGGCTGAGTCTGGGCTGACTCAGATGGTCCAACCACGCTGGTTTTAAAGTCTTCACCGACAGCCCCTGGGCTATTTGTCCAATTTGTGCCCTGCTGTGAGGAGCTGGGGTCTGGCAGTGGGAAGGACAAGCTGGTTCCCTGCAAGCTGGAGGAGGAGACAAGTGCTTCAAGCCTTTGAAGTAAGGTGTGTGTGACAGCAAAGCCCCTTGGCTGCTCTGAGCCACCCTGAGCTGTTTGCTATATGTGTCTGGCTGGCCATGACATAGCCAAGCAGAAACACAAACAATTTCCAACTTGCTTTTTCAGCTGGAGATGCACCTTCAGAAGCCCGTAAGGAAATAAGTGCAGCCAAAGCTTTTACCAGCAGGAGGCAGGGCAGGGAGGAGTTCCAGGATACAGGAACTGAAATTTAAAGCCGCCTGGGTCTGGTACTGCCATAATATTATGCTGTGGAAAACAGGAATGTGAAGACCTGGTAAGCACAGTGTGTTTCAGAGAGGCCTCACCCAGATACTGATGCTGGCTATTGGGCAACAAAATTTGCCATGTCCTAGGTCCATATATGGTCCAAGTAGTCCAAGTTTTAAGGTATGACAGATTAAAAGGCAAAATGAAGACCCAGCTTGGATCAGTTAAAAAATTTGAGGATTAAAATAAAAAAAACTCCCTTCTGCCCATAGCCTTTAATCCCTTATTGGTATTCTTGATTTTCACCACCCAGCCTTCAGGTTTCCCCCCTTCTCATCTGTAGTATGCCTTTTGGATGAAATAAATAATTGTCAGGTCATGAAATCCCATTTCCTAGGACAGGATCCTGGCAGGTAACGCTGTGGCAGGGAGGTGACAGTTTTGCTTGCTGCAAAATGAGCATGCTGCTTTTTGGCACCAACAGACTCGTCGTGCTGGAAACACTCGGACTGTGGTCTTGATTTGGGTGTATTTCATGTAAAATTGGTACTGAGTAGCACACCAGGTGATCGTCTGGGTGCTACTTGGTTGGAGTCATTAGGCTTGAACACAAGGAGTAGTAGCGTGGCAATGTGCTTCTTTGCAGGCACTGGGGCTGGGACCATGCTCTGCGGAGCTACCAGGGACTGCAAGCTCTCCTGTCTCAATTCATGGCTCTGCTGGATGTCTCTGGTTGGCTCCAGAGGTCTGGGAAAATCCAGGAAGAGCTGTATGGAGACTTGCTGGAGTGTGGATTAGTTTTGTATGCCCTTATGCTTGGGAGAAAAGGTGGAATAAGGCTCCTGTGGCTCTAAGCCGTGGCTGCTCCCTGCTTCTGCCCATGTTTAACAGCGAATAAATCGAGCAAAACCTGAGTACCAGACATTTAGCACTCCTGAAGCACAGCCTGTAACTCTGATTGTGTTGGGAAGCACAATTCCCAGTTTTGGGGTTCTGAAAGGACAATGGAAGGATTTTGGGTCTAATCCCGTGTCCTTAAGTGATCTATTCCATTCATCACCCCACTCTGCAGCTGAGCAGTGTGAGCACAGAATCCTCTTACCCCGCAGCTTTCCTCACCGTATGACTTCACCTGGAAATAGAAGTTGGCTATAATTAGACACAGGGCTCACATCTGCCGTGTGCTGGCCACAGAGAGCCTTAATTCCCTGTGAATGGAATTACCTTGGGCACTTGTTGGGGAAGGAAACACCAGACCTGAAGCTGAGACCTTTCCCAGGGGACAACCCTGACAACTCTTGCTCCTGTGCAGTGCTGGAATGCTGGTTTGGCTACCTGCAGCAGTTGAAAAAAACTGCAGGACGTTTAGCTCATAAAGGGGATGTGTGATCTTTGGTTAGTTGGATGAGTGGGAAAAAAAACCCAAACAAATCAACAACCTGAGCTAGTTTCCTCAAGTTCTTCATAGTTTTCTGTCTTGTCAGTTCAGCCAACCAAACCAGTTCTAGTTGTTTGAAGAGCTTCCCAGCTCTTGCAGCCAGTTGTAGTAGAAATATACACGGTTAAGGGGGAAATTGCATCCTGTAGACAGATGCTTTGGATTTGTAGAAAAGCAAGGTTTGTGGATTGTGTGTGTCTGGGGAAGAAAAGAGCAGAGAACAGCAAGTTCAGCTAATCTTACATTTTGAAACAACCCCTTTTACTCCCCTGCAACCCCCCAAGTCTTTCTCAGCACGATGGTCTTGGGGAGATACAGAGGGAGACTTCTCCCTGTGTCATCTGGAGAGTGTATGTTTTTTGAACAGGACATCAGAGCTCTCTTCTGACAAGAATCTGGAGAATAAGATGGGTTGACTTTGCGTCTGCATCTGATATAAAAGTGTTGGGCTGGGCTGTATGGGCTTGTGTGCACAAGAACACCTCATGGGAATTTCACCTGAGCTCATTTCATGTTTCCTATACCATTAAGAGTAAAAAGGTCTTGACTGATCTTGAGCATGGAAAAGCACAAAACAAAAGCTAGATGGATAATGGCAAGATGAAGATAATTCCCCTGCAGACTGCAATTTCAGGTCTTGTCTAAGAGGAGTGCAGAAGTAGGCCTTGGTATGTTGAAAATCCAGTAGTCAGGCTGAAGTCAGTGTAATATTTATTGTACATGGACAGCAGGGCCTGTCTCTGCAGTGTCACTGCGGGGGTGATCTCCTGGCAGGCTAGAAATGAAGAAGTGTTGTTGAGCAACAGTAACAGTTGTGATGATCTTTCAGACTCACAGGGATGCCAAAGGAAAAATATGATCCCCCAGATCCTCGCAGAATTTATACCATCATGTCAGCAGAAGAGGTAGCCAACGGGAAGAAGTCGCATTGGGCCGAATTAGAGATCTCGGGTGAGTCGCTCTGCACTTTTGGTTCAGTGGAGGAGTTGGTGCCCCAGAGTCACTTGCAGTTCAAGGATCCTGTGGTGGAAGCAGTTTTTTTGAGTTGGGTAGGGCAGGTAGCTGCCTCTCTAGGTTGCCTTGGAGCTTGGCTGGCTCTCAGCAGCCCAGTGGCTTGAAGACACCCACTCAGATCAGAGGCAAGTTTTTGGGCAGCACATCTGCTTCCCTAGAACTGTACCTGTCTCTTTTAACTGAGAGGGTTAAAGTCTACTCCTAGAAAAGATACGCAAAGGTATCTTCTGCAAGCTGTTGTAAGTGTTGCAGTGAAGTGGTAGAGTTTCACACTGGAAATCCCATGTTCTGACATCCCTCATAGTTTCATAGAATCATACAACAGTTAAGATCAAAAGGACCTTCAAGATCATCCAGTTCCAACCCCCCTGCATGGGCAGGGACACCTCCCACCAGCCCAGGTTGCTCCAAGCCCCATCCAACCTGCCCTTCAACACTGCCAGGGATGGGGCAGCCACAGCTTCTCTGGGCAACTGGGCCAGTGTCTCACCACCCTCACACTAACAAATTTCCTTCTAATGTCTCACCTAAATCTCTCTCTTTGAATTGTAATCCCTTTGTCCTCTCATTACAAGCCCTTGTCAAAAGTCCCTCCCCAGCTTTCCTGGCCTCCAGCACACGGTGCCAGCTCATGTTGAGCTTCTCACTGACCAGCACCCCCAAGTCCTTCTCCTCAGGGCTGCTTTCAGTCCATTCTCCTCCCAGCCTGTATTTGTGCCTGACATTGCCCTGACCCTGAGGTTGGCATGGACCCACCTCTCAAGCCTGTTGAGATCCCTCTGGATGGCCTCCCCTGCAGCGTGTCAGCCACACCACACAGCTTGGTGTGATCAGCAAACCTGCTGAGGGTGCACTCCAGCTCTACTGTCCATGTCCTGACAAAGGTGTTCCAGTTTGTACCTGATGGTTTGAGAGAGCAGACCTGACTGAGGAGGTGGTTCTTTGCTTTTCTTTTTTAGGTCGAGTGCGGAGCTTGAGTTCCTCGCTTTGGTCGCTGACACACCTGACTGCTCTGCACCTCAATGACAATAATCTCACTCGCATTCCACCTGATATTGCCAAGCTTCATAATCTGGTTTACTTGGATCTGTCATCCAACAAACTCAGAAGTTTACCAGCAGAACTAGGAAACATGGTATCTCTCAGGTGAGAGAAATGGTTCTGGTGAACTTTTCAAAAATCAGGGGTTGGGACTAAAAATTTAGTTGGCTTTCCATCCTTGTACTTCAAATCATTCTGAAAACTTCAAAAGCAGTGCAAAGCTTCAGTCTAATTATTACGTTTGGGTTCATTACCCTTCTTTTTTGATCTCTTACAGAAACATGTCTGTGAGCTGTGTAGTACTATTCTGCTCTGAAACATTCTTTGAGACTTGGTGTTTAAACCCCCCCGGTTTAATTTTGAGTTCTGGGGTTTTTGTGGCTTTTTCTTGCCTTATGAAAGTGTTTTGCTCGTGCTCTGAAATGGGAAGATTTGCATCTCTTTCCATAATACAAAAAAAATTCAAGGTGAAAAGTGTAATCTTTGAAGATAAATGCTATATGGCCCTTTAAGTGTTTTCTTCTGAAGTGATACTCATCAAAAGTGTTTTGTTGCTTCTTGTTTGTTTTGTTGGTTTTTTGCATTTGCTGCAGGGAATTGCTTTTAAATAACAATCTGTTACGGGTTTTGCCTTATGAACTTGGACGGCTCTTCCAGCTACAAACTCTAGGTTTGAAAGGTGAGTACAGTTAAATATTCCTAGGAGTGCTGGAGAGAGTCCAGGGGAGGGCAACAAATGACTGGGGGGTTGGAGCATCTCCCTGATGAGGAAAGGCTTAGAGAGCTGGGACTGTTCAGCCTGGAGAAGGCTGAGGGGAGACCTTATTAATGCCTGGAAGTATCTCAGGGTGGGTGCAGGGAGGATGGAACCAGACTCAACTCAGTAGTGCCCAGGATGAGGGGCAACGGGCACAAGCTGGAACATGGAAAGTGCCACTGGAATATGGGGGAATATTACAGTGGGGGTGACAGAGCGCTGGGATAAGCTGCCCAGGGAGGGTATGGAGTCCCCTTCTGTGGAGCCATTCCAACCCCCCTCTGGCTGCAGCCCCGTGGGATGTGCTCTGGGCCATCCTGCTTTAGCAGGGAGTGGGACTAGATGATCCCTAGAGGTCCCTTCCAACCCTGGCAGTTCTGTGACTCTGTAAGTGCTCTTGAATTACTGGGGAGGGAGGGGGGGTGCTACCTCAATGTTTTCTTACAGTTCATTTGAGGTATTAAGCTTGTTGCAAAAATGACCAGCCAGTTGGGAAAACACTGCTTTCCTTTTTTAATGCTATTCAGCTTCCTTGTGAGCCTATTTCAAACCTGTAGGTAGGTAAATAAACCCTTTAACCTGCTGTATTATTGACTGAGGGGACTTGAGGGAAGGAAGTCTCTGCGTGCTGGTTGCTTCTGCAGCACCCCTGCAGTATCATGCAGTTTCAAGATCAGCCACCTAAATGTCTCCTGAGTCAATTTGTCATCATTATGGGAGATTTTCTTTGGCTGGAAAGCCTGGAGAAAGTCAGGCAGCTAATCACCTGGGTGTTGTTTCATGCTGTTGGCAGGCAATCCTTTATCACAAGATATTCTCAGCCTCTACCAGGATCCGGATGGAACTCGGAAGCTACTGAACTACATGCTTGACAATCTAGCAGGTGACAGCCCAACACATCTGATTGACAGCAGGGGTTTAAAAGCATGCATTGGTGGCAGTATTTGCTGCTACAAGAGTCTGAACTGCTGAAGGGAGAGGATTTTCTGCTTTGGGGTGTTTGTTGTCAAGTGGTTCCAGTCGTACACACAAGCACCCACTTGCAGTGGAAGAGGTTGACAAGTCTTGTCAAGCCTGTCCCCATGTTGCTGTGCTACAGCCACTTGTTCCCACTGTTCTGTTTGAAACCCTTCAATTACCAACAAAGTGCAGAGTTTTCCTTCCTGAAGCCACTTTGATCCTTTCCTCTAGAAATGATAACCCAAATGCAAGCAGAATGACGAATTTTGATCTAGAAATACCAAGTGATTAAGAACATCCAGTACCTGAATTAAATCCTAATTCCTGGTTCTGTGAATTTCTCATTTTCCACTTGACCTCTGCTAAGTTAAAACACTGCAGGAATGATGGGTGTCTGACCCACAGTGGGATTTACTTCTCATCTTCAGCAGTATATTCAAGGAGCAGGGGTATTTCAGTGGTGCTTCTAGATTTGAAAGCAAAAAACAAGAATAATGATGAATTAAATAATTATTAAATTATTTTTGCCTCCCCTGGAGTGTCAAAAAACTTGGGGAATTGGTATTGCAAAGCACAATATGGAACATTGTTGTTCAGTTATCATTTTGACTTTGAAATTGCAACTTACAAATATAAACCCTGAATTAATCACTGTTTTGGTTTGTTGGGTTTTTTTAGTTCATCCAGAGCAGCTGCCTCCAAGGCCATGGATTACTTTAAAAGAACGAGACCAAATTCTGCCCTCAGGTAAGCCTGTGGTTCTTTTCCCTGTGTTCACAAGTGACAGCCTGAAAACCTTTTTTTCAGCTTTATTTTCAGAGAACTCTTTTACCTGGCTTGGATCTGACTGAAAACAGCAATTTGTGTGCATTTGTACTAAACCAGTTAACATCTGGCTGTGCTGGAAATACCATTTTTTGTCATTTGAATGGAATGCCAGTCATTTTGTTTCCATGTCAGGCTTTTTTGTAACTGTTCCATCCACTGATACCCAAGAAAAAGATCTTTTAAAAAAAATAAGAATAGTTTATCAGCAATAATAAGAACTGCAAAAGTAACTATATGCAAATGCCACCTCCATGTACAGGCTGAGCAAAGTGAGAGTTGGAGAAGTAAACCCGTGGAGGACCTGGTATTGAAGTCAGTTCAATGCCCTCTATAGTTGCTTTTGGTGAAGTGCAAGAGGCTCTTCCCCTGCACATCCCGGGTACAGCATTCAAAAACCAGCCCAGAGCTGGTCTAAAAGAATAAAAATGCTACTATTGTTATTGCAGAAGACCAGATTAAAAGCCAGCGAGAACAACGTGTCCGTCCTCTTCTATGATTCTATGATTCCTCTACACTTTTTAGAAGTGTCAAGTTGGCAGGTCTTCAAACTTACCTCTGCTGTGTGTTAGGCAGGCTAACGTTGCAGTTAAGATCATCTGTACCTGTTTTTATATTAAAGATAAAAAGATACTAAAGACATCAAGATATAAAGGGTTGTCAGAACTTGGAACAGGCTGCCCAAGGGAGGTGGTTGAGTCACCCTCCCTGGCTGTGTTTAGAAGTCATCTAGATGTAGCACTTGGGGACATGGCTTAGTGCTGGACTTGGGAGAGTAGGGTTAGTGGTTGGACTTGATGATCTTGAAGGTCTTTTCCAACCTAACTGATTCTGTGATTCTGAAACAAACAAAAAAAAAAAAGGAAGAAACAGGAAATGCCCAAAAGTCCTGCAAGCCACAGCATTAAATTCTGCATTTCTGTTTCAAATTCCCTTGCGAATCAGTATCTTCATGGAGTTTTACAGACCTTGGGTTTATTTTTTTAAAATCAACATTCCTGAGAAGAAGAATAATTCAGAAGCACAGAGTTAGGCAGGTGAGCTGTGGAGTAATTTATGGGAAAAACTAGAACAAGCCAATTAGTTGTTATTCTAAAATTAAGACAACTGAAATTTTATTTGATGGGGAATAGTAGAAAAACCCACAGCTGTGGGGTAACCTCAGAGTAAAACCTCACATCTTTCCCTGCAAATATGGGCAGGGTTTTCCCAGTGCTGGGATGTTGCATTTACCAATCTTATAAAATTGCTGGAAAACATGAAGCTTAAAGAGGGGAAATTCAGGTTGGACATGAGGAAAAAGTTCTTTCCTGTGAGGGTGGTGAGATGCTGGAACAGGTTGCCCAGGGAGGTTGTGGAGGCCCCATCCCTGGAGGACTTCAAGGGCAGGTTGGATGGGACTCTGAGCAACCACCTCTGGTGGGAGGTGCCCCTTCCCATGCAGGGGGGGTTGGATCTAGGTGATCTTGAAGGTCCCTTCCAACCCAAACCAGTCTGTGGTTCAGTGATCTAACAGAGCTGAGGAGCTGGTGTGTGAAGGAGGCGCGTTTCACGGCGCGCGGTCAGATGAGCTGCCTGCTGACTTCTCTCTTTCTTTACAAAATGTAAACGATGCATTGGGTGTTGCTCATTTATGCCTTCGTTGCTCTTCCCTGCCCTCACCCAGATGTCCCACTCCCCCTTAGACACGGTTATGACTTAATACAGCTTAGAAATGTTCTGCAGATGCTAGGGAAGCTCTACAGATGTTTTGCAATCAGACTGCTTGAAAGGGCAGCGTTCTGAAGTGTTTCTCTCTGATGCTGTGGTGCCCTGATGAGGCAGCAACTCCTTTAGCAGCTTGGTTTTGCTTTTGTTTTACAATATACATGTCACTTAAGCCTGAAGTTGCTGCCTCAAGTCTCGTTTTGGTAGTAATGCTGATTTTCTTCCAGAAGGAGTTTAGTCTTACATGGTAACTGCTTGCTGAGCAGGGGCTTTCTCACTCCTGCTCATGGAATAAGCCCACTGACTTGTGTTCAGTAGGACTTTCAGCATAAACTGTGGGAGATGTGGTATTTTGGCTTGAATAAGGTCAGTTTGTCATCTCCAGAGGTTGATAACCTTTCCCTTTCTCTCTTTCCTTCCAGCTTCATTCACAGTTATGTGTTACAATGTGTTATGTGATAAATATGCCACCCGGCAGCTCTATGGCTACTGCCCGTCCTGGGCACTCAACTGGGAGTACAGAAAAAAGGGAATCATGGAAGAAATTGTCAACTGTGATGCAGATATAATTAGTCTGCAGGTAACTGGAAAATAAATGTATTTTTCAACTTCCACCTTTAGAATGAAATGCTCCCTTGAAAACACTGTGTTTGCCTGCTTGCTACCAAATTCTGGAGCTTCCCAGTAGAAGCTGTGTGTACAGCTCCTTGTCTAAGCCTTGGCTTGTGCTTTATGAAATGGGACCAAGTGAGTGAGCTAAAATTAGCTAAATTAGTAGGTAATTTCTACTGGAATTTCTATCTGGGTCTTTTTCTCTTCAGATGAGCATCCTACTACCTGCTGGCTGTACAGGCTTTACTGCAGAAGGGGAGAATGTGGAATACTGTAGCCCCAAATGCCACTGTCCCTTGTCCATTCCT
>NW_009952568.1:222932-236885 GCF_000747805.2 Chaetura pelagica
TTCCTGCTTGGTATAGAAGATAAGATCCCCAAAATACTGTCACTGGCAAACAAGGGGACTCTCCTGGTCAAAAGTAAATATGGCCATTGGTACCTGTACCCTGTGTTGGTGTAAAATCGTCGCCAGCACGTAGAACAGTTGGATGCATCTGGTTTCAAACTGACTTCAGTTTCTAACCAAGTTCTGGTAGGCAAAAATCTGGCACAAAAAGAGAGTAGTTACCTTGCCCTGAAAACCTTGAGTGTTCAACCTCGGGAACCCTCTTGGATACCAAATGTTACTAGAAAGAAAACATATCATTACGGAACAGCCTTGTGGGAAAGAGCTCTCCAGATGAACCGTTGGTTGTTGCTGGATACCTTCTGAACCTCTCACAAGTTTTAACCCAGGAGGGTACCCACATTGAGAGGTCAAAAATACCAGGTGTAACCTATTGCTGTTCCAAGTACACCTGTCACTTTCCCTTTTGGGGGAATTCCAGGATATCCAGGAATGCAAATCTGTTTCCAGCAGTCCGTTAAATCTAGGAAGTGCCAGGAGTAGTGCCAACAGAAGCTTTTCACTGGGGTGAGAGCTGCAGACTGCAAGCCAAGGCAGGCCCAAGGGGCTGTACAGCCACAGGAAAGGGTGTACTTGACTTTGTCAGCCCAAGGTCTGTGTATTCCATTCCAGGAAGTGGAAACAGAGCAATACTTCACCCTTTTTCTGCCAGCCTTGAAAGAACGAGGATACGATGGATTCTTTTCTCCAAAGTCGCGTGCCAAAATCATGTCTGAGCAGGAGAAAAAGCACGTGGATGGCTGTGCAATATTCTTCAAAACTGAAAAGTAAGAAGCAGCTTTTTTTAAAAATAGGTTAAAACCAGCTTGATTTAGGCCTGTCAGCTTTCCTTTCTTGGGTAACATGGTAACCAATGAACTGAGCTATAAAGCAAAAGTTAAAGTTCACTACAAAGAATGATCCTCCCTTCCCTTTTGCTGCTCAGTTTGTGACAGAGTCCTTTGGTTCCTTTCACCCTGGGCACAAATAAGTCTCTTCAGAACCATGGAAGTTGCAGGAGAGCAAGTAGGAAAAAAAGCTTAGGTGCTTCATGTGCACATTTTTGGGCAGATCTAACAAATACCTCGCCCTCCACAAACTTTTCCCTTGTTTGACCCAAGTTTCACCCCTGTTAAGATTTACCTTTCAAGATCTGTAAGCTCTGCTTTGGGTATTAAATCTTCAGGGCTTAAAAGAGCTATTACTGCCAAATGATCCCAATATTCTCTGCTTTTAGGCATCTAAAGCTTGCATTGTGAATACCTGATTCAAAAAGTTCTGCTAGACTGAAAGCATTAAACTCTTGGGAAGAGAGGAGAGGTGCTTCTTACACTTCTCATTTGTGTAAACTGCTCATGGGTGGCACCACACTGAGTATCCCTCAAAACAGTTTTCAGGAATTAGAATGGTCATTTTGCAGAACTTTAGCTCCCTCTCAGAGTTTTCATTGCTGCCAGAAACAAAATCAACACCTTTCAGATCATGTATAAAAAACAACTCCACTGGTTTTGAATAGAGGAGGTCTATGAAAACAAACAACTGATGTTTTTCAAACCTTGAAACCTTGATAGTATCGGGGATATAGACAGAACTGGTTATTCTGCTTCAGTTAAAAACCAGAAAAACAAGGACAAAACAAAAAAATCCTTTTCAGTAGAGTCACTGACTGGTTTGGGTTGGAAGGGAACTTCGAGATCATCTAGTTCCAACCTCCTGCATGGGCAGAGACACTTCCCACTAGACCAGGTTTGTCCTGAAGCAAAGAGCTTTCAGGCATCCTAAGGCTGGAAAGGACTGAAGAACCAATTTCACAAAACTAATGGTGGTAGCTAGTGGTTTGAAAGAAGCTGCCTTTTTAAAATGCATTTGCCCAAAGTAACAGGCAAGCCTTTAACCACCATCTCATCTTAATTTTTTGCCTTAGAACTCCTGAGGAACTATGATAACCTCTGAGTGTTGCTCTCAGTAGTCCTCTCAGAGTGGTACACTGAAACAAGTAACCACTTTTTAAGCTCCAGTGTATCTTTGAGATACATCTTTGAGCCCCTGAGAGTATCTCCCTTGCCAGATCAACAGCTCTGTCCTCACTGGGGGGAATACTTTTTAGAACTGTTTTTACTTCTAAAAAGAGAGAGGACAGAAGCAACGTGCCTCACCCTGTCCTGCAGGTTCTCTCCTTGGATGGGGCAGGCTGGAGGGCAGAGAGAACCCACAGCTGTTCCCACAGCTGCAGATCCCCCCTGCTCACAGCCAGTTCTCTGTGTTTGCTCAGGTTCACACTGGTGCAGAAGCACACAGTGGAGTTCAACCAAGTGGCCATGGCCAACTCTGAAGGCTCAGAAGCCATGTTGAACCGCGTGATGACCAAGGACAACATCGGAGTTGCTGTGGTGTTAGAGGTGCACAAGGAACTCTTTGGAGCAAGTGAGTATGACCCTGGGTCTCTCTTTGATGATTCAGTTCCACCTCAAGCCATGAGTTATGCTCTGGAGAATATTAGTGCCACTGGTGATGGTAACCAAGTACTTGGAGATGAGCCAGTGCTTTTCCATGGGCTAACCTGAGAAACACTAGCTGGGACAGGACATAGGTGACATGATCTGCTCTGCCAGATGCCCAGCACTCAGCTTTCTGCTTTCAAGCTTTTGTCCCTGATTATTTACTCTGTTAAATTCTTCTTGAAGAATTAAGCTTTTCCAAGGTCAGAGTGTTTACATGCAAATGCTCTTACCAATAGTTGTCAGCAATGTTCAACTTCTATTTCCAACTCTTTTCCCCCCCTCCCCCCTTGGTGGAATCCTTCCATCCTGCCCCAGTGATCAGATGACAGTGCTAATGTACTGATGGGGAAGAATGAGATTATCAAGTATCTTTCCATGCCACTTGATTGACTTACATTTTCATTAAGTTTGATCAAATGCAACAGGCAGCTTCAACTTACTGAAAACTGCCACCCTGCTCTGTCTGCCTGTCCAGATTTGTTTCCAGCCCTTCAAAGGAGAAGAAAGTCCCAACTGCAGGGCTGGAAGGAGCTGCCTGTGGCTTTCTGCCCCATCTTCCAGAGTAGTTTCTCAAATAAACAGTAAAAACAGCTACAGTGTTTGGCAGCAGCCAGGTTCATACTGCATTCATTTAAGCAGGTTGGAGTTGTTTTCCCGAGGGAACAACTTGCTGTACTGTAGCAGCTGAGAGTCAGGAAACTCCCTTGGGCCTTCAGTATTGAAAAGTGGTTCAGGTCAAGTGGTGACCGCGTTGAGCAGTAGAGAAGGAACGCAGCTGTAACAGGATCAGGTTATGCTGGTGGCTTTTACTTTCCTATATTTAAGAGATTTAGTCACCTAATATTATGGAAACACTGCTGATTGAGGAGGAGTTCAGGTCATGCCTTTTTTCCCAGCAATGAAAGTGCATCTGACCTGGAGTCCTTCACAGCTAAACCCTGAATGTGAACACGGGGGGTGACACAATCAGCCTCTCACTGATCAGAATGTCTTTTTATCAAGGTATGAAATCGCTTCATGTGGACAAGCAGCTGCTGATTGTGGCCAATGCCCACATGCACTGGGACCCTGAATACTCAGATGTGAAACTCATTCAGACTATGATGTTTGTCTCGGAACTGAAGAATATCCTTGAGAAAGCCTCCAGCAGGCCCGGGAGCCCAACAGCAGATCCTAACTCTATCCCTCTGGTGCTGTGTGCAGATCTCAACTCGTTGCCTGATTCAGGTAAGACTGGTTTTGGCTTAATTTTTATCTTACTTTTTTAGAATGTTTGAATCCTCTTCTCCTTCAAGGGTGGTGGGGCTGTTTGCACTTTCCTGGGGAGGTATGGAAGAAAGCTCTTTAGTAACAGCTGCCTTTGGAAAGCTGGCTGAAGAGAATGCACGTCCTCCAGCTGAGCAGACTCCTTGTGATCAGTTGCGTGCTCCAGAAAAGCTGGTTCATAACATCATAGTGTGGTTAAGGCTGGAAGGGACCTCAGAGATCATCAGGTTCCAACCTTCCCACTAGACCAGACTGCACAAGCCTCATCCAGCCTGGCCTTGGACACCTCTGGGGAGGGGGCAGCCACAACCTCCCTGGGCAACCTATTCCAGCGCCTTCCTACCCTCATGGTGAAGAATTTCTTCCTAATGTCTAACCTAAATCTCCCCTCTTTCAGTTTAAAACCATCACCCCTTGTCCTATCACTCCTCTCTCTGGTGAAAAGCCCCTCCCCAGCTTTCCTGGAGCCCCTTCAGGCACTGGAAGGTGCTCTAAGGTCTCCCTGGAGCCTTCTCTTCTCCAGGCTGAACAGCCCCCCTCCCTCAGCCTGTCTCCAGAGCAGATGCTATGAAGGTTGTAGGTTGCACCTACAAAGCTGTAGAAAAGAACTAAGGGATCTAAGGGATCATTAAATAAATACCTGTGGCTTGAGCAGCCTTAAGTAGGAAAGATGTGAGTTTCTGGTGCAAGATGTCTCTAAGGAGACACGTTGGCTTTAGTAATCACAATATTTGAAATGGAAAGATCAGGTACCACAGGAAGGCTGCCTCTCTGGCACCCCCTCACCTGGCTCCTCCAGTACCAGCACTCTGGGTCTGCTGTCATCCTCCAGAAACAGTGTCAGAATGGCTGGAGAGCCCCAGTTGTGTCCCAGAAGGGTGTACCTGGCTCAGACATGGACAGGTCAACAGGAGATGTCCCCTCAGGTGGAAAGCTCTTTCCTTATCTCCCAGGGTTGCTGCAGTGGTTTTTCACTCTGAGGCCAACATTCCTCTCTTCTCAGGCAACGTCCTGCATCCTTTCCTTTGCACACAGGTGTGGTGGAATACTTAAGCAATGGCATTGTGGCTGACAACCACAAGGACTTCAAGGAGCTGCGTTACAACGAGTGTCTGATGAACTTCAGCGGCAACGGCAAGAACGGGGCCTCGGAGGGAAGGATCACGCACGGCTTCCAGCTCAAGAGCGCCTACGAAAACAACCTGATGCCTTACACCAATTACACTTTTGATTTCAAAGTAAGCAGCGATTTTTCTGAAGTGGCTGATGTTGGCCTGGTCTCCCCAGGATGCTGTCTTAATGCTCTGAGTGTTGGCTGGCTGTCTTTTTGCTCCCGTAAGGGCTTCACCACCGGTTTCTCCGCTGGCCGAACACTCTGCGGTGGCCGGAAGCGAGGTCTGTTCTCACTGTTGTGTTTCTCTTTCTCCCTAGGGTGTGATTGACTACATTTTCTATTCCAACACTCACATGAACGTGCTTGGTGTCCTGGGGCCTTTGGACCCTCAGTGGCTGGTTGACAACAACATCACTGGGTGTCCACACCCTCACATCCCTTCCGACCACTTCTCACTGTTAACACAACTCGAACTCCATCCTCCGCTCCTGCCTCTTGTCAACGGGGTGCACTTGCCTAACAGGAGGTAGTGGCACCTTGTCCCTCAGAAGGCAAGGACCTGTTGTCATGGACCTGTACAGTTGTAAATCGAATTATAGAGGAGTGAAGTATGGCCAACCTTAAGCTGCTTCTCCAAGCTCCTTTTCTTACGTGTTTGATAAGAGATTTTGCACATTTTTGGTGCATATTGGTATCATTTGGCACTAGGGCTGGAACCAAAGTATTATTCCCTTTCCAGGTTTTTAATTTAATATTATTTAAAAAAAACAAAACTGGCAAACTTTTTATTTTCAGTAGAAAGCTGCACTTAGAGACAGACAAATGAGATTCAAAACTTGCTTATTAACATATTTCAAGATGATGCTTTTTTTCCAGAACGTGGCAAAATGAGCCAACTTTTTAGGAGAAAGAAAAACAAAAAAATAGAAGGGCTTGGTTTGCAGGAAGAAGATTAGAAATCCTGTTTGTTTGAACCCAAAAGAGGGACTGAACTCTGCACCCAAAAAACATTTTGCACATTAGCGGAGCACTTAATACCTGACTATAAACAATTAGTAGCATGGCCCTGCCCCTTGTCTTAACTAGTATTAGGAAACCAAAGATGAGTTAATATCTCTGAGGAAACTGCAGGTCTAAATTCTCCTGATACCATTTCATTCACACTGACACATCCAGCAAAGCTCCCAGGGCTTTGCAGGTGAGTGTTGAACGCTGCCTACAGGTTGCTTGCTCAGCAGACACCCCAGGGACCTTCTTCAGAGCTCTCAGTCCTCTCTGGATCCTGAGGGATCTAAAGGACCTTCCTTTCTGGATCCTCAGGGATCCAAAGGACCACGGTGGAGCGGAGCTGCCTCTCTGCTTGGGCAAGGCAGGGTGACTCAGTTTGAGAGCAGGATGTAGGAATGGAAGGAAATGGCACTTGGCAGAACGAGCCGCCGCAAACGCTTGGGCCCTGGGCAAGTAAAGAAGTTGCAAATCCATCCTAGGTTCCTGTTTCCCAAGATGGGAAACTTGGGATTAAATGCTTAAGCACAGGGTACAGGAAAAAGCCCCTAGAAGTGGAATCTTCCTTCTGCTTCCAAAGGGCTGGCAGAGCAGCTCTTGGCATGTTTTGTTTCATTCAGGAGCCATAAACATGCCTGGGATTATTGTTCCTGACTCTAGTTGCCAAATAACCATCCCACTTTTTAAAAAACAATCTCTCTTTTCTCTTGTCAGTCAGGGTTGAATTCTAAAGCTGCTGGTTCATTCCCAACTGTTCATTCTCTCTGGATGTGTTGGAAATCTTCTTTTTTTGTGTGTCCCTTTTTATGCTCTAGGTGGCCAGTTCCAAACCTTGTGCCTCAAGAGGCATTAAACAAAATGCAATTTTCTGAAAACTTGGTTGGCTGCTTCATGTTTAAAAAAATATGGCACAGTGATAGGAAAAGGTTGTGTCTGTGTTTTTAAGTTTTTCTTTATTCTGCTTTTTTGCTGCTATAAGATTTTTTTCTTGGATTTCTATTTTAAACTTTTCATGCACTTTACTGTTTCTAGTCTCAAAATGTGATATTTTTAATAAATGAGAACAAATTTTCCATTTTATGACTGAAATTTTTAAACAGATTGCTAAGCTATATTTATGTCTCATTCGTATGCTTAAAAAAAAGAAAAAAAAAAAAAGAAGAGTCAAATTTAAATGGTGAAATTAGTTGTAAGAACTAAGGAGCCATCTTCTGTCTTGCAAAACTGCTCAGTCAGGTTGTTCCTCTGCTCTTTGATTCAACGTTTCCTTTGTCGTTTTATACATAGGAAATTATTCGGGGGGGAGGAAGAAATACAAAAGAAATAAAAATCAATTGGATCTGGAGTAGAAACTATTCCCTGACTTTTGTTGGGGGCTGGGGAGGGGGTGGTGTGGGACAGAAAGCAAAAAGGAATCAGTTCAAGGAAACAACCACTCCCTTTTTAAAAGAAGTGCCTAAAAAAATTGAGGCGTCACCTATTGTCTACAACCAATTGGCAGGGGCACCAGGTAACAATTCCTGGCCAACAGTTGCTTCATGCAGCACCAGAAAAAAAAAACAAACCTCCAACCAACCAAAAAACCCCAAGATTGTTAAAAATAAGCCCTTTGTAAAGGTGGATTTTCCTCTAGGTGCAGGTATCCCTTTTTTAATATACCTCAGCGTCGGGCACCCGGCCGTTGCGGATCAATTGTGAAAGGGATCTGAGAGCACAGTACTGGAAAGTAGAATAGCATGAAAAACTTAATTTTGTGGACATTATCTTTCTGTCATCAGCTGCTGTATTGTTTTTGGAGGGGGGGGCGTTGCTCTGCTCTGGAGTTGTGCACTACCAAACCCTTCTCCTCCTTTGCCTACACGCATGTTAACGTGAGCAATATTTCCTACCATACTTCACTCCCAATATTATGATTACTATTATTTTTTGAGATGTTTGTATAAAATGGAATTTCAAAGTCACCTATGATTGTCTATGAAACTGCAGAGGAGCCCGTTTGTTAATAAAAATGAAAACCAACAACAATCTTTTGTAATATGGGGGGGGGGACGGGACATGGAGAGGATGGGGATGAAGGAAACAACCAACCAACCAACACCCCCCACCTTGGCAACCCTTGTAAAACTGCTCCAGTCGGACTGACTTTGGTTTTTGACCCACTGAAGGGTTCTGTTGCAGGAAGGTGTTCCATTGGATTTTTCTCTGCTTCTTCCAAACGTCCACGATGCTGTGGGATTTAAAAAAAAACACCACCCACAAAGTTATTTTAACAGATGTTGCACAAAACCTCTGGATTTAAAAAAAAACAACTACAAAAAAGAGTCGTGTTGATGGTTCAGTCAATGCATGTAACTGGGGATGTGCTGAGCCACCTTTTGCTGCCTGGCTCCCTGTTTTTCTTCTGGTTTTGTTTTTGGAGCAGTGTGGGGATTGTGCTTTCTTCCCAGGGGAAAAAGAGGGAAAGGGGAGAGGGAATAACACAGAGCAAAATATCCCAGAGATGGATCAGGAACCATCAGTTCTCTCCATCCCTGACCCTCAGTTCCAAGCACTGAGGAATAAAGCTCTTGGGTCCTGCACTGCTCCTGACTGACTTGGTTTACTTCCACCCACCCAGTGCCTGGTGTCAACTTCTAAGCAACTGCACTGCCTGAAAAACAAGCAGAGGAAAAAAATATCCAACACTCTTCTAGAAGCAACTTTTTAAAATTGAAAATGGTAAACCTGTTAGTTATGGGGGTTTGTGTGTGTGTGTGTATATATGTATATATATATAAAAGAGAATTTTGTACAATCGAGCTGAAGATTTTTGTTTCCTTCTTTCAATGCAAGGAGTGTCAACATTTGGGGAGCACAGGCTAGAGCCAGGTGTGACACAATGGGCTCTGAGACCACCTGTCCTTCCCATTTCCCTCCTTCACAAGCCTTTGTTGGCCCTTTCCAGCATCCCTTGGGAAAATACTTCACTTTATCCATAAGCTTTCCCTGTCTGTTGGAAGCCAGTCCTGTTCAGTCTGCAGACACGTTCAGAAAAGGTCTCATTTAGTCCCCAGGTCCTCACTGTTCTGTGGTTTCTAGACTAGAAAGCCAAAATCTTTGACTCTTGACCCTTTCTGAACCACCTGCCACTCACCTAGTGCAGCTTTCAAACCTGTCCTGGGAGCTTCAGCCCTCGGGTACTGCTGTGGGTGGCTGATGATGGGCTCCCACCTCACTGACTCTACAGAGACTCCTAAACCCAGGCTCTCAAACTCATGAGGCCCACTTGACAGAGATGCTGAGCATCTGCAGCTCCCACCCAATTCCCAGTAGTGGAATTCTGGAGGCTGCCTGATGAGACACTGGGCCCACCTGCTGAGTGAGAAGTGGAAACCTCAGAGGTTCCTGTCGCTTGTGCCTCAGGGTGGGGAGGAATCTGAAAGAGCTTCTTAAAATTCAGTTTCTCTGCTAATTTAGAAGACAGGCTGGGGAAACACTTTGAGGATTCCCAGGCTGGGAGCACATTATCCCCACCTTTCTTGGTAGGGAGCAGAAGCCAGGCCTGAATCTGAAACCCAGATTGAAATCCAGCAGTAGCTACTTCGTTTCCATGAGGCATTTTCAACTTCTAGCACCCAGACCCTCCCTCTGGCACCAAACTCAGCATAGCAGGGTGGAGCAAAAGGTCTTCTAGTCCTACCCAAGGCAATACCCTGCCTTAGAAATACCACACAAATGTGGTACTTGTGGTGGTTTAACAGGGAGCTCAGTTGCAATGAGTAGTTGTCCTCTCCCCAGCAACCTCAGCTGGGTAGGTAGTTAGGAGTGCTCAGCTGGCATTTTTATTGTCATGGTAATGAAGGCCCAAGACCCAGTTCCAACCCAGGGAAGGAGCTGTTGTATGGGGCTGATCTGAGCACATCCTTACCTGACGTGCTGTTGGTTCAACTAAAATCAGGCTGTCAAGGTGACAGAGCAGCAGGTCAGTGTCCTTGGTCCCCACAGAGCTGAGATGTTCTACTGGGCAGTCTTCACAACCCAGACTGCCAGGTAGGAAGTGAAGCAGCATACAAGGCCAGCTGAAGCTCACTTGGGCTCCAGCAGGGGCACGGATTTGACACCTGCCCAGCTTCCCTGGGTCCCAAAAGGAGCTGAAATGCTTGATCTGGGAGGGGTTTTACCCAAGGGACCCAAGACCTGTTTTGTTAGGAGACCAGAAAAGAAAGGAGCCCTCGATGCAAAGAGATTCAGGTTCTTCTGAGTGTCTCCATCTCATAGTGGGGAAAAGCATCTTGTGATAAGCAGCTTATCAGGTTTTGATAAGATCACAGAAGTACAGCCCCATGCTCTCCCTTTCTCACCCTTCAGTGTTCAAAGGCAACACAAACCCCAGGAGAACCTGGTGGAAACAATTCAGGTCTTAAATCTCTATGCCAAGCATCAGCCAAGAGCTCACTTTAAGATTAAAAGCAACTTTAGAAGGAGAGTATAAAGCTCCAGGCCAAGCTCTAAGTGCCACAGTGTCTTCTCCTGTGACCACTCTTTGAACTGGCTTTGACCTCAGGTTTGCTCTTCCTCCAGGAACCAAGAACAGGAACAAAAAAGCAGAGTGGCTGAGGCAGGCACAGGCACTGCGTGACCAGAAACGGGGCAAACTGAACACCTTTGAAAACTCCTTCACCCTCAGAAAAATGATACAACTCTCTAAAAGGTATGAAGAGGCAATAAAAGTTGGCTGTTTTGGGTACCTTTGAGGAGGAAGGACTTCAGGAGGACAGTTTCTTGGCAGATCTCTGCCTGGAGACAGAGAAATGCTTGGGCACTTAGGTATTTGAGGGTGTTTTAAACAGTGGTGTTGATGGCAAAGCACACCAAGTGGGATGATGTTTTATTTTTCCCCTCTCCCCGGTAATCAGACAGTGTGTTTACCTTGCCAAATCCCTCACCAGCTGAGGGGTGCTGGTTGGAGTGGTCCTGGTACTGGTCTTCTCTTTGTTAAACAGTTCCTACAATGTAGGCATTTACTGAGTTCGCATTTGTCTGCATTTGTCTTTGTTCCAAAGGAAAAAAAACCCAAACACCCAATCAAACAAACCAACAACCTCATGGTGGCTTTCTTGACAAGTTAAATGACTTTGGCTTTGGTTTCCATTTCTAAGGATCTCCTTGTGTGTTTGCTTTCTGAGAAATTCAACGTGAGCACCTTAATCCATCCCATCCCAGGCAGTGATGGGAGCCCGGGCTCACCCTCCCACCCAATTTCACTGGGATTATTTTGAGAGGGACTTTGTTTGTTTGCTTTCCTTGGATTTCTTTCTTGTGTGTTGCCTTTGCAACTGGAAGGTCCTGTCCCTCAGAAGGTGGAAGTGCACACAGAGAGGGGGAAGCCTGGACGTGCTTACACTAAATTGCAGGGGGGGGTTATGCCTGATTTTATGGCAAGGGCAGCTTTGCTTTATTTGGAGAGTTAAATCCAGAGCCACTGCTGGCCCCAGTTCTGCCCCGGGGCAGCTCTGCAGCACCCAGGAGGGGCAGCCTGGGGAGCCTTCCCCCCTCAAGTCCTGGCACAGACACCAGGCAGGTCTCCCAAGAAAAACCTTTGCCAAGTTTGACCCCAGGACTTGGCACCAGGCTTGCCAGAGCTGCAGTTTCCAGCGGAGACCTGACCCTGCATAATCCACGTTTCCCATGAGAATAAACGCCAAGGAACCTTCTCTCCAGCTGCCTCCTTTGCTTTGACAAAAGGATCCTTTAACTTTTTTTTTCCCTCTTCCCCTGAAAGGGACAGAAGGGACCCAGGCAGAGTGAGAACCCACCCCCCTGCAACAGGCCCAGCCCAGACAACATCGCTGGGGCTGCCTCAGCTAAGCAGCCCTGCCCTTAGTTAACCTTAGGGCAGCTGGGGAGAGCGAGGTCCTCAAAACCCTGAACTGGTGCTTTTTTCTTCTCCTTTTTCTAACGTTTCTTTTGAAAATTTAAACACCCCCCCCCTCCTCCTCCAACCCGTGGAGATGGGGCACTGCTCCCACGGGATGAACAGGGCTCAGTAACTGCTTGTTTCTTCCTACCTGGGTACTTTTCTTTCCTTCTGTAGGTAATAAACAGCCCTTTTGCAACCACTCTTGTCCCCTGCTGTGGTTCCTGAGAAGCACCAAGAGGGAAGGAGGGGGACACGAGTGTTCCACAGCTTGTCACTGACCTGGGACACACTTTTGGCATCCAGGAGGGGTGGGATGACCCAAATACAGTTCCTACCATTCTGGGGAGGTCCCCAGGCCTCAGACACCTACTACAAGCATGGCCAAGCCATGGTGATAACTTCACATGGGGTTGCAAGTCACAGCAGTCCACGTGGCCAAGGGACACCCTTGTCCCACATCAGGGTCCCCATGGGATATCGTGTCCATCCCAGGAAAATGGGGGTCTGTGGAAAGAGCCTCAGCCAGTCACTGGGAAATTTCCCAGTATTTCCCATTTCTCCTGTGTTCATGCAACTGGGAGCCAGCACCGGGGGGGGCCAGAGAGGTCAGATCCCACCCACATCCCATAGCACAACCCATAGCTCCTCCCAGGAGCTGCAGAACAACTTATGAACACTTGGGAACAGAGGAAGGTGGCACATTGGGAAGTGCCACCCAAAAGCTTCCCGGCACCACAGCCCGGTCTGACTCCCCCTACCCCAAAAAGCCCCATTTTCACACAAATCCATGCAGAAAGAGCTGCCACAGGGTAGGGGGGAAGCAGGTTCAGCCTTTTATTGGTGGCGCCCAGGACAGGAACAGCGCGGGGGCACCCGAAACACCCCTGGGACCCCCCATCCCTCGGAGCCAAGGGGTCACATCCCTGCTGGATCCCCAGGGGAATAAATAACCACGGGTGGCTATTTATTCTTGCACCCAGACAGGGGGAGAGATGGGGTGAGGGCTCTGCCAGGGGGGCGGCTCCAGCGCTCGGCTTCCCGCCGCGGCCGCGCCGCTGCTGCTTTTTTGCTGGTGTTCCTGGAGCTTTTGGGGGAGGAAAGAAATGAAAATGAAGGAGCAGGGAGAGGGGGGGTGGTCCTGCCAACACCTTGGATAAACACCCCTTGAGTTTTGGTCAGTGGGTATCGCCTACCTCTGCGTCAACTTGTGGATGAGCAGCTGGATCCAGGGGGCCTCGGGGGCCACACACACCTTCTTGTTTTTCTTCAGGGTGAGGCTGCAAGGCAACAAGACCCCCCTCAGCCTCAAGACCCCCCTCCATGAACACCTCTTCCCCAATGTTGTTCTAACCATCACCTGCAGAGAAAACCCTTCTGGCTCCCCAGCAAGGGTGTGAGCACATCCCCTGCAACCCCTGCTGGGAGGTAAGGGGAGGTGTTCCTACCCATGCAGGGGTGTTGGAACTAGATGATCCTTAAGGTCCCTTCCAACCCAACCAATTCTATGATGGACAGGATTTTTTGGGGCCTTGACCTCAGCTCTGTGAGCCGTGCTGGGGGTAACCTACATGAACATGGGCAGCAGCATCCCATTCAGGAGCCTGTGCCTTTGCCAGAGCCACCTCAGGACTTGGGAGCTTCGGAAGGGATCCAAGCACCTGGCGTATTTTTGTGCTGGCAAAGGTGAGCAAAAGCAACTTGCAGGCGTGGGGTCTGTGGGCTTTGCACTCACACAATCTCCTTCCTCCTGCAGTGGATTCCCGGCGGTGTCACGTCGATGGCAAGGATCAGCCCCAGGCTGATGACCTGGGCGGTCGATTTGATGCACTTGCACCTCATGTTGGTCAGCAGGCTCTCCAGGGACAGACCTGTGCCCAAGAGCAGCCCACACCCAGGTCTCAGCCTTTTGTTGGGGTTGGGGGGAGGGACAGGGCGACCGTCCCTTTGTCACCATCCCCGTGTCACCTCCCCAGCGCCATCCGGAGGGGCAGGTTTGCTAACCCCTCCTGCCACAGACTCCCAAGATCAGGGGAGGGGGCTTCACTTTCAGGGTTTGAAAACACAACCGACATCCTATGGATTAAACCCATCATCACCCGCCCGAGTCTCATGGGATGGGGGGGTGGGGG
>NW_009952569.1:0-506 GCF_000747805.2 Chaetura pelagica
CTGTTTCAGAGCCGGGCAAGGTGCAGACGGGGGGACAGCGACGGGGGCGGCCCCGGCCCGGAGGGCCCGGGAGCCCGAGAGCGGAGCGCAGGCTGCGCGCGGACACCTCCCGCGGTTGGGCAAAAAGGGAAAAAACACGCTGACACTTTTGTTATCTTATCCCTAGGCCACTGGTTTAGTCAGTCAAAAGGACGTGTGCACACATGGTTATTTCCCTTTTAAGTCTACAGCAATGTACGTATTTGGTCAATAACGTCTTCTCTCCCCAGTCCCTCCAGAAGACATAAGTTACCCAGCTCCTGACGCTTTGTCCCTGTCTGCTGGAACCAAAGCAGCACCTCACCTAGCATGTTAGGCGATAAGGCATCAGGTGGGGGCAAGACATGCCAAAAACACACAACCTTTTGTCCTAATCAGCAACACACACAATCTTTCTTGTAATTTAAATAATCTCCCTGCATATAAAGCAAATGCACATCTCCTGGCCAGAACTTTCTACATAGCAC
>NW_009952569.1:2494-12986 GCF_000747805.2 Chaetura pelagica
GGGGGGAGCCGGGCCCTCCAAGTCAGGACAAAGGGTGGGAACGTGAGACCTGCTCTCAGCAGACCCTGCCCCACACACCCTTGCACCCAGTGGACCCGGACCAGAACCCCCAGCCTGCAACCCTGCTCCCAGGCAGCTGCAGCCACAGCAGGCCCGAGCCATTCCTGAGGCCCTGGCTGCCCCCACACAGGGAAAGGCCCTGCCTGCTGCCACGCCACTCCCTGGCACTGCACCGGCACTGGCCACAAACCACGGAGGTGAGGCCACATCTGGAATATTGTGCCCAGCTCTGGGCCCCTCGGTTCAAGGACAGGGAACTGCTTGAGTCCAGCACTAAGTCACAAAGATGATTAAGGGAGTGGAATATCTCCCTTATGAGGAAAGGCTGAGGGAGCTGGGTCTCTTTAGCTTGGAGGAGACTGAGGGGTGACCTCATCAATGTTTACAAATATGTAAAGGGCAGTGTCAGGATGAAGCCAGGCTCTTCTCTCTGATGTCCAATGATAGGACAAGGGGTGCAAACCTGGAGCATAGGAGTTTCCATGTAAACATGAGGAAAACCTTTTTCAGTGTGCATGTGACAGAAGACTGGAACAGACTGCCCAGAGAGGCTGTGGAGTCTCCTTCTCTGGAGAGATTCAAAACCCACCCGGATGTGTTCCTGCGTGACCTACTCTAGGGGCTCCTGCTCTGGCAGGGGGGTTGAACTAGATCATCTGAGGTTCCTTCCACGCCGACCATTCTGTGATTCAGTGAGAGCGTGTTTCCAGGCTCCGTGAGCTACACTGAGACCCTAGGTGTCTCTTTTTTTGTGTCTCGTATGAAATACCTTCCCCAAGTCACCTACACTGCTGACATCCTGCTTTGCACCTTCAAAATAAATAAAAAACCAAACACCTAGAAGGCAGTCAGCACAGACTCTGGTTCCATCTTCCCTCCAGCACCATCCGCCAACTCCCCTTCCAGCACTCTGCTCCCTTCCATGGCACGTGGCTTGTCCCTGTGCTAACACAACACCTCAAACCTGTTACTTCAGCACTCCAGCCATCACTCACCTTGCCAGAGTCCCCTCTGGTGACAGTATCTTGCTTCACATTTTGATTCTCACCCAGAAAATAAGGCCAGAGAAGCGTAAGCTAGTCAGAACCGCCAACGGCCCTGCTGATACTCCAACACTGGATGCCAATCCACCTTCATCCAGCACCCTGCTCCCCTCTTCTGTGCCCTTTCATATGCAGCTTGTTCCTCTGCATCTGAAAAAAAACAAACACAACAACAATCAATGTATAAAGCAAGTCACCTGGATGCCGACAGACAGCTTGATGAGACCTGAGGTCTATCTGCTTTTTGCATGTGCCTTCTCACTACAGCTAAAAGAAGAAATCCCCATGTGTGCAAGCTAAAGCACCTTCCAGATTCCATTTGCTGGACTGCCACACTAACTGCTGCTCCCAACCAGTCACGAGGTTCAGACTGGACCCCCTTGCTCTCTAAACTCCTTCTCAGAGCAGTCTGGGTGCAGCTGGATCCAATCCTAGCCCCGGACCGTAAAGAAAAGTCAACACAACTGTGGCAGCTGCCTACACCTATTTGCCCAGAGATGGACTGTATGGTCTCTGCCAACAGAACTGGTCCAAATCAACTGACTTCCACACCGCCATAAAGCTACACTACCCTGTCATCTTCAGTACTGCTGCACCCCTGGGCAGGGCAGCTCCAGCCCTCACACACAGACCAGGACCACACATGGATGCCGCAAGCACCCGAAAAGGTAATTTGTCATCCCAAAAGTGGGGTCATTTACCTGGTGTGCAAGATGCCAATGTACACGTAGAGCAGAGAGCCCCTGGCTGGAACTCCTCCTTCTGCAGGGGCTTCTGGACACACATCCGGAGTCCAGCTTGTGTGGCTGTCATGACAGGCTTGAGGGTGGCCTAAGGATAGGGGACACGCTGCTGGGGAGGTGCTGGAGCTGGGGGAGGCTGTACAGGGAGAGCAGGGCCAGGAGAGGCTTCAGGGGGGCATCAACCTCCTTCTCCTCTCCCTAGTTGCTCCCTGGGGCTGCCCTGACCCTGCTTACCTCCGGCAGAATGGGATCCTGCCAGTCCAAGCAGTTTGAAGTTTCTTGTCCCCCGGGCGGCCAGGAGACACCCCCGCACCCGACCGAGCAGCTCCCTTGCCTCCCTGGGCACGCTGCCTCCGCGCACCTGTTGTCCCAAAAGCGGGATCCGTCACGCCGTCTGCAAGAAGCTGATCTACAGAGTCGAGAAAATTGCTTCAATATCCAGTTCTGCACAGAAAGGGAGCAGAGTGGTGTTCCACAAAGCAAGCTCACTTTCCTGAAACACAAGGGCTACTTTTATATCCCAAAACGTGAGAAAGAACTTTAACATTATGCTATCATTTGCATACACGATTGTTCAACTAATTCCTCACTTCCATTGAGAATAGTAATGCTCAAAAAATGTCCCTATGCACATTCAAAGAGGCTTGGTGATAGAAAGGGTGCCCCTAGCCTGTGGGTGTGTATTTTAGGATACTATTAGCTCATTAATATGATGATGATGTGGTGATTGAATTACTCACTTGTTTTTCTACCCAGTGCTCAAGGCTGTAAAAAGATAACCCATGGGCTGTGCTTTTTCATCACTTTCTTCTGTCTCAGTGCCTGTCTCAAGGCTGTGCTGTTGACTACTTGGGCCTTTTTTCTGTAATTGGAATTTGTCTTTTTCACTATTATCTAGGGCCTGTTTTCATTCCACATGTGCCTTATGTTCTGTTTGATGTGATTTTTCCACAAATGTGATTTTTTTTTTTTCCCCAGCTTTTACTTCTTTCAATTAATAACCAACATCAGAGCGGCAGGGGCATTTCCTTACCAGGCGGCATCCCCCGCACCCCCCGCAGCGGTGCCGAGGCTCGGCCAGCATCCCCATCTGAACATCGGCAAGAGAAATGACCCGATACCAGCCCAGTTTATACCACCGAAAGACACATCGAGGGGCTTCCCGCGCGGGCTTTGCCCCTCGTTAAGTGTCACTGCCCACCCTACCCTCCAGCACAGGGACATGGATACGGGAGAGCACGGAGGGCTGGGGACACAGGCAGGGCGGCAGGCGGGGCTTGCCTTGTGCTGCCCTGCAGCAGGACTATGGCTCCTCACAAACCCCCTCCAGCCGCTCCCTGCTGCCCCGGTGCACCACCTTCCCCCACACAGCCCCTTCCCAAGAGTGTCACTGAAACGGCAATCGTTTTATATAGATACCACAAATAACATATAAGACAAAAGCGATGGCGAACCAGCACTTGAAACAAGAAGTGTCCTCCTTGTGCCAAATGGATTCAGGATTAGAAGCTTACTGCCTCACCTTTCCTTGGACTCCTACAGCAGCATAAGAACAACACAGAGCTCCTGGAGTGAGTCCAGAGGGCCATGAAGATGATCAGAGGGCTGGAGCACCTCTGCTATAACAGAAGAGGTGGGGTGGTGAGAGGTTGGTTCAGCCTGGAGAAGGCTCTGTCGAGGCCTTAATGCAAGCTTTTGGTACTTAAAGGTGACTTATAAGAAGGTACAAACTTTTTAGCAGGGCCTGTAGTGATAGGAGAAAGGGGGTAATGGTTTTTAACTAAAAGAGGGGATATTCAGGCTATGTAGAAGGAAGAAATTTTTTACTATGAGGATGGTGAAACACTGGTCCAGGTTGCCTAGAGGTGGTAGATGCCCCATCCCTGGAAACGCTCAAGGTCAAGTTTGACAGGGCTCTGAGCAACCTGATCTAGTTAAAGATGTCTCTGCTCACTGCAGGGGGTTAGACTAGATGAACTTTAACTGTCCCTTCCAACCCAAACTCTTCAATGCTTCTATGATTGTAACTGGCAGCAGACCAAACAGTCGAGAGCCACCTAATGATGTTGATAACATCTTGTCAACAGGCATCACCAGAGCTCTTCATCATTCAAAAACCAGAAATCGTTTTCATCTTCCCACAGCCATGCTACAGATTTGTCAGTGAAAAAAGGAGGATGAAAATTTACTGCCTGTATGCAAATTTATTTTTTTAACATTTCCATACAATACCTTGTACAGTGACCTTCTGTGTCACAGCTAGGACCCCCATACACTGTAGCACTACCAAAGCTTGTAAGCACAGACCAGGGCTGTATACAGAGCCTTTATTTCTTTAAGAATTCTGTCCCTTACTGCAAAATACAGTTTAAAAGTTTGTTTTGAAGCCTAACCCCAGCCCCCACCACTTCTTTCTCTGTAACTTTGCTGCACTGCTACTACAGGAGGACCTGTAGCATCACTGTGAGCAATATTAGTTTTTACTAATTTTCAGCTGATAGCAAATCTTTTATCATTATATGCCAAGCTATTATTATGTATATATGCAATTTGACATAGAGAAAAGCTTCAATGAATGCCCTCTGTTTTTCCTCTAATGCATGATAAGCACTCATCATGCAGGCTACAAGAACACCGTGCAAGATGATGAAAATAAAGAAATATCCTGAAGCTTTAATTCCCTACTTTCCCATTTTCTAGGGTTAAAATTCATAGCTTTCAGCTAAAAAGCAAGACCTCAAGTGCAACTTTACTTCACAGAAGCTTAGTATTATTTAGCGCTGTCTGTGTATGGTAAACACAGGCATATATAGCTCACCACACAGCCTGAAGCAGTAGTTACTAATTGATCCATTGCAAATGTTCAAATAATCTAGCAGAAAGAATTCTGAGAAACACAAGGTAAATTCTTAGGTGGCAGGGATGAAATTCATACTCTGCAATGATAGCAGCACTATTTTCACTTTATAATAGTTCCGATGGTACGTAAGGCTTGTTCTCCTCTACCCTAGTAGGGATTCCACACTCAGGATAAGCTTTCGTTACAGGACAGCGAGAACATCTTGCAAGGCAGCACAGGAAGTTGTAGCAAGTATGGTATGATCATAATGTTTCATGTCTGGAATAATTTAAAAGCAAAGGGTGGGGTTGAAGGTTTCATCCACTGCAGAGATACCATCTGCAATCACAGTTTTGTTTAACTCCACACTCTTATTTTCCAGTTTCGTACTAAAATCTGCAATTAGAAACCTAGTGCAGGCTTAGATTCTCACCTTTCAGAAACCATATGGGAATTCAGCAGTCAATTTTCCATTTTGCTTCCAAATACACAGAGATAGCCAGGTCTGTTAAAGTGTCCTTATTGCTGCCAGAATGCAGACTTATTTAAAGACAGCATTTCCAATCCAAGTTTCTTCCACTGGTTTCCTTTCAGGTGTTGAAAAGACCTATATAAGACCAAGTGTTCCAAAAGGCACTGAATAATGTTGACGCTCTCCGATGCGCCCAGGTGGTGCACACAAATGTACAGATGAAGGAAGAATAAAAGCATTTTTTCCTACCAGGCTTGAAGACACATGAGCATCCCAGACTCCGATGCACAGTGAAGGTTATACAGTGTTGCTTTGTGCCTTTCCCAGATATTGGGAGCAGCTTGGCTAGTACTCCTTAAAACTAGAATCTAGACATGTGGTGCTTACACAGTGCCTCAGAGCATCCTTGGCTCTTCTGGCTATTGCCAGCTGACAGCAAGAATGAATCATGAAAAACAGTGTCAGAAAATAGAAGTTATAAATTTCCAGATGTAAGCCATGCTCCTTGTGTTATGCTCCAAAGACAGACATTCTGTGATTTGACTCTAGGCACCCTAAACTAGAAAATGAAACAGCTTTCTACTCCTTGCAAGTTCAGGAAGGAACTGGGAAGGAGGCAGAGAAACACACATAAAAACTGGAGGGGGAACAAATCAACACAAAACAAAAAAAAAACCCAAACAAACCCCCAAAACAACCCTAAGCCTTGGTTTCAGATTCCTAAAAGAAAAAAAAAAGGAACATAAACTGCATAACCTGGCATGATTGTTTTCATACTCAAAAGTAGACCCACAGTTACAAGATCACATAAACGTTATTAACATAGGCATTTCCTAGTATGAACATCCAAGTTGTTTTTGTTTCTAAACATGAGGTGCTAGGATAAGGACACTGGTATCTAAAGCCTTTTAGTGCTACCTCTGAGAAAGCCAAACAGCTTGGTTACATGAGTATGATACAAGCTGCTCTCTCTAAAGTTGAGAAATTATCAGAAATCCCTGAAGCCCGCACAGAAGAACTCTGAGCATAATTATTTCATCTATTACCACTTGGTTATGCCTACCTTGCCTCAAAAGCAATTATAAGCTACCATCATCCTAGAGGAAAAGTGCAAAATCTCTGTCAATTCCAGTCCTGCCAGTCACTGCAGTCAGGTAGCCAGCCTTTCAAGTCCATGAACACATGGCATGTATTACATTGACTTTCCTTCTCTCTTACCATCACAACAGACCCTACTGGAAAAGGCATAAAAAGCAGCCCTAGAAAAAAACAAACAAACAAACAAACTGAAAAAAACAACCAAACAAACATCTCTGGAAGACTTTTCTTTTTGTCCAGCATTCCTGCTTCAGAAAAAGCAAGTCCTTCCCTGCTTCTGAGCATCTGTCTCATTCAGACAGAAGAGCTTATAAAACCTAACTTGAAAGAATACAGGGTGGTTTGATATTTCTTATAGAACCAATCTGCATTTACATCTTGTCAAATTCTGTTTAAGCAAAGGCACATACTCTGGTAGATCAAGAAACATAACAGCAAAATATGTAGCTAGCTAATGGGAAGAGGTAGTCACTTCTAAACACCTCTTATAGCTTCCTTTACTCATTCTGGGTAGAACCAGTTTTGATTTATGTTTTAAAAAACCAAATTTTTTGTCAATGTGTATTTTATAAACCCATCTACCTTCTTTGATGATTATGGGCGAAACCCATAATTATTACAACTCCCAGTGTCACCGCCATCACATCCCAGCAATCAAATGGATTCCAAATCCATTGCACCAACAGTTGTTAAATTACCAGCCCCAGGGGCACAGGACACAGACAGTACAGAATCCTCATAGAAAAAGTCTGGATCTTGAGGCCAACGAACTCTGGGAGAATGGTCAATCTCTGGTGACATCAACTTAAGCTGTCAACACCTGTAGCGAGAAAGAAGAACAAAGTTCTGTGGTAAGAAAGAGCAAGTTTGATGACAGGGAACAATTCTGGGGCAGATCCTCCTCGGGAGGCAAAGGCTTCGTCACTAAGCACCCTTGCTATCATAAAGGAGACAGAGGCAGGCAGCTGTGACATACAATGTGATTGTCAGCAATATGACTACCTAAGATGCCACTCATCAGCCAAGTGCAGAAAGCAAGAACTGAGGAGGAGTTTGAGCAGACTTTTTGGAAATGCTAGAGAAGCTGTATCAGTCTTTGTGTGGATACAAACAGGTGGTAAAAAAGGGGAGAGTTTATGGGGGAGAAAAAAAAAAAAAAGCCTAGGCCCTTTAAAAACAAACAAACCTGTCAGGGAGGCCTTAGGCTTCAATTTTATATTTTGGTTAAAGCCTCTCTGGTAGTTTTTGTTTGGCAGGCTTTTGTTTGTTTGTGCTCTCACTACCAGAGGACCAGAAATGCAGAGTGATGGTGCATGGCTAGAAAAAATGGTGCAAAGAAGAGGGTTTCAGAATCACTAGGAACTACAGGAATCTTCAAAACCAGAAGGACCCTATACAGGAGGTGTGCCCTTCATCATAAGCCACATGCAGTCAATATGCTAACATTAACAATTAAATAAAAATTTTTAAAAAAGGCACAGGAGAGTTTAACCTAAGGAACACAGAGAAGCCAACAACCATTTAAAAGCACATGGTTTGGGGCAAGACACAAACTCTTGGATTTTCCTAAGTTTAGCATAGAACAGCAGTAATCAAAACACAAGAACAGTTATGTTCAACACCCTTGCAAGAGCAATAAAATCCAGATAGCTACTACAATGGGGCATAGTTTCAAAAAAAGGAGTTAACAAACTACTTTACTTTTAAATAAACAGAAGTGGAGGTACACCTAAAAAAGTACAAATATTTTATAGCGACAGGAAAACTTTAAAGACATATATCAGCAATCATTCTTTACTGTTTATTAGAAAAGGCTAAGAATTAATCTAAAATAATTATTCTAACAAGGTGAAGAATGACAAAAAGTGGAAGCTATGCTGAAATACAGAAAACAGGCATGGTCACAAATGGTCCCATTAAAAGATAATTTGGTATGCCAGAAATATAACTTGTGGAAAACAATTTGCAGACAGGAACAGAACTGATGACTCCTTTTCCCATCATAGCTGGGACTGTGAGACTATGAGAGAGTTCATAAGGCCAAATTATGGTCAAAACACAAGGAGGGCATCAAAAGTGATTTTTCTACCCATTTTGTTTCAGACAAGCTTGGAAAAGTTCCTGTACCAAAAGTTTACTTTATGGGAGTTGCATTACTGATTATTTTAAACTGAAATGTCTCTAGGATACATCAAGGGATTAAGCTATCAAAATTAACAGCAACAAGTCATTAGACCATATGCTATCCCTTCAAATGCTCAACTTGAGGATTAAGTAACAAACATAATAGCTGTACTGTTCTACCTCAGTACCAAGGGACTAGATGGTACCATACATAACAGGAATTTTTATAAAGGTCCCAGAAAGCTTCACGCTTGTAAATCCTATGTCCTTTCTAGGCATTCTAGTAGAAGCATACTAGCAGAAGCTAGCTAGAAGAATTAATAGGTACATTAACAAGTAGCAAATGTAGATAAAACATCAGCACAGTTTTTGCAGAGGCAATTCATGCCTAACAAATTGTTTGGAATTATTCACAATAATCAAGGAACATGTGGACATGAGAAATCACTTGATGTCCTGTGTCAGGATTTCCGGGAACTGTTCAGTACAGACCCTTGCCAAAGGCTCTTAACCTCTGTTGTGTGGGACAACAGGCACAGTTCTTCCACAGAGAAGCAACTTTTTAAAAGGCTAGTAGAGCTAAAACAAATGAATGGCCAGTTCATAGTCAAGCAAAATTTGCCAGGAAACTCATGGAGATATCTCTGCTTAGCCCTAAGAAACCATACTTACACCAGATCTGAAAAAGTCATGTGAGCAGTGAGGTGACAGAGGTTTCTAACAACGTCCTCCTGTGTAGTTAAAAATTGCCCCCATAGAGGTGCTGCAGGGGCTAACAATATTGTGGGAACAGACAGTAAATCTGCAGATGAATTTCAGTGCGGACAAAGTTAAAAACCCAAACAGGCGTAGGGGATGGGAGTTCAAAGTTTGAACTGTATACATAGTATTATGGTCTCCAAGAAAACTGTTATGGCCCAAAAAAAGACCTTGATAATTAATAGGTTTAAAAACTCATTGCTCTAAAGCCAGATAGGTTTGGAACTACTTGAAAAAAACAGAGAAAACACTGAAGAGAAAAAACGGTATCACAATTAACCCACATCATTACTCCATCTTGAATATGGTGTATTGTGCAGCCCCCTACCTCTCAGAAATGAGACAGCAGTATAAAAGGTACATAAAAGGATAATATGAAATCACCTGCTGTACAAAACAAACTGGAAAGCAAGCAATCTGGGAAAGGAAAGACAAGAGGTTGGAAGTGGTATTATTCACCATCTTCTGTAAAGAAAGTCTTAATCAAATGAACTTGTGAAGCAGCAAGTTTAAACACACCTCTCCCTCTTCATGCAGTACCTGGATACACTGAAATGGACTTTTCCAGAAGGTATTGTAAATGCTAAAACTTTGTTTAACTTAATAAATCACTTGGACAAAGTTAGACAAAATGTGCAAGGACACAGGCTCTAGTTCATTAAATTTATCAGATACAGGTCACAATCACCAAAAGGGAAGTAGTATTGCAGTTCAAATCACCTTCAGTTTCTCAGCTTCCAGGTTATAGAATCTACAAAGTTCTTCTTGTGGTTACTTATGGTCTTGCTCAGATTAACAAAATCAGTTCCCATGGTCCCGATAAGTAACAGAAAAAGCCCTAGAGGAAAGAAAAGCCCATGATCACATACCTCTTCAATCCAAAGTTCCTGCCTGCAGCTTTCAATTCTCCTTGTTAAATCTCATCTCTTTAGGCAGCCAGGGCCCATGACCTACTTGGTAAGAGCAAACCGCAACAGAAACAGTTTTAACAGTTGCATTTCACACGTTTTATACCGATTCTCCAGGAGCATTTCCAGAACACAACAGCACCCAAATCAACAGGCTGCAGAGAATATCATGGGGAATAGTGGGCTCTTTAATGTCCAAGCTAATTTTTGTTTCCTTGTTTCTAAAAGGAAAGAAAACTTAATAATCCATTTTTCTAGGGTAATTTAAAGCACAAAACAGCCACCTAAACAAGAATCGTCCACGCTTCTGCACGTGAAGAGCAGCTTATGGAAAGGCTCTACAGAGGAGCCTGGGTGAACAAGGTCATCGGCCTCCTCGGTACTTCCCTGTCCTACCTATTTCGGAGGCGTGGAGACAAAGCGATTCCGTCCCCATTAAAGACACC
>NW_009952569.1:15085-18627 GCF_000747805.2 Chaetura pelagica
CAGCCGTGACGCGCGGGCAGCGGTCGCTCTGCAGCTGGGCTTTCAATCGCAAGCAGCTGAGGTTTAATTCAGCCAAAAGGATCTTCTGCCGGTGACTGGAAAAGCATGAGGCCTGCGCTTCCTTCCTTCTGCCCCCCGCGCTTCTTACGCGGCTTCGGCCCTTACCTGCGCCGAAGGCTCGAGGTGCCCCCGCCGGTGGAAACACCTGCTGATTCCCTGGGAACAGCCTCCTCGAGACCGAGTTACCCTCCCAGTTAGGTTAGGAGCAAACTTCAGAGTCAGAAACCAGTCTTCTTCAGACCCACAGCCCACAAAAAGATCTCGCAGGAGATGTTCAGTCAATGCTTTCTCAACTGTAAAATTGCTTCATTTTCTGGGATGAAGGCCATTGAAAGAGTAGGAGCAAAAGACCCCGTTTTCTTTCTTTGATGTTATAAGCAGGAGCAGCAAATGCAAACCAGAAGTCACTGCAGTTCAAACCAAATGCCAAAATTAAATTATGAGCACTTTCTAAGAAGCTACACCAAAGGATATCTGCATCAGAATGGCCCTGCCTGGCACATGTCAACAGCTTTTGCAACTTTTTTTTTTTTTTTTCCAAACCAGTGGTGAGGATACAGGAGGAGGTACAGGGTGATGAGGAGCTTTCTCAGACGAGACACGCACACACACACACACACACACACACACACGCCCCTGCTGGACCAGAAGCATCATTTGCCAGCTTACAGGCCATTACAGGCAAACTGCAGCAGTACACCTGTACTGAGCCCCTCCCTCAGGACACTGCTGGCTTGCACTGCTCTGCTGTACTGATTCTTGAGTCAGGGCTAAAATGGAGCCAACAGCCACCCTACATACCTGGTTCAGTGTCTCTGAACATCCCTGCAGTTGGACACTGCTACCTGTGCAGTGCCTGTGACCAGTACCTGCAGCTGTGAAGGCAATGGAAATTTTCCATTTAAAGGGAGACTGCAGCACCCTCAAGAGAAGGCCTAAGGAGATGACTAGGGAGTGGTGGGAGCAGGACAGGGTGGATTTCTGGAGGCCTCCTCAACCTGAAAGGATCCACCATTGCAAAGTGGAGAAAGCATGGGGCAAGCACGCACAAACCAGAACAAAGACGGGCTCTTCCTCACAGCTTGTCTCAACCTGTGGAGGATAGTCCTGCCAAAGAGATGACAGACTGGGATTTACCAACTGCTAAGCTCTTACATATCTCCCAGAATTGCTACCATTTTCCAGGGCTAGGCTGCATCCCCAAGAAGGACTAGCTTCAGTAGATTCCCCTTCCTAGCCAGTGGGGTCAGTTTTGGCAAGCAGTAGGGCAGACTGCTTGCCGGTTTACCCTGTGCCATGTGCATTTATCAAGGCTTGTATCTGTATCCCATCACCTCACAACTCTAAACATTAGGGACTAGTAGGGAGCCCATCTGAAAGTAGTGACACCAGAACCCTCCTCTGTACCTACAGCACCACTTTTCACAGATGCAAACTTTTGCATGCCCCTGATATATTTCAAACCACCATGTAAGAAAATGCTTTTCTCCTATAAGCACTGAAACATCTGCACTGAGGACTGTCAGGCCCACACACATACCCCATGTCATGCCAAGGAGGAACTTATGACAGCCTTCAGCTGAGCAGGACTGCCTTCCCTCAACCAGGCGTTTGGACTGAGCTTATTGCATCTCCAGCCTAGAAACTGTTCTATTCTTTTGCCATTCAATAATATTACTGACTACCTGTGAACATACAGTTAAGGTTCTAATTTTCAGTACTAGGATAATTGTTTTGGTTTTTTTCCTGAGATTCTCTCACATTCTTCTGGACAAGTCAGAAAACAGGAACCACAGCTACTTCAGAAGAGCAGGTGGTGCACCGAACGTGAGGACACGTGTGCTCCATCCATGCCTTTGCAAGCAACTGGACTTAGGAGTGATTGGTCTCTCCTCCTTCCTTTAGGCGAGTATTTCTCCAGGAGACAAGCAGCACTTGTTACTTCCCTGCCACTCAAGGAATCAGGGCTGCTGCAGCACAGCCTTCCTCTACAGCAACTTAAAAGAAAATGGGGAAGCCCGCACAATTTGATATTTTATTTATTTTTTTCTGAAGCGTATTGTACACCAAATATCCCATTGGCAGGAAAGCGCATTCAATGTTTAGAAGCCAAACAGTCACTTTCATTTTAACAAACACAACTACAAAGTAAAAATAAACCACAAAATAATGAACTGCATGTTCATAACATACAAAAATTGCTGCCTACTCAGTAGGTAACTGCAACATTCCAACTCCTGAATATATATATATATATATAAATGTACATTTTTGTAACAAAAATAGACTTTGGGAGGTGTGGGGTATTTTTTTGCTTACATTTCGTCCCCCAGGGCTTTCTTGTGCTCCCCTCCCCACTAATTTCCCGTTCTCCCTTACATTATTTGTAGTAACATCCCTTTCACTTTAAGGCAAGATGCAAAGCATCCATTCACACAAATGCATGACGTCAGCAAGGCTTCACAAAAAGGCACCAAGACTTGAAACTTTAAAAACAAAACTTCTGCCACATGTGAGTGTCTCATCAGGTGATATTTACAAAGCATCACTCTAACATGCTCAAATACAGTAAGTGCTGTTCCCAAAGAAGTTTGAAACTCATTACAGCATTGTCACTGAAATAGAATCAACATTTACAAAATATGTCCCTGCAAACTCCAAATAATACAATATGGCTATGCAAAGATTTTTCACATCAATAGTACCTAAAGGAAAGCAAAACCATGACACAGTTACAATTTACATTAGCTACATACTTAATCAAAAGTCCTTTCTTTCTAATAAAAGACTATTGTTTAGGGGGAAAATTATACTAACTTACATCCACAATCCATGCAAATTAAGTCATTCAACATAGGTGGAAAACTTAAATGGCAATTGTTTCAGGCAGCTGAAGTTTAATAGCCTTGCAACGTATGGTGCTGGGGAAGTAATTAGAGACTCTATGTCTGATAGTACCAATGGAAAAGGTGAATTCTCCTGTTCTAGAAGGTAATCTCAGCAAATCTCAATTGTCCGTGGAGAAAAGGCTGATGTCATGTCTGAAAGTGCTGAGGTCACCTGTGAGCTGAAATTGTTGGTGATCCCTGGAGATGAGAAGGAGGTGGCCACTTGGGTCTGAAAAGTGGCAGTGCCAGAGGGGTAAGTGGTTGCTACAGAAGGAGATGGGAATGTGGTGTGCGCAGGGGAGGGGTAGGAAGAGGGAGCAGGGGAGGAGTACACTGTGCGTACTGGTGAGGGGTAAGTGGTGGCAATGGAGGAAGGGTAGGATGTAGTCACAGAGGATGAGTAGGCAGGAATTTGGGAAGCAGTTGAGACCGAAGCTGTCTTTTCCACTTTCTTGTCCTTTTGCCTAAGGTGAATTTTAGTGTGTCTCTTCCTTTCATCACTTCTGGCAAACTTTCTGCCACAAATGTCACAGGCAAACGGCTTCTCTCCTGTGTGCGTGCGGATGTGTGTAGTCAAGTGGTCACTCCTGCTGA
>NW_009952569.1:18979-19951 GCF_000747805.2 Chaetura pelagica
TGAAGTTCCGCATGCAAATGCGGCACTGGAAAGGCTTCTGTCCCGTGTGGATGCGGATGTGCCGTGTTAGCTCATCGGACCGTGAAAACCTCCGGTCACAGGACTCCACTGGGCAGGCGTAAGGTCGCTCATGAGGAGGGGTCTTGCTGGGACGGTTTGGGTATTTCCTCATCCTGCTGGGCTTGATCAGCTGGGACTGATAGTTATTGTTGAGGGTCTTCAACTCTTGGGAGCCAGTTTGAGTAGCAAATGCCTTAATAGTGGACAGAGGTGTGAGGGAAGGCTGCTGTGCTCTAGTCTCAAGGGCTGGGAAGGGCTTCTGATCAGCTGGAACAAGACTGAGCTCACCTTGTTGCTGAGGGAACAGATAATCCGGGATCATTGGCACCTGAAAATTGGTTTTACCAGTTGGGTAAGCTGGAGGTGGATACTGGATGGGGGCTCCAGAGGGGTTGGGAAAGGGCTGGGTCTGAGAGTCAGGGAAAATGTCAGAGCTGGAATTGGGAAAAGTTGGTGCAGCTGAGTAAATTGGGCTGTTCTCACTGGCTTGGACAGAACAGCTCAGAGGGGGGCTCTGCGAGGAGGAGGATGGAGATGATGAAGAAGGCGTAGAGGTGGAAGGTGCATTAGCCATGCCCACCAGTCCGCTGACAAGGCTGAAGAGGGGCTCTGGCCATAAGGTGTTGCTACTGTTGGGGGCCGGCTCTAGGGAAAAGCGCCCCGTGTAGGTTATCGGTGGCAGTCGCGTCGTTTGGTTGGGATAGCTGGTTTCTGGTAGGGTTTTCTCGTTGTTCAGGGAGATCTCAGGAAAAGTGTCTGAAAAGAGAGGAATAACGATTACTTCAGCAGCCACTGCAGCTGCTGCTTTGCGAGCCAGCCCCACACATGGAAACCCCAGATACTTGCTTCTGGTTAATTAATAATTGAGCGTAACATATTGCAGCGCCGCTGGCAGGTCTCCAGCAGCAGCTG
>NW_009952569.1:21999-44170 GCF_000747805.2 Chaetura pelagica
AAAGATTGAAACCTCTGTAACGTGTACTGTTGTAACCGAGTTGGTGCATTTAGGGCCGTGTCTTGCCGGCAGCCGCGCCGCACCTCCCGCACTGATGATTTCCTCCCTGCCGTCGGTTTCGGGCCGGGGCCCCGCGCGCCTCGCGGGAAAGCGCAGGAAGGTCCCGCTTACCTGGGGATCGCGCAGCGGCAGCCAAGCGGCGTCCGTGCCTCAGCACCTGCCCTTCATGGACAGAAAACATACTGCCTTTCAAATGTCACAGTACAAAGGCAAAGCTGTATTTTTGAAAATATGATTCAGTATTTTTTCTTTTTTAACAAATTCAAATATCAGCTGCAGGTCTTGAGAAATCACGTCATGATTACAGCTAGTCTGGAGCCATGTTAGGAAGGGCAGAGCAGCAGAACCTGACTTCTGCAAACACTGTAGTTTGATTTGACTCCCAAGCGTCTTACTGACGTTGCAGAACCCACTGCATCCTCCTTTCCCCACTTTTATTTTTTCCCTTCTCTTTCAAGATCAGAATTAACTTTATTTCAAGGAACGCCTGATTCCCAGATCATTTAGTTCATGCACCCTGCACGTGTCACACCTGACAGTCCTTTTGAATTGAAGTACATAATTCAGAGAAGTTTGTGCTTGTGGGTTTTTTTGATTGTTTGTTTTGTTTATGTTTGGTTGTTGTAATTTTTTTGGGGGGTGTTGTTTGATTTTTGGTTGGTTTGCTTTTTTCAAAATCTGAAGAGACAAAAAATCTATTGCTTTCTTTTTCAGTTATCTTAATTTTTATCAACATAATTCTAATTTAACAATTAATATAATAGAAAGCAAGAGACCTGTTTCAGAACTGCAGTCAGAGCAGTGTACCTAGCTTGAGCTGCACATAGATTATAGTAATAAAAACTGCTTAGCAACACATGCTCCACTATTCCAGTGAGGCTTCCTGGCTTCAGTAAAGTACTGGAGAGGCAGCAATATACACAGATGACTTACAGCTTGGACACTGAGCTAGGAAATTGCCTGTGGTCATTTCCACACTGGGGCAGACAATACATGCTAGTTTTCTGAAACCATGTGTTCTATTTATTTTTTCTGAACACAACATTAGGCCTGTCAGAACCACAGCAGTTAAGATTTTTACTACTGAAAACCAAGATCTGTTTATTCCTCCAGCCAGCGATTTGTTAGACTGACTGATGTGATTGGACTGGAAGCAGAGAATTAAAGCCTTTGTAGGAAGTGGAGCCTCTAATAGAATAAGATTATATCTGTGTTTTGTTTTCGAGGTAGCATAATTTGCATATGCATGGAATTTGCTACTATAACTCAGTATTTAAAAAAAAAAAGTCTTTCAAAGACTGCAGAATTTTAATAAATTTGTAACAATTCACTTAATGCTCCTAGTGAAAGCACAGAAGTGTAGGACTTTGCCATTGGATCAGTCACAATTTTATTCAAAAGTTTAATGATTTTGGTTGTGATTGTCTGATGAATGAACACATGTAATACTGTGGATCTCCCTGAAAGTCTATTGTCATCAAATGGACTTTTCTCTCAATGCCTTTCAGTGACAGGAATGCGATTCCAAGGACTCAGAGTAAAGAATGCTATGAGGTGAGGGAAAGGGAAGAGAGAATGGGGTGTTAAGCTCCATGAATAACCACCCATCTCAAGTAATGGAGAATACCAGTCCTTGCTTCAAGTTTACATAACACTGCAAAACAATAATCTACAATAGTACATTTATCCCCTTCCTTTTTCTTTCATTTTTTTTTTTTTAATTCTATAATACTAGTGTTCTATTTTTGATTCATAGACTTATTTTTTTTCCAGCAGCACATCTGTTCTGCATGTAAACAAGAAATTATTGATACTATAGTTACATGAATACTGCTGTAGCAGTAGCATCAGCTAATCTGACAGGTTAGAATTTCCCAGTTAATAACAACATTTCTTGAAGGGCTTGGTTTTTTTCCCCTACATGTTTGTTCAAACACTTTTTCCTCTCTTTTACTCTAGAATGTATCCTATCAGCATATGAATTAGCAAACTGTTTTGAGATGTTGCTTGCAAGTTACCTGTGACAGTTGGCCTAAAACCACTTAGTCATAATAGATGTTTTCTACCATCTTTTCTACCTCCTAATAGTCTAGAAAGCGCTACGTCGTGAGAAGCAACTTCAGCCAGCTTCTTTGTAAATTCACAGCAAACATATTCATTGAGTTTTTATGTCTTTTTTGCACTATATTCATAACTTACAAAATTTATTAAATTCAGCTAGTGGTGGACCCATACCACAGCTATGATGCCTTTTGCATTGGTGTGTTAAACCATGTCTTCCTAAGTCACTTTTCAGCCACACAGTTTGTTTGTCTAGCTGTAATTTATTTCTTCTAACAGAAATGTGTCAGTAGGCTTTTAATTACTTCTTTTCCCTCTTATTTTCTATTTTTATTGTTATTCTTAATAGTGATTTCATTTAGTATCTGTAGTGGGACAAGTTTTTAGCCACAGTAGTCTTTTTATATAATGTATTACTTTTTTGCTATCTAGTAACCATTTTTGAAATAACTTAAAATATTACAGACTGTAAAACAAGTTTACATAGATATCCCTGTAAAAAAAAGTTATTATTCTCTAATTTTATAATTCTCTGTTTATTAGGCTGCATTATTCTATAAGCCTGAAGAGTTAGAAACAAGAGGGTCTATTCCAGCTTTTTAGAGAAATGCTGTAGAGATGCTTCTTCTCTGGCACCTCCCCCAGATCCAAGCCATCTCATTTAAAAGGCTGTGATAATTTTATGTATTGCACTGTGGGTAATTCTACAGATATTTAAAACTTACTTATAATTAAATTTGCTTTCTGTGCAGTTCATTATGCAGTTATGTTCATTAAAGTCAATTGCTTTTAGATGGGGGCATAGATGGGACAGATAAAAATGCACTCGTAATTTAAAATGAAAAAATACTTAAATTTAAGCAACCTTTTCAGTCCTATGACGAGTGAGAAACAGGTTTTTATCAGCACTTTTTGAATGCATGGCTTTGCTCTAATGACTGAGATGGACGTCCCCGTGTTTGCTGCAAAATTCTTACCCCGTTGCGGTACGTGGCTCTTCCTGCTGCAACCGGGCTTGGAATGCGCCAGACGCGGTTTGCAGCGGGTCGCTCCAACCACAAGAGGGGACTCTTTCCTGCCATTGCTTCAGCAGCTGGGCATGGTCTACAAAAATTAAATAGAGCATGGGTGGATTGTGTAAGAATCAGGCTGCTGCTGTGTTTTTTTTTCTTGATCTCAGTCATTACAGATGAGCAGAAAGGTGATGTCACCGACTTTCCTCAGAAAGCTAAGGCAGTTTTCACCTCAGGCTTTCAGACTCTGATTTGAACAAATCCTTTAAAATGGTTCATTTGGGATGCATGGCTTACTGGACTTCAAAAGTCTGTAAAGGTTGGGTCACATAGCAAAAAACAGTTGCTATACACTACCTGAAGTATTCAAACATTTCTCCTAGTGCCTATGAGTACCTCTGCTGTGGTGAGCTCACATCTCCAGTTCAGATAATTTGGCTGCAGTTGCTAAGAGATAATTCTTACCTTGGTTCATTATTAGGCCTGTGACAAACGGTAGCAGCATGAGTAAGGCATTTAACCATGTACAAGGCTGTTCTCTGTTGTACTTGCAGAATTATTATATGACAAATACTAGAAAAGTAGAGGTAAGTAGTGGAAAAAAGGCAAAGCAGATACCAAACGTGAGCATTCAACAGGTATTACCTGATTAAAGACAACAGATGCCTCTGTCAGTGCTGTGATCTCACTGCTACTGTGACACAAACACTCATTTTCCTCCTCCAGTAGTAATAATTTCAAATGTTCACATTCTTCTTCAGGATGAAAATGCAGTACATGCCAGGGGGGAGGGGGAAGTGTCGCAGCTGGCTGGAAAGCAGATTTGCCTGAAGAACCTTGTGGTCCTGGTGCACAAGTAGGTGGTTGCAAGCCAAGAATGTGTCCTCACAACTAAGAAGGGTGGTGGCATCTTGGGATGCATGTAGAAGGGCATTGTCAGCAGGTCAAGGGAAGTGATCCTTCCCCTTGGCAGAGCCCATACCTGGAGTGCTTGTCCAGTTCTGGCCTCCTCAGTACAAGACAGATATGGACTTAATGGAGCTAATCAAGTGAAGGACCACAAAGATGATTGAGGGACTGAAGCATCTTCCATATGAAGAGAGGCTGAGTGAGCTGGGACTGTTCAGCCTAGAGAAGAGAAGGTTTGGGGGAGGAATTGTTATCAATGGGTATAAATATGGAAAGGAATGAGGAAGAGGAAGCAAGACTCTTCTTGTCAGTGCCCACCAGAAGGACAAGAAGCAATGGGCACAAATTAAAACCAAGGAAGTTCAACATGAACACAAAACCCCACTTTTTATAGTGTGAGGGTGGCCAAAAACAAACTAGTTGCCCAAAGAGTTTGTAGAGTCTCCCCACAGTCTATCTGAGTATGGTTGTAGGCAATGTGCTATGGCTGACTCTGCTTGAGCAGGGATGTTGGACTAGATGACCTCAAGAGGTCTCTTCCAAGCAAAGCAGTGTGTGATTCTGTAAATATTGACTATTCTTACAATTAAACCTGCCAGACAAGCAGTATGATGCCTGTATCAGTGATGCCACATCTTTCTTCCTCTTTCTTAACTTACATGTTTTTAATGAGTGTCTACCACCTGTCATATGTCTGGCAGTTAACTTCTGAGTAAGAACTATGATTTGGCATTTCTGTATTGTATTTTAAATTGACAGATATGACACTTTTTTCCCAGTTTGTTTCATGAGTGTTAATATACATGTTGCTGCAATCACCTGGGTGAACAACAGCTATGCTGAAACCACCTACAGCCCTGCACTAGAAGAGGTACTCTGCTCTTGCTATGTCCTTAAGTTATAAATCTGTCCTTTCAGGGGCCTTGTGGTCATCCTCAGTCAGCAGCTCAGTCCTCAGCTGTCAGAAGCTCAACAAGCTACAGCTTTTTCCTCTACTAGTTTGAATATATTTTGGTCTACTCCTAATTGTAGCTTGAAATTGTGCAAATCCCTTGCATTTCTTCTGTAACCTTTTTTAGGAAGGTAATATTTTTTTTTCTCTCCATGTATTCCTCAAATGCCCATTTGCCTCTTTTCCTTTAAAAATAAAGAATAGAGAGCCGGGGGGTGGGGGGGGTAGGGCGGAAGGGAGAAGCTACAGCTTTTTCCTCTACTAGTTTGAATATATTTTGGTCTACTCCTAATTGTAGCTTGAAATTGTGCAAATCCCTTGCATTTCTTCTGTAACCTTTTTTAGGAAGGTAATATTTTTTTTTTCTCTCCATGTATTCCTCAAATGCCCATTTGCCTCTTTTCCTTTAAAAATAAAGAATAGAGAGCCGGGGGGTGGGGGGGGTAGGGCGGAAGGGAGGGTTGGAAGGGAATGGGGGGCATGGGGGAGGTGGAAGGGGATAGAGTGAGGGAGAAAGATAGAACCCTCCTTGGGAAACTGAGGAGAAACTAAGCTTGCATTTCCTTTGAGTGTCAGTGCTACTTCTGGCTCAGTATCCATGGAAACCTGATTTCCCATCTTGCTGCAAGAATTAATTGAACATCCCAACCCACTTGCTCAGGGAGTCACTACAATATTAATTCACATCAGGCTGTCACAGCCTCACTTTATTACCTCAGATACTATTTCCATTACTTTTTATCAGAACCAAAGGTGAAATTACCTTTCCCCAACTTCACAAAAAAAAGGCCATCTAAATCTTTACCTCAGAACTAGGGCAAAGCACACAGATGGAGGCTACATCCTGGAAAATAGTGATTTCAAATGGAGTTTGGCCAAAATGTCAGTAACAGGAGGTGGCACACAATTGTAAATCTCCCTTCCCACTCATATACTCAGCAATATTTTTCACCTGTGCCACAAGCTGGATTATTTTGGGGGAAAAAAGCCACTGACCTCTACCCTTCAGTATCAGGACATAACCTCCACAGTTAATTCTGTCCTAGGATATAACATTAAAAGCTTCAAAGAGAATAAGCCAAAATGGACTCTTGCGAGGGAATATTATTTCCAGAATTCTCTTTGAAAGCTTTTAATTATTTACAACCATAAGCATGTCAAGTTCCCACAGGGTCTGCTCCTGGATCACCCCTCTCTGGATATCTACCTTCCAACTTTCTTTTCTCTTGCCTTTATATCCTGCTTAATTCCCTAGTTGCTGTCCCTATTTCTTTTATCTCTTTCTGATCTCCAAATCATCTTATCTACTCTGCATCTTTTCTGCTTCAACATTGGTTTTCTCTGTTTTCATCTGTTACTTTGTGTTTAGCAGCTGGTCCTTTTGTAACCATGACAATGACATCATGATGTCAGCAAAGGATCTCACTACTACTGAGGACCAGGATCTCATTAAATTCCAGGGATGCTGGCTGAGATGATGTTTAGTGTCCTGTACCCAGGGGGGAGTTTTGTTTGGAGTCTTTTATATTTTGCCTGTGAGCCAATTTCTTATGTTAGCCCATATCCTGCAGATAATTGCACTTCTCTGTCTCTAGATATGGTCCCTCCCACAGGTGTGGAGTGTTCACAGGAAGGATGCCAGGGATGTTACCAGCATCTGATCATATAGCCCTTGGGTTAAGTTCAAGGAGGTACTCTGTGTTGCTCTGTCACATCTCAAACACTGACAGCTAAGACTGGTCTCAAGCCATAATCCCAGATTCTGCAAAAGCTGCATATCCTTGCTGCAGAAAAGTTTTAGATTCATGGACAAAACTAAGCAATACTGTTTCCTCTGACTGGTAAATACAGGCGAGGGAAAGTGAAGTTGCATTTTTAACTGATTGACAACTCACAACATGTTAGACAAATATGCAGAAGGATGATGAAAACCACAGACCACTGAAAGGCTGTACTGTACTACAGGAACACCAGTCCTTGTACATCCTTCCTTAAAGGAAGTAATTTTCCTTTCTTGCCAGATTTACAAATTATATGTTACATTGTTACTCACCACCAAGCTGTGAACCCCTTCTGTAATTAACTACTCCTAGGTCTCAGGCTCCAGTTTCCCAGTATCTAGGGTCTCAAATGCTGTCAGAGATAAGAGCTAAACATATGTACACTTCCAGGGAGAAGTATTAGTAGGCAAGCACCAACTTCCCACCCACAGCAAACCTAGATCTTCTCTGTGTTCCTGTTCTACTGTAAAAACACCAACTCACTTGTACTTCCTTCCTCTTTCTCCTCACACCAAAAAATACCATCAGATGCTGTGAATCTAAGGTCCTGGGATAAACATCTCATTGGAAAAAACTGCTCTGTGTTCAGCTGCTATAAAACTACCAGTTGTTTACTCTAAGAAAGTGCTGACAGAAAACATAATGAAAAATAAAACAAATTAATTATACAGCAGCCTCTCCTGTCTTTTTTCACTCAATTCAGGCTACCCAGACTTCAAAAAGAACCTTAAAAAAGGTAAAGCTAGCAAATATAATTTGATACAAGCTCAGAAGGAAAGGGGAATATGATGAAGCAACGAGGTAGCAAGTCTAGAACAAATAAGCAAAAATAATTTTCTGCAGGAATACACAGTGGAACTCCAAGCTGGATAATGCTGTACAGGCTGTAAGCATGAACAATTGCAAAGTGGACTACATAAAATCCTGAAGGATAGATCTACTGGTGGCTTATTAAACAATGTCAAGAAGCAGCCTCTGGATCAGGAATCACCTAATGGTATATTGGACGTTATGGGCAGAAAAAAGAAAAAACACTATGTACTTGCTTTGTTTGTTATATATTATGAGCATGCACTATTGGAACCTCACAGCCAAGAATTAGATGGGGTAAGGAGACCTGATCTCTCAGTTCTTCCAAAGGAAAAGCTCAATAAACTACAGAAAAATTCTCAGAATTTCATAAGTCTTGCTTCTACAATAGGAACAATTAAAACGCAACACATGGGGGGGGAAGGAGGGCTAAGTATACAGTCTCCTGGGATATAAGAGTAGGAGCACCATGAAACAAAATGGGTTTCAGCAGATACAGAAAACATTGAGCATTACATCCAGTTAACAACATGTTTCAACCTGGGTTGATTTTAAAGAGAGACCTTTTCCTCTCCCACCATCACTGCTCCTTCACAGCATAATCCAAATGATATCTTGGTGGCCAGTAAAGGGGAGTACCATTATCCTGGTCAAGACAGGTCATATTCCTTGCAACCATGTATCACTGAATCACTCGCCACCATCACAGATATGAATATGGGTTGGCTGGACCACATATCCAAGGTAATTTAGCAGTTGTATCCTGAGGTGGTTTTTTTTTGAAGGGTTTAAAGTTTGCCATGGGAAAAACAGGAAATGGAAATTCTGTGTATTTCAGATCAAAGGGTACTTTAGTCAATAATTTTTATACAAGGGCCCTAAGATCCCTTCAAATCTGAAATGCTAATGAGAAATGTTTACAGCTGCTATATGCTACACAACCTTCACCCTGTCTCCTCTTCTGCTTCTTTAGGCTTTCATTTTTTGCTTCTCTACAACCTTTTGGCAGCTTCCATCACTAGCCAGACACACGGGTCAGTAATTTGCTTGGAAGTGTTTTGGTGTAGCAAGGTTCTACCAAAGCTATTTAAGATTTTCTGTTACTGCAGACAGCTTCCCCTCCCACTCCTCCCCTGCCCACACCCCTCCACCCCCAACCTGTTTCACTCATATTTGCATTGCTGTAAACAGAAAATGGCATTTGCTACACCAAAGGGAGCAGCAATATCTGAAAAGGGACAGGAGACCAAATGGTTCCTCAGCCACTAATCTAGTAACTAAAGCTTGTCACTGTGTCCATGTAAAAAGGAAACTAGATTTGAACACTCCTCTGCTGTAAGACAAGACCTAATTATGAACAAAAAAGGGCCACTTTCACTCTGTGTAGGAAAAGAGATGGGGGGAAATAAATTATTTTTTCTTTTACCTTTCAGTTTGTTCTAGCTTCCATTTGACATCAGTTTGTGTGTCTTCTAGTAAGCCATACATAAATAAAATCAGAGAGGCTTTGCACTTTTTTAAAGACCTCTATGGCAAGTTACCTGGGAAAAAGGTAACTGGAAGGTCTCTTCTATTCATGTATGGTCTTTCCTCTGACTCAGCTCCAGTTTCTTCCACAATTAAAGGACCAAGCCAAAGCCAGACAGCACAGAGATCTAGGTATCAACGCAACAGTGAACCTGTAGCTATGCAGCTTGGAACGCTGATGGGCTAGAGGGGAGGGATCCATCCAGACGCACCTTGACAGGGCCGAAGGAGCAGGCCCATGTGCATCTTCTGAAGTTCCACAAGGCCAAGGGCAAGGTCCTGTGCCTGGCTGGGACAATCCCTAACTTCAGAGCACACTGGGGCATGAGTGGAGTTGGAGCAGCACTGCAGAAAAAGATCTAAGGATCCTGGTAGATGAGGAATCAGAGGCGAGGCAGCAATGTGGGCCTGCAGCCCAGAAGGCAGAATTGTATCCCGGGCTGCATCAAAAGCGTCGTGGCCAGTGGGTTGAGAGGCAATTCTGCCCCTCTGCTCTGCCCTCCCTGGGGTCCTGTGTCCAGCCGAGCACCAGGCAGACATGAGCCTGTTTGGGCAGGGGCAGAGGAGGCTGCAAAGGTGATGAGAGGGCTGGAGAACCTCTCCTGTGACAAAAGGCTGAGGCAGTTGTCAGGGTTTGGCCTGAGGAGAGAAGGCTCTGGGGAGATCTTGTTGTGGCCTTTCAATAGATGAAGGGGGATCACAAGAAAGACAGGGACTTTTTGCCAGGACCTTTAGTGACAGGACAAGAGGCACTGGTTTTAAACTGGGAGAGGGTAGGTTTATATTTGACATGAGGAGGAAATATTTACAATGAAGGTGGTGAGACAGCATAAGTTGCCCAGACCCAGCCCGTGGCAGTATTCAAGGTCAGGTGGGATGGAGTCCCTGCCCATGGCAGGGGGGACTAAATGGTATTTTAAAGGTCTCTTCCAACCTAAATCTGTCTATGGCAAGTGCTTCGGGGCAAATGGTGGGCTGTGTTTGCAGAGCACCAATACCCATTCATGTGTCTGTAGAGTATGAAATGCACACCAGGCCAGGTCTCCGGCCCAGTCATGTTGCTTCCAGAATTCCTGTAATTTATATGTGGGTGAGGGAGGGAAGAGCAACAATAGTTGTTTCCTAGGGTTGTTTTTTTTCTTTATAATTTACTGTAATATTGTAACTTTGAATTATTACATATGCTATAAAGCAAATAAAATATTTTAATTGAAATCTGATAAACCCCTTAATTTGTGTTGCAGTAATAAATTCCACAAATTAGCAATTATAATATTAAAAACTCCCATGTATTAGAGACAAACCTTAAGTTGCTACAATGAAAAGGAGCTAAATTCACTTTTTCTTATTCCCAAAGAATTTTCATATTATGTAAGATTTTAACAATACCTCCTCTTGTACTTTCAAAGGAGTAGAAGAGGAGGAAATACAATGTGGCTGTATTGCATTCACTATGTTAACCTTTCCATTTGCATTTCATTACATTAATTTTTAGATAAGTCAACTTCAATGTCACAAAAATGAGGTTTTTTGCATTGCATTCAGTAACATCTTAAGTACTTTGAAAAATAAATGTTACAAACATTTTAGCTCACCGACCTCCTGCCTTACATCTCAGCAGGTTATTGTGTCTGAATGCACATTATTTACTTTTTGTTTATTTCTCAAGGTTGATCTGTGCCAAAAATTCCAAAATAAAGAAAAAGTCTTGCTTAAAAAAAAAAAAAAAAAAAAAAGGAAAAAAATTACTTCAGAATATTAAAAGATAAATCAATGTAAGTTAAAAATCACCATCTACTGGTAGTTTCAAAAAAAATAAAAAAAAAAAAAAAAATTTTTTTTTTAAAAAAAAAAAAAAAAAAAAAGGAAAAAAAATTACTTCAGAATATTAAAAGATAAATCAATGTAAGTTAAAAATCACCATCTACTGGTAGGAAAAGCCTTACAGCAGTTAGAATAGTGGTAGTCTTACAGGTTTTACTAAATTCAGCTTGTAAAAGCTGAGGAAAGAAGTATGATTGTAAAAAAACTAAGCCACGATATGAGCATGTGACTAGAAAAAAGTTTCCCCTCCACCTCATATCTGAAATAGCCCAAGTCTGGACTGTATCCTCATCTTGATCTTGGGTTTGATTCAACAGTTTTATTACTGAATGTGAAGATGTTTTATCCCAAAGCTGAGCAAGAACTCTCAAATCAACCTGACTGAAAGCTGATTGCTGCTTTCTGATTAATATGCCAGAAGGTCTGTGTGACATTTCTATGGAATGTCTCTGTGCTCTTGGGACTGATGATTCAGTGCAGAGCTGCCTGGAACTTCTGCAAAACTTCAGCCCTCCTCACTTCTCAAAGGGCGTCCTTTTACCAGCCTGTCAAGCTAAACTAAAAATAATTGCTTTGTGTGCAATAACAAGGGGAAAGATGGAAATTTCACAGCACAATATATGAGGCAGCTCACCAGAAAGGAGCACTTGCATTTTCAAGAGCAGCATGAAATGTATCCCATGCTTAATTCCTTTTTCTGCAGTTAGAGGAAGGAAAAAAAAGGAAAAAAAAAAGCCAAATCTTAAGGTGACTAGTGAGCAACACTGAAGCTAAAGGGGTATGCAATGAAGATCTCTGAAAGGTCAGTTTGATTAAATTTGTTCCTTGCTTGCTAGGAGTTTAAAGAAGAGATCAAGGAAAAGCTTTGTTTAGGATAGGGCTAGCAGCTGGCAGAACAGGCATGTGAAAGAACTGGAAGTCTCAAAACAAGTATAAAACCATAATTAATTTTCGTTTTCACTACGCTGCAGAGTTTAGAGACCACCCTTGCCACAAAGTAAATTGTATTTAAAGGAAAAAAGCCTTTTCAGGAAAATAAATGCCTCATCATACTTCTCAAAAACCAGCAACTGTCCCCACAGGCCTATACACAGGAGGGCAGCAATCTGTGTCCTGTGTGCAAGGGATTCTGCAGGTGCAAGTCATCCTTCTGTTCACAAACAGTAAAATAGAACAGGGACAAAGGAAATCATGGCATTCAGTGCTAAGAAGCAGCCAGTCCCTTAAAACATTATTCCCAGTTGAGCTATTTCTCTGTAAATGTGTTTTAAACATAAAAAGGTATTTATGAAAGTAACGAGAGTCAAAGTCCTATGCATTCAACACAGGCAAGTAAGAACAAATGGACACAATTTACTGTGTAAGAGAGGCCAGTGATGCACCCACAGACACCAAGGGAGACATGATATGGACTTTTAGGCTTTGGTCACATAAGCACCCACTACATGAAAGATGATGATTTCTGGGAACGCTGGGGTAAGTGCACTGTATGCATATTATATATGACATGAAATTATATACTTTTAGCTCCCTCAAAAGGAATTCCAGAGGAAAGGAACAGAGCAATTTTATTAAGAATTTTTACCATATTATATATATCCAGATTTGTAATTTCCCAAGGTAACAGGTATGTTGAGAAAGACCTACAGAGGTAACAGAAGTGTTGTTGAAAAGGAGTGCAGTAGAATACTTCAAAAACTGTTACACTTCAGAGTCTTTAGTAAGTCATACATGAAATCCACAAGTACTGCATATTATGATGCATTGTAAAAGCTGTTGAACATAGATAGGAAAACCAAAGGAATCTAACAGCTAAATGACAGTACAGGATGACATAATCAGAATGTTAAAGGAAAATCATGGCAGTAAGTGAATAAGAAGGAAAATAAAAGAAAGCAACTTGAAAGGACTCTCTTCCAAGAAGAAATAAGGTCTTAAATCACCTAGGAAGAATTCTAGAAAACAAGATGTACTGAGCAGTAAGAAACTGTTGGATCAATATTTTTAATATATATTATGTAGGAAAAGATCATTGTATGCTCTCTTCATTTGCATAACACACATGCAAGGAGGAGGTCATTCTACTTTTAAGGAGTCTGTGTTCATTATCAAACACTTCTGGACAAAAAGATTCAGGCAAAATGCACAAAATTAAAATCAGAGAGTATTTAGGAGGACATTTAAAAGTTTAGTTATATCAAGTTTAGTAAAATATAATCTTCTATGTCCACAAATCCATCTGAGATGAATGATTGAGATGTATGCACTATAGGAGTGATAGGGTTAAATGAATACTAAAATATGTATTAAATTACTTCTTTTTTCTATTTTGAATAGTTCTAAACAGGTCAGGATTTCCCAGACTTCATAGTTCTAATAGTTTAACATCTCCCTTTAAGTAACTTCTTCAGGGCAGGTGTCTTCTTCTGGCACACATGTACAACTGTGTACAGTAACTTCATTCAACCCATGTATGTTCCTCTTGGTCACTGGCTTTGTTGTACCTACATGTGGATTGATGAGGTCATCTTTCCCTGCTTCTGGCTTTTGCCTTCTTGTTGCATGGAAATTTACCATAAATCTTGGCACATGAGTTAGCTCACTTTCTGAGAAGAATCTATATTACTTCGGTGGGACTGTTTCTCCTGTTTCACTGCTAGAACATATAAAGAATTCTGTAAAAATCAATTAAGGTTATGACTGCTGCTTCTGCAAGCTGGCAGCACTTGCAGTGTCTTTTACTATGATGATGGCAGAAGCTCCATAGCAACAGCATGCTTGCATTCCTCCTGAAACACCACTGCTCCTGTACTGTTTATCAAGAAAACTGTTTTGGAACGTATAATCACAGCTATTTAGTTTGTGTGCTGAAGAATTCATTCAGATTGTGAGAACAAAATTTTAACTAAAAAGCTGTGTTTATTTGTCCATAGTTAGCACAGGTTTCTAGTTCACTAATAAAAAACCATGTGCAAAAGCTGTTTGGAGGGTTTGAGCAGACACTCCCCAAAATAATTCTTCATTTCTCATAGAAATCTTGCATCCTTTTCACATACCCATTTCAAAATTGCCCACTGAACACCACTGAAGAAAAACTCTTCATAAAGTACACACAAGCAAACCAATATTAGACAAAAAGCAGCCAAATAGCTCAGCACAATTATATGAAATATAATGATTAATACACATCTTTAAGGCTAAAGCCAGAACACCATGGATATACTGTTGTACCCCTGACACTACCACTTACTTAGCCAGTAGACTAAGAGATGTGTTTCACTGATCATCCCCTGTAGCATGGTCCATTAGAAAGAACATGAGATCTGGTTTCACATATCAAACTAAAGGCAGGAGCACAAATCCACCGTACTCAAGACAACTGCTTTGTATCTTTGTTTTCATTTGTAGCCTGTTTTATGTAGCCAAATTACATTTATGATTCTGAAACAATTTAATAGTTTCTATATGCTAGGAAGAACAAAAGTTGCCCCGCTTTGAACCTGCAAGCAAACTCTAGACAGGTAGTTGTATTCTCACTCCATGGGAAGTAGAGCTGATGTGAATTGCACACATCTCCCACTGAATGCTGAAAGTGGCTCCAAAGCCTCATGATTATTCACGTGGTTGAATAATGACAGCTCTAGTGAGTCAACAACATAAACCAGGATGAATGCCTCTGACCAGATAATCTCTGGGATCAAAAAGGATTATCTCCATCGCTGTGCAACCAGACAAAGCTGCTTGTCAATCATCTCTAACCAATTACCTACAGCTCACAAATTCAGAGGTACTTTGCACTTAAGCCTTGCTAGCCCATGCGATGAGGGTGAAATTGAAGATTTGCCAGTGTCCTAACAAACAAGCAAAATCAATCTCCAAACCTGTGCTACTCATTAACTGTGCCTGTCATCACCCTGCACAGGGCAGGTGCTGCTGTACCATGTTTGAGTGCACAATGATGATGTTAACAGACACTTGTCCTAAGGGAAAAGGGGTGATACATAAAAAAGTGGACATACACAGAGAGCAAAATAACCACATATTTTTTCCATATGCCCAGAACTACAGACAAACACCTTCTCTTTACTACGAAAACATTTCAGCTTCTGACTGCTGGGGGTGGGAACATCAACTCTGAGCTGGCTGAAACACAAGCAGCACCAAATCTGCCTCCTCCTTGAGGACATCCATGCAGGTGGAAGGCTGGCAGGTTTGACAGTCATAGCACTGGCAGGAAAAACTGAAGCAAGGAGGGGGATAAAGAAAGGCTCCACCTACATAAGAGTCCAAAGGAAAACTACACTTGGGAGGAAAAAAGAAAAAAAAAGACAATAAATAAATAAATAAAATCTTTAACTCAGAAAAAACACTCAGTCCATGACTGCTGTTACTAAGCTCCAGCTGGAGACCAATTCATCAACTCAAGCTCAGCACTATACAAAACACAAAGTAGGAAGAAGCCAGCAGAACCCTGCTAGGTGAATTCCTCCCTTGTCCCGGCCACTACAAGTGCTAGCCCTGACTACCCACTTTATTCACTAGCAGGGTAGGTGAAGGACCAACTGTTGATAATAACCACAGAAAATTCTTCTCACAGCCCACTTTTTTTCTTGAAATTTCACACATGCTCTGTGTCTGTGGTCTGTAGCTTTTCAGCAAGCTCTTGCAGTTCTTGCTACCTGGGCTGCAATTATTGCATCACCGATCTATTATTTCATGCCTGGGTAAAGAAGCTATGTAGCAATGACTAAACATCCATGCTTCTGCCCAGGCACCCAGAAACAGATATTCACCATTCTCTTAACTGTGTATACATGTTCTTTTCACCCTCTATCCTCCCCAGAATTATCTGCAGTTGCAGTTTAGGTAGGTCTCCTAGACACACATCAGTAATAGCATTTGATTCTGCAGTGATCTGCACCTGCAGCAGCAAAAAGGCCACTTAACAGATACAATTGTGATATAAATCCAAGTCCTCAGTAAACAGCTGGCAAGTGGACACAACCTAATCAAGAGGCAACACCTAAGTGAGTAAACAAAGCCAGGACAAATCTGATTCTCAAGACTTGATTTTTACCTGGCAGAAACAGCAGGACTCTGTATGATTTTTTTGTATCTTTATTTATGAGCACAGTTTGAGAAAGTAACAAAATGGCAGCCCTTTAAGGAAAAATATGCAAGTCATCAACATAAGAAACTGTGGGCAAAAAATGGGAAGAAACTATGTAAACTTGACAGTAAAGGACAAAAAGCTGTACCTGCAACTCATAAACCTATAAACCTATTCTAATGACACATAAAAGTTTCAATAGAAATTATCCAAGACTTTTTATATGTCAAAATAAACTGGAAGCAAAATGTGAACGAATAAATTTCAGAGCCTCTCTCCCCCATCCACACCAATAAAAGGTCTCTATCAAAACTACCTTTGACGAGAGGTGCCACCATATACTTGTGTTCAGTTTTGCCTGGAGCACCTCTTACATGAGACACCCATATAAAACAGCAGTAATATGTAATATTGAAAATTTAGCCATTGGATTACGCTTTTTTTGTCTTGTCAGCTACTATAATCTTCAGCAAGTTGATACAGCCTGAACAGACACAACATAATCAGCTTTTCCAAATACCCTTTAGCCCCAGCAGAAGGACAGTATTTACAGGTTCATGGCCCTTACACCTCGGAGGGGAACTTGGCCAGGAAAGTGGCTTCTAGCAAAAATGTCAAAATAACTGAGAAGTAAGGATTATCTGCCACCCTGTGGAATGAAAGCACATCTGCAGCAATAAAACTTTTTGAACCATATTCCTGGGAGAAATGGAAGAAAAACAACAGGTCCTTTGAAACAGGAGAAAATAAACAAAAGCAAAAGAGCAAGATAACAAAGAGAGAATCCATGGTCCTCACAAAAGAGAATATAAAAGATACCTAGAAAGAGTTTGAGTAACAAAGCAAGCACAACATGAGATTAGGACCCCTTAGGGTTTCTACATATAAGTCACAGCATCAAGTGACCAAATTTTTAATGACTATACAAAAAACTAGTGAAATAAATCAAACCACTCCCTCTCCCCAAAACACCCCAATAATCCAGTCACTTAGCATCACTGCACTTCGGAGCATGAGTGAAAGGGTGATAGTGTCAAGGAAGAGGCTTTTCCAATGTGTGTGTTAATTCTAGACTGCCCATAGGTGAGCAGATAGACTGAGCAGTATCAGACAGGAGACTGAAGTACCTGAACCAGTTCAGATGGGGCTGGTCTTTTCTATTTCCCTTTTCTGAGGCAATAGCCTTTGACCACTAAGGTGGTCCCATTGATCAGTTACTGTACCCCTTTGGCAAATACAGAACGGTCACAACAGTTGGCTTTTACAAAAATTGGCTTTTAAGTACAGTCTAGATTCAATTTAATTTAAGATACTCATTGCAAATTAGCAAGTGACAGCAGCAATGCTGTAGTTTCTGTTCAGTTGCTAGATTCCCCACCAGGGCCTAGGAAAAAAGAGAAAGCTTGGAGATGTTTGTGATTTGACTTTAGCTAAACTTACAAACTCAGTACATTTCCTTATAAAAATGACATTGAGCGTTGCCAGTAGAGAGCATTTTCATTTCATAGAATCATAAAATGATGTAAAGCTCTATGCTGGCAGAGACAGCCATTCCCTAAATACAAGGCTTAGTCCTAAGTGTCCATTGCTACCTCCCTCAAGAACATATTGTTAGAAATACAACTCTCTCCCTTATTACTGTTTCCTATAATGCAATATATGTTTTTGGGGTTTCTACTAAATCAGGGCAATCCACAACTTGAAGTTGAAATTTAGCACTTGCCTGAAATTTGTTTATTTAACTCTAATTATATGATGGCAAAACAGAACAGAAATATACAGATTTATTTTTTTTAAGTGAAGTCTGACAATATAAAATCCCCAGCCCCATTCTAAATTCTATTTCTCTTTCCTACAGTAATGTCCTGTTCTGTCACAGACCTTTCTTTAGTCTGGCAGTCTCCGTTTGTGATGCTGAAGATAAAAGACCTCTTCTTTCTCAAGATCAGAAAGACACTCCGACTAAAAAAAAAAGAGTGTCTCATTATGTTCCCACTGGGATTTCCATACATTCTGAGACGCAAGGTCAGATACTCCATATACCTCTTGCTGCTTCCTGCACAACCTTCTGGCATAACTGGGAGCTATGCCTCCCAGTTTTGTGTTATCAGCAAACTTGCTGGGGGCACCTTCTGCCCCACCATCCAAACCCTAACAAGGATGTTTAACAGGACCAGATACAGCACTGAGTCTTGGGCTGCGCTGCTGGCTACTGGCGCCCAGTTCACTTCCTGGGGCTGAGCACCACCCTCTGGGCCTGGATGTTCTCCCAGTTTTTCTCCACCCCACTCTCTGCTGATCCAGCCCACACTTCATCAGCTCTTCTATAAAAATCTTAACGTGAGACAATGTCAAAATCCCTTGTACCCACACTATCTTGTACAGCTAAGAAAGGAGTCAGTGTTAATTCCCAGAATGCTTGCACTGTTCATCAGGTTGTTGACTGGAAAAAAAAAATGAAGAAAAAAAAGAAAAATCGAACCTGTTCTTCAGAATGCTAAGCCTCTGTTGCCATGGTCACAAACTACCATAGTAACCATTAGATACAACTGTATTTTTAGATTAAAATTGCTTCTATTTTCACAGAATATAGATCCTATTGAAAGAAAGTACTCACTCTTACCAGGAAATCATACAAAATTCAGAGTATGAATTAGGGCAACACTACTGAAGTACAGATACACACAGAAACTGGTTAACTGCAACTGGGGAGGGGGGGAACAGAGAATAAATCACAAATATTGCCATTTACAGAGCTGCTTTTGGCAGCTAGAAAATGGTCTGAATGTACAACAGAAAGATTTAATGTGTTATTTCTATTACAATAGTCCCAACAAGCCTCACTGGAAAGTGGCTAAATCAGAAAGCCCAGCAAGCTTAAACATACTTTTTAGTCAACTGCAGTATGACTTCCTATTTTTCCATTAGAGCCCTGGTTTGTTCCCTCCTCCCCACCTGTTTTCTAAGCAGGACCTTCACTCTCTCATATAGGAAATACTCATGATCAACCTGTCATAATTCAACTGTTATCAGACAAGTCTGACTCTCTCTGCTCACTCATTTTCAGAGAATATATGTTATACCCTCTGGTGGACAAAAAAGCAATTCACAACTCTCCTGTGTTTTACTGCCTTTAAATTAGCACTGTGTTAACAGGAACTTTGTTATGAAAATGTTGAATCAAAATGAAGCATTGCTATGTAGTCTCTAATTTCTGCACTTCAAGGAAGGTCTTTTACCTGCCTAGATTTGTCTCAGCTTCTCCATTTTCTTATTGGGCTTTCATTCAACCAATACTGTCTCATACATAGCTCAGCATCTCTGAATTCAGACATGAATTCATGGACACATGTCAAAATAAAAATTTCATTAATCTCTAAGTGACATTCAAAACATTTGAAACATAATCTAACAGGAGACTCAGAAGCAAGGAGTTAAACTTAGTACTCTCCCAAAAAGGCAGCAGCATGAACACAAAAGGTTTGTATTCAACACTAGGTTTGATGATCAGGGTAATTTTCCTCCTAATTCTATAAAGTCACCAAAAATTTTGAACATGCTTTCTTTTTTGTAAGTTACTAAGCATTACTTACCACAAAAACTTAGTTCCCCTACATGTAAAAATTGTTTAAGCTTGTCATCCAGCCTGAATCTCCTCCCAGACCTACAGTAAAGACCATGATGAAATTCCTCATCTTTGAGAAGTCAGCACAGCAATGCAATTCTACTGCTGCCATAAGTCTTTCAGATAGTCTCAGACAGTTAGATATTGGGGAAGACTTGAACTCCTGCTGCTTTAGAGTTTACTCACTTCTGCAGCTTTCCCACAAACCTTACTTCTAACATGATTTGGCTAAACACAGACACAACATTCTTGTCCAAAGGGTCTGCAGTATACATATTCCAGCCAGAATCCTCTGCAAGAAAAGGAAAATACATCAAACTGTACTATTGGTAACAGATGCTCAGATTCCACCAGGGAATTCAGCCTTAGGCCTTGTTGTATAAATCACTATACGATTCTAGGTCACAGGATTAAATAAGGGAAAAAAGGCTAAACTTCAGCTCTAGAAGACAGTATTTTTCATGTCTCCAGTCAGCAAAATGGAACTAGTCCCTTGTTTAATAAGAGAAAACGTAAGAAACATAACTGAGTCATGAAAGGATAGGAGCTGAGAAACAGAAAAGAAGTAAAGGTTGGTTTGCAAGAGGTTTACGGGGCAGTTTTAGATGAAGAAGCAGCAAAGACCTAAGTTTACCTACAAAATTGCAGACAAAACCTACCAATTTGCCACTGTTTCTTTTAACTTCATATTATTTTTATTCCAATTCTTATCAGAAATAGAGTGCTGGCAATTCTGACGTTGAATTTTGAGATTCTAGATAGCTGTGTGAATAAGCTTAGTGAAGTCCAAGCATTTGCTTCATCCAAAAGTGTAGACCTTGTAGGTGACAGGGCGTGATTTCCCAGCTGTTTGCGTTCTCTGGAGCTCCCTGCTGGCTTCCGCACATAACACATCTACTATAAAATGATGCAAGATACTTGATATTCACCCAGGCCTCCCTGAAGATCAGCTGCCTGCTGAAGTAAAATTCAAACTTTTATGTTCTGAAGCAATGAAAGGTTCAAGAATCTCAATCCATGAAGCTCAAGCCCAGTTTAGAAAGGAAAGACACACAGAGAGAGGTGCTGTAAGGGAGAAATCAGACTCTAATCTGTATAACGCAGAGTTAGAAGTATTGCTTGAGGATCAGAAAGTCAGCAGTATTTCCTGGACAACTCTGTACTGTACCGAGCCCATTTCCACCCTCTCACACGACAGGTTTTTAGCCAATATGCAAGTTTATTGTCTTCACGTGGCACTATGTCTACAGCATCTTGTAAAAGTGCCACATTCCAGATGAAAGGTGACCAGAAATCCCTTCTTCTCAGTAACACTAAAGCACATCCCCATGGACTTATGTTCTTGTATACATAACAGCTCTTCAATACTAAATTCAGGAGGCTCCAAACCACAAACAGCACACAGGAACTCCTGGGCAACTGGCTCTAGGTGGCCTGTGTGAGTAGAGAAGTTGAACCAGATGACCTGCACAGGTCCCTTCCCACTCCAATGACTACAAGCCTGTGAGCTTGTGAAGCTTCAGAATAGTTTGCTGGTTTTCCACATATCTTACTCTACAGGGCAACTCAGAAAGCACGCAGCACAAGATGCTTCAGCCAGGTGGCACATTAAAAATTCTTAGGGGGTTAAAAAAGGAAAGCAATAGTTCTGACTAGTCACACAAAGAGGTGTGATTCTGCATCTCCCCAGCAAGTAGCAGAGTGACGTGACAATTCAGTTACACAATCAGAAAGAAGGATAAGAATACTTTTTTTTACCCCTAGATTTCTCTCCTAGGCAGCAAGCCACACTTTCCAGCATTATATGCAAGTTTGGAAGGCAGACAGGAAAACAGCTCAATACAACAGCTTCTCTCAAGCATACAGAGAAACTTCACAGTTAAGATGCAAGCTTCCTAGATACAATGCTATGTGCAGATCAGAGAACTAGCAGAGTATTCCATAGCTATCCCACCTTCCTCCTAAGGCACTATCATAGAATCATAGAATCTTAGGGGCTGGAAGGGACCTTGAGAGATCATCTAGTCCAACCCCCCTGCCAGAGCAGGGTCACCTAGAGTACATCACACAGGAACTCATCCAGGTGGGTTTTGAATGTCTCCAGTGAGGGAGACTCCACAACCTCCCTGGGAAGCCTGTTCCAGTGCTCTGTCACTCTTACAGTAAAAAAAATTTTTCGGATATTCACCTTGAACCTCCTATGCTCCAATTTACACCCATTACCCCTTGTCCTATCACTGGTCATCACTGAGAAAAGCCTAACTTCATCTCCCTGACACTCACCCCTTACATATTTGTAAACATTGATGAGGTCACCCCTCAGTCTGCTTTTCTCCAAGCTAAAGAGACCCAGCTCCCTCAGCCTTTCCTCATAAGGCAGATGTTCCACTCCCTTAATCATCTTTGTACCTCTGCGCTGGACTCTTTCGAGCAGTTCCCTGTCCTTCTTGAACTGAGGGGCCCAACTATATTTCCTGCTCTCCAGATGTGGCCTCACCA
>NW_009952569.1:44338-57566 GCF_000747805.2 Chaetura pelagica
TGCTGATTAAGATGCCAACGAAAAAATAACAATTTCTGGAAAGAAGGGGTTCTCTAGAAATCGTGCTTTTCTTAGCAGAGATGACTTGGCCATATATTGTGAGGGAGTCACACTTCCAAGATGGATGTGTAAAACAGAAAGCCCAGCACTACAAAAGGACAATCAATGGAACTCAATCACTGATGTGGGGGAAGGTGGAGCTTCCCCAGAACAAGCTTTGCAATTTTAAGAACACCAGCAGTCCTCTAATACACCCTCTACCTATCAAGGAAATTAAACTAGTCTAAAATAGATCAGTCCCCCAAGAGTTTGAAACATTAAGGCTGAAGAATCAGAAACTTGATAAAGAACAGTAGGAAATTAAGGTGTTTAGTTGAAGTGTGGAGATCAAAAACTGACACTAGTGTCCCCTATATTTTTGTATTTCTTACCCACCATCGAGGATCCTGCCAAACTAGAAAACGTTTTTCCCTTTTTGAAGCAAATCATTACATTTCTCGGAAGGGAAACCACACTTGACTATTTTCCAATAGCAGAACACTGACTTGTAAGTATTATAAGGAGTGGAGGTACAACGAATCTTTCCAAAAGGCAGTCATGCCTTCACTTTGTATCTCATGGTACAGGTATTTTAGAATATTTTTAGGCACAAAAAGTTTGACAGACAGAAACCACCACCACCACACACCCCATCTCTTCCAACTTCAGGTACCATTTTTGCTCTTACTGTGTTTCTCCCCATGCCCAGACACACTAGGACAGGGGTATAAACACCTACTGAGCATGATGGGTTCCACTGCTTGGGGAAGATTTTACCATTTGCTTAACTTCACAACAAAGTCGACAGACAACACTGAAGAGAAACTACATTCCAGCATTTCCTGCTCAAAACACTGAACAACAGCTGATAAAAGCATTTTGTCAAAACAGCACATTCAGCGTTCTCATTAACAAGAGAATTTCTATGCAAGACCACGTCATCCAGAGCAGAACTATATCTAGAAACTCCCCAAGAGGTCACATGGGTGGTAGCAGATCTGCAGAGGCTTTGATCAAGCAGAGCACAATCTAGAAGTCACATTTGTACTGGAAGAAGAATATAGTGTCTGTGCCAAGACACTGCTCTTGCTCTGTGCAAGTTCTGGTGCTTAATGTCAATCATCAGCTTCATCTCACACACTAGATAGTAGTCCCTGACTCTACTCCAGACTTTCTCTTACAACCAGAAGTCACTACACCCCCCAGGAGAAGAAAAGTGAGAGTAAGACCGACCCACACTTATCCACTGACTGATGACATCAAGCATCAACGCTAAGTAAAAGATACTTGGCACAGGAGCTAGCTCAGGACAACAAAGGTAAATCCAAATGCCAAAATGCAGTTTTAAGAAATTCTCCCTGTGCTTCAGAGCAGGAAGAGATACCACAAATGAACTGATTCTAAAATACATTCTGGAAAGTTACTGTAAGAAAATTGAGTCATCTGAGACTATGACAACACATGCACACGGGAAGGGCATGAAGATCAGCATGAGGGGAGACTAACCAATACTTGGTGTCCAAATCAAGCCCCTCACAATGATTTATGTAAGTAATTTGCTTTAGAATCTTTAATTTTAAAAAAATACCCAAGATTTGTGGTCATAGAGATACTTGATATATAGACAAGAATGGTTCTATCTTGTTCAGTACAGCTAAACCTAGGACAGCAATTCCTAACAACTGAATCTTCCACGTAAACAGCAAAGATTTTTATCCCTGGTATTAAGAGAAGAATTTCCTTTGGCAACATAAAGAATTCCTGCTTCAGGAAATGCCTCTGCATGTACTGGTGAGACACGTATACAATATTTGCTAACAAAGAACAAAATAATGTTTTCCGGTGAAACTCAAAACTCAAAGCCAAATCACGGATTTTCTACTGGCTTCCGGATAAGGCCTTGTGGATGATTTAGGACAAATGTTTTTGAGAAGATGCACGTTTTGGTCCGTCAAGACTTCAGTTTTTAAAATCTACAATAAAAGTAAATCCAACTTAATTGGTTTCATAAAATAATGAGTCAATTCATAACAATCTGCCACCAAGACAATTTGAAACAAAAAAATTCAGTCCTAATCTTCAAATTTACAAACTTTTGAAGGGTCTGTCTTCAAGACAGAAATATTCATGTAACATTACTTGCAGAAGTGCTTCTATATGTTGTCAACAGCAAAACACCAGGCTCTGTGAAGAATCCACCATGATTTCAGAAATGTGACAGTAAAAGATGTGAGCAAACACAAATGTCTGCACCCAGAGCTAAGACTGGTCTTCAGTTAGGAATGGAGGAGTCAGGTCCCCTTGATAACTAGTTTCAGTGAAGACTAAGACCATCAAGTATTCATTTAGACAACTCCCCTACTACAGATCTCAACAGTAATCCTACTCAGCTCAAGTTCCCATTGATACTGCTGCACTGTGTTCAGTGGCATTTCCCCTTAACAACGTTCAACAGATCACAGAGAATCCAGGATGGCTTGGCACGATGCAAATTTTCTCTTCAGTACTGCTATTTCACTCCCATGATACACATTCTATATTCAGTGTAGTTCTGCTCCAAGTGTTACATGTTGCTCAATTCTCAGGACATTTATAAATATGGCACATGGTCAGACAAAAATTTGTGCAAGGGCTGCAGAAGGATAAAGCAAGAGGACCGATTCATCACAGTATGGTGCCCTACTCCCTGCTTTTTATCCCTCAGAACCCTGGAATTAGTGACATTCCCATATCATCTAGCTATTTATTAGTTCTGTGCCCTGAAGTCTGGATGTCCTACATCTGAGAGATAAGGGCTTCTGAAATTCTCAAGTATGCCTGCAGACTAAATTGAGCCAGACTTTCCTGTCCTCTAGAATGAAAGAATTTGTCTGTAGTAACACACATCAGGATGACAAGAGTTCAACCACTACATGGCAAAGCAAGTCTCCCTGCCAACTTTTACCACTGCTTAGGACTTGCCTCACTCTGCTGCTCTCCCAGGAATCAAAGCAAACAGACCCAAAATAAAATTCAAGCAGCTTCAAAAAGAGCCAAAATCTTATGGATGCCCAATTTTCCTTCTCAATAGTTACCTCTTACAGATAGCTGTATCTACTCCATCACATGTGCATGTAACAGCATGCTTTCTTCATTATTCAGTTTTTCAATTATCTTCATTCATTTTCCAGAAAAAAACAAACACACACCGCCCCCAATCTCTTCATCTTGCAGTACTAGTAATGGGAATCTAGCTTTTTTCTCCCATGAGCTAATCCTTTATGTTCAAGCACTCAGCATACATCATTTCAGTCACCTTCTCCAAGGGGGTGCACATGACAAATACAGTCCACTCTTAAGGAAGATGAATCATGGTGGGCACTTCTTAACAACACAGCTGCAGAAGAACACCCAGAGTAGGATAAGACATTTTAGGGAGCCACCCACCCCTGTGGAACTCCAGCGTCTAATGTTTTTCCAGCTTTTTGTGCAATGGATGTCTCTATCCCTAGTCAGTTGTTCCAGGAAGATTCTCCCCAGCTAGGGTTAAACATTGGGAATTCCAAAGCAACAGGTTATGTACAGACATATCAGCATTCCCTCCAACAGAGGGACAAAAAGGAGAGCATTCCAGAGGATGTGTATCCCCTACATTTTCTGAATCCCAGTCTCACCCTTGCCTTGGAATGAGCTCTACAAAGCAGCATCTGTTATGTAATGAATCTCAGCTCCCTTTCTTTGGAGAGTTTCCCCTCAAAAGTAACAGGCAAATCCTGGGATGGAGACAGGTGCTGGGGAGAGGGAGGTCTCCTTAGGATGATTCGCCAGAAGCAAGAGCAGCTTTCTTCTTAGGACGCGCTTTCACACTTCGTGCTGGAAGCTGAGGAGAAAGAAGGAGAAGGCATCTTGGTTTAGTTTACTTCAACACCTAAATGTCCAACAGGAAGATGTAAGAATAGAGTGAAAATAGGACACAACAACTGCAACAGCCTATTCCTGTCATCTGTTGTTGCAAAAAGGCTATTTAACCATTTGGTTTTGGTTAGAAATAGTGTGATAACTGTCTTTTCACAGTATCACTTCAAAAATTCCTCAGTAGGAAGCCTGGAATGAAATTTTGTTCCTCTTGTTTCCCTACTCCTGTATAATATGCTAGAGAAGAAAGCAGAGGTGTCAACTCAGAATTAAGCCTTGGGAATTTAAAATTATCCAGGCTGACATTACATGCATCTTTAGACATACATCTCTATCCCTGAAGATATTCAAAAGCCATGTGGACATGGGTACTGCGAAACCAGCTCCCAGTGGCATTACTTGAGCCATGAGGTTGGACCAGATGCTCTCCAGACGTCCCCTCCAACCTCAACTATTCTGTGACTCTGTTAACAAACAGCAATTCATCACATGCAAAGACGTCCTGCAAACCGCAAAATCAAGTTAACCGTATGACTTAAAACGATGCTCTAAGCAATTGCTTTCATCCAAATTATTTAATATTTAGCCTGAAAAGCTCCACAATGGGAACCAGTCATATAGCACTCTTTATCTTAAATAAAAAATAAAAAATAAAATTAGGAGTCTGGGTCAAACCAAGCAAATAGGACCCCAACTTCACAAAAAGCAGAAGTATTTTGTCACCTATAAATCAAACCACAGGAAATCTTCAAGTACAAGTGAAAACCCGGAAAGTAGCACCTCAAAAAGCACATGGTCACATGGACAGCACAGCTCAACAACGACCAGTTACTCGAACTTCAAGATAAAACCTTGGGGTTGGAAGAAGCCTGAGGGGGAATTACATTTTCCCCGTATCTAACAGGCAGAAGTCCAGGAACGCTTAAAGAGGGTATGGAACTGTTGGATTTTAGATGCACAGAAAGTGTCTGTCACAGGTTGTCACACTAGTATATCTTTAGGCCATAACAGACAGGAGAAAGGACGTAGTCAACAAAATGTTACAAATATCACAAAACCTGAATGAAAGCAAAGCTGGATCCTGGGTTATGACAGAGGCTTACAGGCGTGACCAAAACACAAAAGCTAGAGACTAGTATAGCAAGTGGACAGCAAGTCCTCTGATGTAGGACTCAGCTAGTAAAGACTTAGTCCCACAAGGTTTATATAAGCAGCTTTTAAATGCACTGAGACTATGAAGCCAGAGCCTTCCAACAAAACTCAAAAATCAATGTCTGTCTTGGAAATTTACACACCAGCTCACCTCAGCTTTTGTCATCTTCTTAGGAGTTTTGACACTCTGGGTACGTTTAGGAAGTTTGTCTCCTGCATCTTCATCTGATGGGTCTGTTCTAGTCTCTGACGGGGTTCCATCAGACCTCTGTGCCACACTGCTCTCCTCTCCTGAGGAGTAACAGGAAGCTAAGAAATAAGAGAAAAATTTAACTAATACTTTTGTAAAAACACATGAAGCCTAAAATGGACCATCCTGAAGGACCACGTGAAAGGAAAATGTCAACAACCCTTGAGAAAGATAATCCAAAAGCACAGAGATGTGTTAGTAGATGGGAGGGGACAAGGAAATACAACATAACTTCTCCAAGATAATTTGGAATCTTGTAGTCTTGCTGAGACAAATGCATGAAAAGACCAGCAAACCCCTCCTTCACTCCTGATGTTATGTACCTGAATCCTCAATGGTTTCAAGAAGACTCCCACCAGATGGGTGCAGGTGTGGCTCATGGCTTTGCATATGTAAACCATCTTCATCTCGGATTAGAGTGAGATCCTGCATGCTGAAACTTCGCAGCTTCTCTGACAAGACTCCCTGGCCCTAAGAGGATGTAAGAAAAAAGATCACAGGTACTTTACTTTCACCAAGATCATCTCACACAGGATCATTCAGAGGAAGAGGAAAGGTGCCCCATTCCCCATAGTAGGGTACTCCAAAGAAAACCCAACGCAACAGAGAGGGCAAAAAGAAAAGCACGCTCCCAAGGACCAATGGGGAAGAGGATAAAGCAAAATCCAGACCACTCTCCCTCCATTTTGGGATTAACTGCAAGACAAACTGGAGGAAAGGAAAAGTAGCTTGGTGCCAACAAGTACCAGCATCCCTAACAGAACCATGGCACTAATCGCTGGCACGAAAAACTAAACTGCTGGGGAATTTCCAAATGTTATAGAAAGTGTTGAATTACCTTTGCAGCTGCAGTAACTGCTGCATTGGCAGCAAGGTTTAGCCCTCTCTTGCCAACTCGCATCATGGTTTCGTAGCTCTTGTCACGAGCCTGAGTAATGTATTCATCAATTTCCTAGGAAGGCAATGTGGAAGGAGGCATTCAGCTCTTTGTTACTACCACAACCAAAGTCTCCCCACCATCCCCCTTAAAAACCCAAGCTCCTCTGGACACTTTTATCCCCACTACTAGCATCAGCAATCACTGACCACATAACTGCAGTTTCCCTGCCACTTAGAGAAAGCTTGCAAATTCAACTTTTACTTAAAGTTTGCTGTCTCCAAATCGTAACAACTGAAACAAATCATTTGCTTATATTGACAATGTGAAAAAACAGCATGACTACAGAACATGCTGCTCTTATCATGATTCAAAGAGCTTAACTACTGACAGTGACGATAAGGGCTCATGACACTGAGTTAGCCAAACATGCTTTCTATGCACTAGGCAAACTACTGGCTACAGGACAATTTCCAGCAAGCTACAGTATGACAAAGCCAGGATCATCCTACATCCATTAATGTCAACACAAGCATGATTCACGCATTTCAGTTTTGATTGTTGCATAACTGAGTTAGAAGTCAGTCAACTCCCAGACAAGTCAGTATCTTCTAACAACAAACAAGTACCTTCTCCTTATTGGAGAGCGTTGGGTGCACAAACTTCCTGTAGAGGACACTGGAGCCCTTGGTGTAAGGGGAGAGCAGCCAAATCACAAATGCGATTTTCAGCTCGAAATAAAAAGGAAACCTGAGAGAAAGAGGGAAGAAAAAAAAAAAAACCCAAGAGAGAAAGAGAGAGAGAAAGATGGAGAACTGGAATCAAGATCAGCACAGAGACAGATGGAGAAAACTGGTAGAGAGCAGCAGAGGCAGTAAGAGCAAAGGCAAGATAAAGGCTCAGAAACAAAGAATCCATATATCAAGTCAGAACAGCAGAACCCTCTTTGGAATCCTAGGACATACCTTCTTCGAGTCTCATTTAGTCTTTCATCCATAGCCATGAAAACGCCATAAACAGGGCATCTCTCAGCCCTGCAAACACACCAAATCACAATCTGATAGCTACTCTCATAATTCTGAGGTTTGTTCAGAGCATCCACTGCATGTTAATATCACATTAGGTTCCCTTTCATTTTCCCAAGTTTCCAACTGTTCATCTCAATAAATCTCAAGTTCCTGCTAAGGCTGATGGCTCAACATCTGAAACTTCCAGTAGATACTCCTCAGGTAAGACACAAAAAAAGGATCAGTGTAAATGAAAAAGAGCAGGCAGCATGTTAAAAGTCTTTAATCTCTAACCTCTTACTCAATAAAGTCTCTGGGAAGATACAGAAACAAGTGAATGCAAACTTCCTATTGTTTCCATTAGTAGTAAAAGACTTTTGTTTTCAATGGTCCACTTTCAGCACATGAACAAGCCAAAGCTCTTGTACTTTTTAGATCTTTGTCTGCTTTTCAGTTTATGCAGGAAAATGCAAAACTGCTGAGCACTTTCATAAGGCATACATAGCCATTTCATATCTCTTTAAAAGATGCAGCTCTTGACTAGTATTCTTTCAGAGATGCATGCAAAGCTCAAACACTAAAGCAATGAAGACACTAAGATAACCTGTTCCAAAGCCTCAGTTGAAGACATATAATGATTCGTCATTGTTGGAGGACTCCATTTTGCCTAGCATGACATAGCACTGAAAGGATTAAGAACTTGCTTCCTCCAAAACAGCTCCATGCTAGCAGCTGATGATTTCTTCATGTAAAACACCACTCAGAGCACAGACATGCATCTGATCTGCTCTTCCATACAACTGGTTTGCAAAATGAAACAGGTCCCTTCTTCTACCAGCTTTCTTATCAAAATGTCTTTTAGACCACCACTTTTCAGACTTCACCAGGTCACATTAACAGCTTCACAAAAATGTTTTATATTCTGAACAAATGAAGATCCTCTTACAGATACTGTGTATTTATCCTAACTGTTTGCAAGTACAGGAGATGAAACACCTAAAACAGGAGATGAAACAGCTAAGACAGCTGTTGCTACCCACAGACCTGTTGCAAACCTGCAGACTCTTCATGGTGGTTGAAAAATCTTAAAGGAGAGGTAGTTTTTTCTTGGCATCCTAACACTACTGGGCTCTTCCTTAAAAACAAAACAACAACCAACAAAAAGAAACACAACAAAACACAAAAACCACCAACACGGGATCAAGGAAGAACTCACCAGGAGAGAACAATGTCTGTGAGTGTTTCTGCAGTGGTGAAAAAGGCAAACACAATCCAGTACATCATCCACTTCACCTGCAAAAGAGCAGTCACTCAACAGACATCCATCAGAACCCAGAAAAAAAGTGAAACATCTCAGTAAAAATGTCTCAGCATCTCCACACATTAAGATGAATTTAACAACAAGAAGGCATAAATAATCAGTAATGGAGAGGGTCACATACCAAATGGTACATTATAGTCTGGGGAAACATGTAGGATTAATGTGGCCTAAATAGACAAATGTATACAGACACACTGATGAATGCACGCCCTGTACAACATGATGATGCAACAGCGTTAAAGTCACAAACAAACTATCTAAAGAAAGAGTAAGCGATTCACTTTAAGAAGTTATAGTCTTTCATATGTTATCCTTATTTTAATAAACGTATATACAAATACACATATGGAAAAGTTTAGTTTCAACCGTAGCCCTGTATTTTCTTGATTTAATGATTCTTCTTGGGAAGAAATAACCCAAAATGACAGAGTATTTTGCTCCAACTCATTAATAAGCATTCCTTGCCTTAATCTTTACTCCCAGAAATTACATTTCTCTTTTCTTTTTAAATAAAGGCTCACTAGGAGAGGTAAGATAGCAAAGAACATGCAACATCAATCTTTTCTTATTTAAGGTCTTGAGTATAATGTATGTGTCCTTCTTGTTATTATGGCACATCTGTATGCCTGTCATCTCCCTCCCTACTTCCTCACACATTTCTCTGGTGAAGTAGAGATTTCTTTCAAAACAAACATCAACTAATTCCTTCCTAACGTACACACTCTGCTGTTTTACTAACAAGTCTCTTGGCTACAGGCCAATTATCACTAAAGAGGGATCAGCTGAATTATAAAAACTGCTACCCAAAAATTCCCATTAGCAGAAAAGTCATTATTTTATACAGGTAATTGCCAGTTTTCTTTATTGTTAAGAAGTAACAATAAATTTAAGTAGCTTATAAGTGGAGTGAAGAGGTCACCTTTGCTAAAAATCAACCAACACTATCAGTGTCATAAACAGTGGGAAAGAAGAAATAAACTGAATCAAGGAAATTCCACATATTAAATCCACATGTTAATCCATATAAATAAATTACATTAATAATTTAGCAACAGTCTTCGTTACAGGAAATGAAGTTATAAAAGCAGGTATTTCCCCAAACTTGCATGTGTTGGAAAATCTGACTATCTGTCCTTGAAAGAACCTCCAAAGCTTTCTACAAAACACAATGCGATTATGCTGCTTGCAGCCCCCTAACACAATGAATGGTTTTGAAGACAGTGATTAGAAGCCCAAATCACTTGTATTTTATGGCACTCTACTACCTTTTTAATGTATATCTATATACAATTTATTTATTTATTATATCAACAGTTTGGACAGAACCAGGACTCATTCACTTAACTTCTAAAGCAACTCCATGAAACGTATGGTTACCTCTCAGTGCATCAACAAAAATCAGCTCTTATATGAAAGTGTGAGAATAACGACAAATCAAAGGTGGCTACCCACAGGGATCCCAACAGCCAAGAGATTTCAGAGAAGCAACGTACCAGTAAATCATACTTCAGTATTAACTAAAATTAAGGTAATAACAATAAAAGCAATTAGCAGATACTTAGATATATATAACATAATAAGGAATATACTGGATGTTTTTTTTCAGAAAAAAAAAATTAACCTCACAAATACAGCAGATTTCTTAAAAGTTTCCATTAAGCTTTTCCTATAGTGCTTCCCTTACAGACAGAGCATAGGGAGTTTCAGAGTTTCCAACAGGCCTAAATGAACACTCAAAGAAACTAAATCAAGGATAAAAAGGAAGGGATTTTTATGGATTAACAACTGGTTAAAGGAGAGGAAACAAAGGATAAGAATAAGTGGCCATTTTTCACAATGAGGAAAGTTACCAGTGGAATCCCACAGGAATCAGTGTTGAGATCTGTGCTGCTCATCTTCATGAAAGATCTGGAAAAGGTTGTGAATAATAATAATACAAAAGGTGCAGAAGATAATTCTCTATCCAGAAGATTAGGTATGAGTTGATTCAAGAATTCAGAAAGGGATCTATACTGATTGATCTCCAGTTGACATTTTGTCACTAAATGTTGTTAATAGGAAGTAATGAACTTACAGTATAAGCTTTTTCTTAGTGAAAACTATTGAGGTTACATAAATTAGCTCATGCCACCTGGGAGTGGTCACTGTAGGCAGCCTGATGAAACCATAAGCTCAGTGCTCCTCAGACTTTTTCAGTCTGCTGACAGAATGCCCAGGAATATGACAAGACTAAGCGAGAAGAACAGAAAATGCTGCTTTGTTACTGTTTAAATAAACCGTGTGTTCACATCTTGGATGCCGGGAACACAGGTCTCTTGCCCTGTCTCCTCCTACCACCCCTCACCCTACATTCAACAGCCAAAGTAAAAAACAAAGATAGCTCATAAATAAACTAGAAGGATGCAACTTCTAGCTCTAGAAGTCCCTGAGGTGCAGACGACCAGAAAGCAGACGAGCAGAAAGCAGAGGGGAAGAATAACTGATTTTTTTTCTTATGATGTTTGTAATTCACAGATTACAAGCACCTTCAAAAACTGAGGGCCAAACCAGGCTACATATTGTTTTCAAACCATTAAAAAGGAGACAGGTCTTTGCTGCTCAAACTGATGACCACCAACTTCAGCTAACTCTCCATTAATATCCTGGGTTTGAGTGAGGATGAAACCACTTTTCCTTTTACTGTTTTGTTGGTTTTTTTTTCCTTCAGTAAGCTGGCTTTGGAAATATGCAGCACAGCATCCAAGTTTTCCACTGACTTTTCACATGAAGAGCAGTTTATACAGATATTAGGCTCCTTTCCTGTATTTAACAAACTATTTCTCCCCATCTTTCCACTTATCTTGAGAAGGAGGAAGCCCTCCCAAGATAAGTGAATTAGGCAGATGGCAGTCCAACATCTAAATGCTCATTTGTGAGGTAGTCCTCTCAAGGAAAAATAAATTATACATAAGATCAGCTTTTGCAGGTCAAATACATTTTCTCGAACCAACTCCAGTATTTTCATTGAAAGTAAAAACCATTTTCTGCTGCAGCAATCCAGAATTACGTACTTCAAGAAAACTGCATTGATGAAGCATTAAAATAAACTGAAAAATGAATGTCATACTTTTCCACATCAGTCCCAGTGGGGCTTGTAACAGGTGGTTAGTCAATACTATTGGTAAGACAGCTTTAAGATACTCAAGTATTGTATCGCATTTCTTTTTCCCAATTATGTCAGGGAAGTATTACAGTAATTTAGGTAACACCGACCTAAAGAAAACCAGACCAATACAATGTTTACATTATTAAAAAAACCACAACATTTATGTACCTCAACAGCTAACCTACCCACAAAAAAATAAGCTGGTTCTTACTGTAAGGAATGACTACAAATTCACAGACTCCATATTTAATGGGTCTTTCAGCTCCAGACCAAGTATGCTACAGTTTCGAAAAGTGAGATGCTTTTGGTTTTTTGCTCTCAAGTTCTCAACGAAACAATTTAAGACTCTGAAATCTGAGTCTGTCTTAAAGTCAACATGGATTCTGTAATGGAAACACAAATCATTCCAGGACAGAAATTGATGAGCCAAGATAAAATTCTGGTTAAAAATAAGAATTTCATGCAACAAATGAAGGTCATAGGCAATTGGAAGGAAAGAAGAAAAGAAGGTCCGAGAACATAACAGTAATGTGATACTACTTCATACGTAGCTTCAAAGATAACTAGCTATGAAATCATAGGATCGTGCAATTATTCAGACAGCCTCTTTAATGCTTTCTTTTCAGTTTCTACTATTACACAAAAACTTCCAAGTTTAGTAAGGCTCATCCTATTCTGACTGCATCTTTAATACTCAAAAGATTGTATCAGTTATCAAAGCATCCTGAACATTCAGGTTCAGACTTCTCTGCTGAGACAATATTAAAAAAAACAACCAACAAAACCCAAAAAACCACAACACCTGCGCCAGATGTTGTGGTTTGTAAGGTTGCCCCCTATGAGCAGGAGCGTCACCTCTGCTGGCATCTCCTTCAAAAACCAGTGAGCTGAATTTTAAGCCAACACACAGGAAACGTGTAGGCCAGTCTGAAACACAACAGGACTGTGTTCTGCAATATCTATCGATGACCTGTCACTCTGTAAGGAGCAAAGGAAGCCAGCGGGATGAAGAGTCCCAGACTGCACCACAAAGCAATACTGACAAGTTACATCCCAGCCACCCATGTTATCTGTCCTCTCCGTTAGGTTATTCCTCGCTGTGGATAAAGAGAAACTCATTCCACCCATAAGCCTAATAGCTCTTGTTCCTACTGATCAACTAAGAAGATGACATACATTTAGTGTTTTAAATACAGTAACTGTAACAATTATGTAGACAGAGAAGGGGAAATTATCCCAGAAAGGAGGATGCAGTCCTTGACAAACAGAAAACACTGATCATAAGTAAGGCTGAGACCACGACACAAACCAAGAAAAACTACCCAGCTTTTTGAAAGAAAAGTAGCACTGAAAAACCAATAAAAGGACACGGAATAAGGATAAAGCTGGACGAAACAACTTGTCCTGGACTTTCAAATGCTTGCAGACTGCAGCGTTTATCCCGCTTTCCCTTCTCACTCAGCACCTCCCGAGGAGAACCAGCCCCCGTTCCCTGGACGAAGCCTCCGCGGCAGCTCCCCCGGCCCTGCCGCTCGGGGCCTGG
>NW_009952569.1:58042-59954 GCF_000747805.2 Chaetura pelagica
GGGGCGCGGGACGGGGCGGGAACCGGCGCCTCGGGGATCTCCCAGCGGAGGCGCCGCACGAGGCCGCGGCCGCAGGAGGAGCCATCTTCCGCCAGGTGCCTTCTCGGGAGAGGTCAAGACGACAGGGATTAAGTGCTGCAAAGCAACAGATTAGTTACGTTGAAAAGCATTTCAAAGTGCAAACAGCTCCCAGTTTCCCCCCCGTGGATGTAAAGCGAACAAAGTCGCTGCTGCAGAGGTCAGGGCTACCAGAGGAGAGGGAGGAAGGGGTTTCCGTGGTGCCTGCTGGGCTCGGACACGTCAGCAGAAGCCAAGGATCGCTGAACTGCACATCAAAGCTGAACGGGGGGAACAACAGGAAATACCCTTGTTATATAGATATGCAGTTATAGACATAATATGCATATATAGCTATATACATAATATATATAAAAGATATAGTTATTTTTTAACAATTCACCAAGGAATATTGTTAAGAGAAGCCTCCTCAGTCAGTGCCAGAGTAAATTAGTGGGGCCCTTTTGCCCTTTCCCAGTAGCATTAATGTGTTGGCCAAGGACTGATCAGACCCAGCACACACATCTGAGTCACTAAGATTACCATTACATAAACTGGTTTTTAATTAATTTTTTTTTAATAAAAGAAATTATTTCCTATAAACTTCTGACGTTCTTCAGCTAAGCAAAGAAAAACAACCAACCAGCCCTGAAGGAAGGCACGATGGCAAAGTCTCATTACTTGTCAAATAGCCTTTATGAAAGAGACCAAGGGAAGAGTCAGGACAAAAACAAAGAGCTGCTAGGGAAGATTTTTCTCATGAATGCATGAACTTCAGTATAATGAGCAATGATGAAAAATGCAAAACAATAAATGTCTCTACAGTGACAAAGAACTTTTGTCAGTCTGCTTTTGGATATGAATGAGTACAAAACGATTGCATAAGACTGCACAATTTACACCAATGGGAGCATAACTGACCTACAAATGGGATAAAAGGAATCTGCTCTCACACATCCGAGTAACTCAAACATGCACAACCTCACCAAAACAATTCTACTAGCAACTGCATCAGCTTCCTATCAGGAACCAGCTTGGCAACAGCTCTGCTACTTGAATAATGTATTTCTTCTCAGGTGAGTGGAAGATGCAAATATGAAAGAGACATGGAAAGAGACGTGGTTCAGGGACATGGAAAGTACAATATACGAGGAGTGATAAATACCTGCAGGATGGGTATGTGGCACCCAAATAAAATGTGCCTTAGTGTTTTAAACTGTTTAATGTGCCAAGGAGCAGTATGAAGATTTACAGTGCATTAGAAATAAATAGTGGTAAGAACACCAGAACATGAACCTCAACATTAGCAGAGCAGATGGCCTTGTGAATGTCTCAAGTGGCAGCTCATTGTTAAGCAGAACATTGAGCTTTAGAGCAACTTCAGGAAAGGTATATTAAGCTAGCAATTTACAGTTAGCAAGAGGTAGTTCAATTTATTTCAAAATTCGAAAGAATGAGAAATTAATTAACTTACTTTCCCAGAAGGAGGAACTACTGATACTAAAGGGCTATTTTTGGAACAAAAGCCAACTGCAAGTCAAATTAAAATATAATGCTTTATTAGTAGTATTATTTTTATTAAGGTATTAGTAATATTGTTTAGTGCTGTGTAATTAAGATCTGAAGACCTACCCAGGAAAGCAATTCATTAGTTGTTTTCAAATTAAGACTGTATATTTTTTTAGCAGATATGCTGCTGCTGAAATAACTCATGATAAATTTGTGCTCTATAAATGGTTCAAATAGGTGACCAAATATCTATTAATCTATTATGGCCTAAACAATAAGGCATGGGAATCAAGGTAACCACTCCTTGAATACAGTAGCTTAAGCAAAGTTACATCTAAAATAATGC
>NW_009952569.1:60006-77214 GCF_000747805.2 Chaetura pelagica
AGAAACAGATGCATTAGTCAGGGCTCAAGAACTCAGGAGTGCCTCTGGAAAAGTTTAGCAGAATAAATAAGGGTCTTAGGAAGAAAGGTGAAGAACACCACAGTGGGAACCCTCTCTCCAAAGCTTAAATGTGCTAATTGTAAAGGAAGAGTATCCAATGCTGAAAGGGATGAGGAAAACACAGGAAACGTCTTGAGCTGACAGTATAAACTGACACTGTGGGAGGCCCTAGACTTGCAGATTATTCTGAGACCATTTCCCTTTACCTGTTTTGTGGCTGAAAATTGTTTAGTTAGAAGAGACCTTCCTGATGGAAGCAGCTGTTTGTTATCTCTAGCTTTTGAAACTCATACTAGCCTATACAAGGGCAGAGATATAAAAATCTCTTGTAAGGCAGGGGGATGAAGGAGGTAAGAGAGAGAAGTAAGACAAGTTCTGCCTGGTTATTTTTCAAATGCCTGGTGGGAGCATGCAATTAAGAGGAAAGGAAGCTGTGGGCTGACTGCAGATTCTGCAGATAATTTGGGAGAGAGTGACAACAACCAGGTCTATACATCCCAGAGACAGGGGATGAGTTTGATAAAACACTGAAGTTGACAATCAGAAGATAAAAGATTACTTACCAGTAACCAGAGCCTGGAAGATGCCTTGTCCAGAGGTGCTTCCATGCTGTGCAGCTTCACACTCCTTTTGCACCAAAGCAATACTTACAAGATCTGCCTGATGCATGAATAAGTCACTGGCATCTGTCATACAGCTGAAACAATACCTCTTAACCATAGAAGCTCAGAGACCTATCAAAGGGCTATCAGAAGTGAGGAGAGGGAAGTCCATAGGGGCAATAATTCTGGTGAATATCCATGCCTTGTAACTTTTTTCATCTTACTTGTATTGCAGGTAAATTCAAGCTCCTTCTTGACAACTAACTCCTCTGCTCCAATGTTGATTCCACATCCTCAGGTTCTTCAAGAGGCTGTCTCAATCTTTCAGAGAAACAGCAAATGGATCAGAACCTTTGTACTAAGTACTTAATTCTTCCCATATTTATGTTGCCTAGTTCAGTTGCCTCAGAGTAGTTTATAAACAGAGAAAAGATTAAGTGCTGTAGAATTAACCCTTGAAGACTGTTACTTTTAAAATCAGTATCAATAAAAGGAAGTAGCTGTTTAGTTGAAAACTAGTGAAGTCTTCAGACCAAGCAGACTATTTCTTCCTCTTAATCTGAGACTGAGAGAAAAGATTAACGTGTCCTGTGTAAGGTTTTGAAGGGTCTGTGAAACAGCTGAATGACAATGCTGAGCATGGTTGAGCACACAATGAGCTTCAGAGTTGTGAATGCAATCCAAGTTCACTAGGGCAGGGCCAACAACCATATCATCTTGAATTCATGCTTCCACTTGTCTGTTGTTCCACAGGACATTGGCTAAAAGACAGCCAAAGCTTAAAGTCAGTATTAAAAAATGATGCCTGCCCTCTATCTTATGCAGCTCCATTTAGCAATGGCAAGACAGCATTAAGTCTAACAAATGTCATTACTGCAGTGACCTTCATTTTAAGACATACAACTGATGTTTTTCTTTTCCCTCTGAATTTAACTGTCTCCTTAGATCTGCTTACATTCCAAGTAACACATCAGCTGCCCCTTAAAATTAGTAACCAGAAAACACTGTAATAAAAACTACTGATTGTACATCTTTAAACAGTTTTATAATCACTTTGGCTGGCTACTTTTGCTATAAGCTCTATACGAAGTATGATAGACCTAGTGTTGGGTACTGAAGGGTGAGTGCTTATACTGACCCTTCACCCAAACCCTGTCAACAAAGCACCCCAACCATACACCTGTACATGACAGGGCCCAGACTGGCTGTCACTGCTAAAGATAGTACTGTCATCACCACTGGAAATCTCAACACTTATCATTAATAAGAAATGCAACAGCATGAATATTTAAAACATTAATCATGAACACTATCTCAGAACAGAAATGCACAATGAACAAACTTTAAAACGCTGCACATAGTTTGAATCATCTTCCCTCAAAAAAAGGGTAGCAGAACAAAAAGGGAGGCACCAGAAAGTCAACAAGAACAATCAGAGGCACTGAGCAGGTTCTATGCAAAGATTCTGCAGTCCAGAAATTGTTCACTTTGGAAAACATGCATCGAGGGAGTGAAATGGCACATAAAAGAACTATGAAGCTGTGAAAATGGTCAAAGGAGTAAACAGAGGACACTTATCACGGAAAAAGCCTCTGGAGCCCAGTTAAATTACTAAACTAATAAGGTACATCCTTTCGAACAAAGCATAATTAAACCTTGTGACTCTGTCAAAGGATACAGCAGCAGCTCTAAATACAATTGCTTCTGGCCTCAACATGACAGACTGGCAGTGAGCTTCACAGGCACAATTACAAATACATGAAATATCCCTCACTATGTAATGTGTAATGCTACAGCAGAGCAGATGCTAAGCATGCTTGAAAGAAAACGAAACCAAACCAAACCCTGCAGTTGTTTGGGCTTTATATGTATACATATAACACTGCACTGTATATGTAATGTATAAAAATACAGAAATATGTAACAGAAATGTTATTATCTATATAAATTTATATATATGATTAGTACTAATAACTAAAAACCTATGTTTGTAGATACACAATATATGAAAATTCTACTTCAGCAATTCTGAAATTGTTGTATAGTAACACCTAAATTTTAATTAGTTGAACAGAATTCTAAGAGCTGACAATTACAGCCTTTAATCAGTTGAAGACATTCTCCTGCTTGAGGAGGTTGCTTGAAAACAAGCAAGAATTGTTAAGTGGAATCTGAATCTAAAGAAATGCAAATTTGTGCATCATATTAAAAAAATTGCCTACTTGGAAAAACTTGCCAAAAGAAGTGGTAGTCTCCATCTCCTGACACATACAATCCAGATAAAGGACAAAAGTTTTCAAATGTAAGTTACTGGAGCTGAGTTGCCAGATCAATTTACAAATTATTTTCCTTATCTGGTCTAAAATCTGGATTGCTATACATTTCTTCATTTTAATCTGCAATTTTTTGTGCAAATATTTACTCTAATTTTGTATGAACATTGTTTTAGGCTGGTTGTACTCTATGATTAATAAAAGAGGAAATTCAAGAGACAGCAAATGTTTGCTAGACTCAACCCAACCAAAGGTTCAGCATGAACTCTTAGATCACTGCCCTGGAAATGACTGAAGCTGCCAAGTCTTTGCCTCTTTGATCTTCATCTAATTCTAATTGCTGATACACACACAAATGAGGGAAACATCTCAGCTATAATTATAAACATTCAGAATGGGTTGTATGCACAGAGTAAAACAGAAGTGCCCAAGAAATTCTGCACAAAAGGAATACAGTGAAGTTGAATGGTGAGAACCACTGAAGCCTTCTGGAAGGACAAGACATGAACAAGGTACACAGGCAGAAGCTGAGACAAACTCAAAGCAGGAAGACCAGTGTACAAGTCTGAAAGGAACTGCCCAGGCTGTTACAGTAAATGACTTTTATTTTTTAAAAAATGAAATAACCGTGAACATATTAACAGGCCTGCAGGTGGCACTACAGTACAGCTGGATATAAGGTAGATACATTTCCCCATGTACCCGGACAATGAAATCCATTGCATCGATGCTGACATTAGTAAATTCTGAATACAGTTCTATCAAGCAGGAACATTTTACTTAAAATAGTTCTGGACAAAGTTGACACTGAAAGTTAACTTTTCCTTCACTTTGGAAAGGATGTTTTCAGCTAGCACTGGTGTTGGATGAACTATTGCCTGCAGTCACCAGTGCAAGAGGAGATGTACAACATCTCCGTATGAGAACAGAGTTCATACTCCTTTATATTTCTCATTCTGAGGAAGCAGGGTGGTGTAGGGAGAGGGGGGGAAGATGGGTGAGGACTATGGGCAAGGGAGGTGGGGTGTCAAATTTCTATTCACTCTCCTTTGGCTGTTTTTGTGCTATTTTGGACTGCTTTCTAAAAATCACTTCTTGATTTTATTGAAAGGAAGACTAAATGTAATGCGCCCTTCCTTGAAAATGCAGGAACAGTTGTGGTACTTCAAAAATACTAAAAATATCTACTTTCATGAAATATTAACTGTTTCACTACAAACCTAGTTTTTCACTAAATACACAATTCTCCTATTTCTGGAGTCTCCTGGGGAAAAAAAGTGGGTTCTCCCTTTATTTCTGCGACTCTACAGTGTATAGAGAAACGGCTACAAGAAGGGGAGTGCAGAGAATAGCTTCATTCTTTTCCTTGGCCTGTATCTCACATGGGATGTTTGCTTACATTTCTGCAGTTGGGCTACTGTTGGTCACACTCCTTCAGCAGCTATCAACTAAGTCTGCAGTAGGACAACCCACCTCCAGCACATTACTTCTAACTTCGTGGAGACTAACTAGGCATGAGGAAAAAAAACCATCCACGCTCTTTATACCATTTCTAATCTTAATATGCAGGAACACCAAGTGGTTTCCACGTTCTTCCAATTTGCAAAAGGCCACAGGAAAGGGACATGGCACCTTTCATTAGAATCTGGAATTCTGCATGTGACAGTGCGACCTTCCATCAGACCTTCCGTGTTGAGGCAGCGTAGAAAACAGTGGCTGAAGAGTGTGTGTAATACTGACCACACCAGCTCTTAGTGAGAAGCCTCTGCTCCTGCAGAGGCAGTCTTGTGAAGTCCCTGTAAGTACTGTGAGCAAAAGGCTTAGTTCACAGGGCATTTGGAATCAGCAATTCCTACGATCTAGCTAGTTTGGATTCATGAGCTTTCAGTGTGCCAACAGCATCTTTCACTGCATGGTAGATAATGTTCTTCACCTGCAATAGGAAAAAAATATAAATCAACTTCTACAGACTAACCAGGAGAGTCTTTCATATCTACACAATCAACTTTGACAGCTGAATTCCTAACAGCTGACAAGTATACATCAAGTATATATTATCACTGCTTCAGGATGTCAACAGCACAAACTTTAACTGTCACACTTAGATGACAGAAATTTTAGACACCTGCACTAATTTATTAAATCATTTTCTGGTCACCCAACAGCTTATATTTACTCAAGTTATTTTTAGATAAAGTCTCTTTAGAGATAGGAGGAAATACAGTATGAAGTCACACATACAGTGTTATTTTGAAAATGCCCTTGTGGTCTGAGTCACAGATTCACATGAATCAACCCAAAAAGGAACCAGAAAATAATATGGTTTAATCCTATGTAAATTAAGACAATGCAACAAATCATCCTGTTGTCTTTGTATGGAGGTTAGAAATTCTTCTAATTTATGCATCTTCCAGAAGGGTAAGCAAGATCAGAGATGAAAAATCCACTAGTACTCATAGCAACCAAGCTCTGTCTTGTTTCTGACTTTTCTTGGGTGACATACTAGAGAACAGCTATATATTGAGTACTGCAGGAGCAGCCCTTCTACAGACCTCCACTCACCTTTGTTTTACATGAATGAAATCACTAATGCTGACAACAAAATTTGTAAACTAAACAGACACTAATTCTTCAGAAGCACACATAGGTGAAATAAAAAAAGTTCCTACGGTCTTCTCTCTGTAGGACTTATTTATTCTGTGCTTATTTACTACTTTAAGCAGTCAGATTTATTCATACCAAAACACATTTCATTTTCCTGCTTGAGACTAAGTTAGAATAATTTAGGTTGGAAAAGACTTTTAAGATCATTGAGTCCCACCATAAACCTAGCACTGCCAAGTCCACCACTAAACCATACCCCTGATTCAAACAAGCAAGCCTTCAGTTCCAGAGACGTTTTCCTTCAGGCAACAAAGAAACAAATACAAGTGTCCTTGGTCAAAAAAACATCTTTTCAAAACAAAGCACCACTTTTTCTTTTTACTAGGTAGACTTTTCTGCTGCTGTTTCACTGACATTCAAGATTCAGCCATTTAAAAACTTAATACCAACACATGCACTAGTGGGAAACTTCTCTGGAAAACCACAAGTTTATTACTAACTTTTCTTTACATAATACTGTAGGCATAGGTACATCTATTATTTTTTAAATATTTATCAAATGAGAACCTCCAATGTTGTGGAAAGTGTTTTTTTTCTTAAATAATTAGCCACACACTGATCATACTGAGCAAAGCTGGCAAAACACAGGATATGTCCAGCAACTGGTGTCACAACATGGTTACCTGCAGTTTATCCTCATGGTTTGTATGGGTGTTAGACAGGTGCCTGAACTCCTGGGTCAGTCGGAAGCAGTGCTTCACGTGTTCTGGAGATACAAAATCTTCTGCCACTTTAATGCAGCTGTACAAGTTATGGACCTAAGAAAACCCAAATCAAACGACAAATACATCAAGATTGAATGAACTGCATAAAACCCAAAGAAGACCACCACCCATGTATGTTAGGTTCTCCCACATTTACTTATCAGAAACAGGAACTTAAGCCTAATTGATTTCACACAGAATTGCATCTAATAGTAAAACCAGAACAAAATACAGGACATCTCACATTTGCTATCCTCTCAATCACACCAGTGTTCCCTAAAGCAAGTTCTCTACTGTTCTCCACATTTTTTTGGAATTCTGTTCCTTTGGCTGAAGTTTCCCTACCCAGAAACATTTTCTCACCATTCACCCTCATTATTTTTGTTCTTATTTCCATCACAGCACCATACACTAATTTAGGTATTCATATCATTTTTACTAATATAATGACTGAGATCCAATTGAAAAAGTTCCTGTAAGAAGTGCATACGTGAAAAAGGAATCTAGGTCAGCAATATTAAGAGTTATTTTGAAGCTGCAGTTCTGTTGTGCCTCCAGTTCAATTCTATTTCTCAATATGGCCTACAGTTGGCATACTTACCTGATGGGGAGCACCTGCAGGAATGAACACAGCATCTCCAAGGAACTGCACTATTGCCCAGCCCTGTACACCATACTCATCATAGAGCCGCTTACGTAAGGTCTGGTCCAAGTACCAACTTTGGTCATGAATGGGGTCATGATCTGGGGGATTTTCTTGGCCTTGCTCTTCTCCAACCTAGAGCCAAGATATAGGGTAGGAGGGAAATCATGATACAGCACCTTGATATTGCTGGCTTACAAAAGCCAAAAACCAAAACTATTGGAAATATCAAAAACCAAACTATTTCAAGGTAGGATATTACTGTAATTAAGCTCATTTAGGTCTTTACTAGTGACATGTGCATTAGGATGAAGATTCTAGACCAGGCTGAAAACCTGGGAACATAGGAACTATTGATGTCCTCAAACACAGGATTAGAATAGCTGTGCACTTATGTTGATAGCAATTTGCATCGTTCTGCTGCTGTAAGCAAGCTAATCAAGGAATCCTCTAGGCTTGAGCCTCCTCTGTAAGCAACATACCTTCCGGAGAAGTTCCCTTATCTTTTCAGCATCCTTGGCAGCATAAATGTGCCATAATGCTCCAGGTTTTTCTCTTCCTTCATGGATTCGCTGCTTTGTTACATCGTCAGCATCTCCCTCATCAATTGTTTTCAGAACCTCTGAAAGGGGAATCCACATAAAAGCAGTATGACTACAAAGCTGCTGATTTTTGACACAGAAGAGGACGGAACATTGTGAGCTGCTAAGGCTGGTCACACTGCAACTGCTGCATCACAAGGTGCCCTTGCCAAGCACATCAAGCTTCATCTTAACAAAACTCAGGAAATGTGTTAACTGACAGCTAATCACAAAGGTCAGTCATTAATTCAAACTGAGCTAACTAGAATTTTTCAAATACAAGAAGAAAGCATAACTAACCACCTTTTCTCCTCCTTTCTTCAGGGAGATACCTAATTTACCCAAACTCTGCTGCTTCCATCGTTGGAAACTAATGAAGCATTACTGCACTTTAAATATACACTGCAGATGCAGCAAACAGCCGTGCACATTTGGGTTATATCTCATAAGCACGACAAACTTAAACAATAAAACATCAAGTCTTCTTTCTCACACACACAATTGATTTTTAATGAGCAGGAAACAGCTTTCCTCAAACATTACCATCATCATGGGTCCCTTCCCCAATGGGAATCCCAACATACACCATGACATTAACAGCATCAGACACATCCAAGTGCAGGTTTGTGGTACCAACTCGTCTGTCTTCTGCAGTAATTAAGCCTATAAGAGTGTAAAATAAAATTAAATTCTGTTAAGGCTTTTATAGAAATAACCTGCCTGAATGATCTTTCTAGAATGCTAACTTTACACAGCAATGAGAGCAGAAACCAGGATCAAAGGGCAGCTAGAGTAATTATTTTTCATGTGATGCGTGTGGTAAGTAAAAAGTTTACTGATGACTAGTATTTTTATTTTACAGGAAATATAAGTAGTCAATATAGTTCACACAAGTAACGAGAAGAAAAGTATTCTAAAACCAAAACCTGAACTTGTACTTTATAACAATTTCAGTCTTAAGAGGAAAACAAAATCCAGTTCAAGCAGTGAAACATGGTGACATTTTTTTCTCACACATTGTCTTGTCTGTGGTCTGTGTTGTTAGACATGGATGAAGAAAACTAAAACACAAACATGCAGACTAAAGCGCCCAGAAGCTGGCTGATTTTCCTCTCAGATGTATCAGTTGGACTCAAAAAATATATTAACTTCTTTTTGAACCCTCTATCGGTATTATGCCTATTATATGTATTAAATAATAACTTAGCTATGTCCAACTCTTGGAATTCACAAGGCAAAAAGGGCTCATCAGACAGAGAGGACTAGCACAGGGACAGATCACAGGGCAAGTTTAAAAAAATGACAGTGTGCTCTAGGATAAGCACTGAGTTTTGATTAATGCCACAGCCTTACATATGCCCTTACTATAATAAAGAGTATATACAATAGAGCCACAAAAGTCAGCATCTGCAGAACTGCTCTCACATACCATAAGCATTGTACATTTTGGGACCCAAGTCAGGACGGACAAAGTAGCTTGGCAGTCTAGAAGCCAAATTCAGTCTGCCATCCCTCTTGGTATATTCAGGAAGAGGAAGATTTTCCATCAAGTCCTCAAATCTAGAGAGCGAAAAGAAAAAAAAAGTCATGTTTTCCTCCTCCGGTGCCTACAGAAGTCCTGTGGGCATTGATACCGAGATTTACTTACCTTGTAGGCATCATATCTCTAAAGTCCTCCCCTGGAGGCCAATCCTTTAGCTTTAGCACCATTGGCTGACCATCTTCTGACCTAAGCCGCTCTGCAAGAAAGAAATCAGGATTTCTTCATGTAGTACCTTTTTACCACAGTCCATTACCTTGTTCAAGCTGTAAGTCTTTTGTACCAAGACCTCTTGTATTCCCTGATTTTCCTTTGGGTTTCCAAGCATTATCACTATATGACCAAGCAACAGTTTAACAATTTTATGTATACCTCATTACCTTAGCAGAAATTTGACAGTTTTAGAAAAGCTTTTATTCCCCTTTGAAAACAAGCCTTTCCAAAGCATTCTGCCTTATAACTTTGACCAAAGTCTAAGAGTTTTACCTTCCATTTCAAGAGGAGTGGTACCTCTGTAAAATTAGTAACTGACTCTGGTTCATGCTCTGAATTCAACCCTAACCTCAGTATAAAGCAAGAAACCATGGTACATCACACCCAAAAAAGCTAAATGGTAGGTGGTTACTGATGAAGGCAGCCTTTAGCTTTTTAAATTCTTATTTGCTGGTAGCACTCAAATTAGCAGGGTGCTAAATTCAAGCATTTGTTCTTCACGTCAAGAGGTGAACATGAGTCCTGACGAGTACCAGAGGGAGCTGGCAGCACAGGACAGTGTCACACACAGCAGTGGATGCACAACAGCACAGACTGCATCAGCAGCTGCTTTGCCTCACACATTAGAATGGCTAAGAGGGTGTATCTGGAATTGGTGTATGCAGCAGCTTAGTAGACTCAGTATGACATATATAAAAAAACAAACTCTTTTAGCCAGATTCTTCACCACTGTACATTAAGCCATCCATTGGAAAACACGACAAACTGCAGTCTGACACCTTCACACCCCCTCTTCCCCTCATCCTTTCCACTTCCTACCTTACCAAGGACTGTCAGCCAAACAAAAAGCAACTGATCTTACTCAGACCTAGCAGAGAACCAAAACAGAAACCATGAATCCAAGAAACTAGGACTTGAAGACCTGTGAATCACATCTGTGTTATATATCAAGAGGCTACAGAAACAGCCTTAGTTTGCAACATAAAAAATTATTTTATTGAAATGAAAAGGAATTAAGAACTACAAATATGCAAACCAAAGTGGCCAACCTAAAGAAAACAAATTTTTATGAGCTATGGATTTTAGAGGAGCAATTGAACTGAAAAGCTCAAGGACCTGAATTTAAAGATGTTTCAGAACTTCCCATATTCAAGATTTTGAACTCCTCAGGAATCTTTGATCCAAATAAGAAGAAACTGGTAGGAAGGCTACCCAAAGAGACCTAAGTGAAGAGCTACTTGGAGGAAAACATACAATTCTGACAAATTACACAAAACTGGACAAAACCCAGAAAACATCTGATCAGCAAAGAAAAGCAAGTCAAAGGATGCAAACAAAAAATTAGACCTGCCAAAAGCCCACTTAGAAGTAAAAAATATTAAAAGTAAACAGCAAAATATTAAAATTAACTAAAATAAAGTAGATTAACCAAGGGATTATATCAATACCACCTCCAAATTCAGTGGCTGTTCTACATCTCTTCAATAACCTCCTTGGGTGAGGCAGGGGGCAGAGGGGACCCAGCCACATATCTCAGAAATCTGAAACTTGAAATAACATTTCTCAAAGATAACTGGACCCATACAAATTTACTATTTTCATGAATTACCCTAGCACAAAAGGGAAGAATTTGTGGAGTTTCCCAATTATCATTAATACATAGAAAGACCACAATGCTATATAGCCTTCTAGGCCATTTATGTCTGAGAAACATTTATGTCTGAGAAACAGAAATAGTACAAAATACAAGACTCTGTACTTGGAACCATATCAAAACAAGTCAAAAGTTGGGAGCTCTTTGATAGGAAAATGAGTAGGAAAGGGAATATTCTTGGTCTACAATTTCTCACTTGTTTGCTGCTGAACAAACATTCCATTAAGTCATGCAATAGTTCACAATTTCTGCCTGTGCACATAGCAAGAAATACAGAGAATGTTTTAAACGACACTAAACTCAGCAACATTGCAATGAACCATTACAACACTAACATCTATAAGATGTTAGGCAAGACCACGCTGATCTAGCTCTATATAATATAAAATGCAGCACTCTGCTTTTCAGAGGCTCTTTAATTTGACCAGTTATATCCTCAGGAATACTAACTGGTTAGCTTCCACATCCACACTTGACAGGTTTTCTCAAAGAATCACTCAAGCATTAGGTAATGTGTTACCACATGAGGTACACATACAGCATTGCTATTCATAATACACAAACAGGTACTCGTGCTCACAGATGATCCACTATAAAAATAATCTGCAATGTCAAGTTTACTTAGTTGATGTATTCCACCAAGTCTGAGTTTTAGCACCAAAAGCCTCAGTCTGTTCTAGCTCTGCAAGGTCCCTTTAGTTTTACAGTAAACATTGATTTTGGAAGGAGAGTAAGGATAGTCAAATCACTTACTGTCTTACTAATGGCAACGCTTAATTTCACTGAAGAAAGTTAAAAAAGCAGTTGTTTCCAATGACATGGATTATCTTTTGACACATGAAAGTAACACATACCAACACACTGTAGGACAGACAATGTTTTCTTGGGCATCCCTTCCCTAATCTTCACCAAGCACATTATAGGGTGCACTACTACTAAGGAGCAATGGCTTCTTTGGATGAGACTGACAGCAATTTGGAGTTGTTGTTGTTTGGTTTTTTTTACCTTTTTTTTTCTTTTTTTTTGAGAAAATAGGTGGAAAAGGAGGAGTTGAAGGTAGCAAGACAGACTGCTCAGTTAAATTAGTCAGCCATAGATATTACTTACTAGATATTATCTCAAAGCCATCCCAGAAGTCACGCACTTTCACGTCTGAAATTATGGCACAGTTCCTGCAGTTCACCAAATCTACATCTTGATCTCCAAATTCCAGGCTGAAAGCTTCTGGTTTCCAAAGCTCTGACTTCAACTTCTTATGGACACCAGATACCAGCACGGGCTGAGAATACAAAGATGAATGCTTACTCCACCATAACCAAATTTCTCACACATGCAGCCAAACTTTCTTAAGAGCTGAGACTCCTAGCTACCATCATACAAAAGACACCACAAGTCTGTTTTCATCCATATCTGGTTTATGTGCATCAAGCAAGCAACCAGAGACAAAGCAAACTTCAGTTCCAGGCCATGTTCTGTTACTTTGGAAGTAGTAGTATTAGACTTACTAAGCCAAGTGTATTAGCTCAAGGTGTTAGCAGCAGGGGTGGGCTCTGAGAGATGAGGCTGGAAGCTGCCCTGTGCTGAACACAGATGGTTCCACCTGGCTCCAACAGACCCATCACTGGCCAAAGCTGAGCCCATAATTGATGCTGGTGGCACCTCTGTGACAATAAAGGTAAAAAATGCTCTGCAGCAGCAGGGGGAAGGAGAGGGGTTGCAAGTGAGAGAAATAACTCTGCAGACGCCAAGGTCAGGGAAGAAGGAGGGGAATGAGGTGCTCCAGAGATTCCACTGCAGCCTCTGGAAGAGACCATGGTGACAGCAGGTTGCCCCCCTGCAGCCTGTGGAGGACCTGGATGGAGCAGATATCCACAATGGATGGAGCAGCCAGTGGGAGACCCCACACTGCAGCAGGGGGACATGCCCTGAAGGAAGCTTCAACCAAAGTAGAGCCCATGCTGGAGCAGGCTCACGGTAGAAGCTGTGGCCCTTGGAGAGAAGCCCATGCAGGAGCAAGTTCTCTGCCAGAAACCGTGGCCTGTTGGGGACCCATACGGGAGCCGCCTATTCCTGAAGGACTGCAGCACATGGAGAGGGCCCACGCTGGAGCAGTTTATGCAGGATGCTATCCTGTGGGAGGGACTCCATGCTGGAGCAGGGAAAAAGCACAAGGAGGAAGGATCAGAAGAGAGAAAGTGTCGTCAACTGATCCCAACTCCCATTATTTCCCCATCCCCCCTGGGCCACTCTCGGGGGCGAGGAGGGAGAAGAGTCCAGGACAAAGGAGTAAAGTTGAGCCCTTAAGAACAAGAAGGGGTGTGTGGGGTGTAAGGTTTTTGTAGCTTTGTCTTTGTTCCCCACCATCCTACTCTATTTTTAACTGGCAATAAATTACTTTTTTAGAAGTTGACACTGTTTTACCCATGATAGCAACTGCCAAGTGACCCTCCTTATGTTTACTGGAACCCACAAACTTTTCCACCTTATTTTCTCCCCCTGTCCTCCTTAGAAGGAGGGGTGAGAACACAGCTGGGTAGGGGCCTGGCAGCCATCCAACACAGTGAATACCGAGTCCCCCTACGTCCCCTTTTTGTAAGCACAAATGCAACTTCCACTAGAAACAGCATTTGTAGTGAAGCCTTCTAATATGAAATGTTCATATTCTGATACAATTTTTTAATTACTATTTCACTCATTCTTCCTGTATAGTCATGGATCATCATTAATTCAGTAGCACAAAACCAAGTAGTGGAAAAGTGGCTGTTCACTTGGAAAAGGAGTTTTAGGACGTTTACGCTAAGCTTGAATATACATTCTGCACCAAGATTTGAGTAGCCTCTCCCTATAAATGATCAAGGCATTTGCTCACCTAATGTTACTAGGAAAACGTGTACCAGACAATCCTCCAAACACTGGCAAAGACCTTGTCTGTTCCCCTCACCCTGCCATCTTTAGAGAGAGTTAGCAGACGAGAGAAAAGGAAAAGAGGGTCTGAAGTGAATTTGCACATGGACTATCCCAGCTGAAGAACTCTTGGTTCAGTAACTGCTACCTATGTTCAAATGCCTATGCAAATGTGAATCAATTCCAAGCTGTGCCCTACACATTAACAATGACTGAAGGTGAATCTTGGGTTTATTCACATTAAAAGCTCAGTAAAATCCTGAGAAGCACAGATGTCCCTAAATGTTCTAGGGGTATCAGCATATTAATAGGCAAGCAAGTCCAAAGTTACCTGCTCAGCAACACTCCAGTATATAACCACTACTTCACCTGGGTTGCCCAATGGCCTCTAACAGGACTAGTACCCATTAAATCCTCATCCTTCTTGTGCTGAGTAGGCCAGAACTGGACACAGAACTACAGCTGTGGTCTCCACCAGTGCCAAGGGTTAGGATCACCTCCCTTGACCTGCTGACAATGCTTTTCTTAATGCAGCCTGAAATACCAGTGCCCTTCTTAGTTGTGAGGATACATTCTTGGATCATGGTCACCACCAAGACCCCAAGGTCCTTCCAGGCAAAGATACTTTCCAGATGGCCACCCCCCAGCATGTACTGCTGCACGGTGTTACTCATCCTGAGGTGCAGGACCTTACATGTTCCCTTGCTGAACACCAAGAGATTCCTCTCGGTCCAATACCCCAGCCTGTCCAGGTCCCTCTGAATAGCAGCAGAGCCACCTGGTTTGTCAGCCATTCTTCTCAGTTTTTTATTGTCTGTAATCTTGCTGAGGGTCTATGAATTCTATCTCATCTAGATCATTAATGAGGCTATTAAATAATTCTCAACGCAATACAAAGGCCCTAGGGTACACCACTAGTGACTGGCTCCAGCTAGACTTGGTGCTACTGATCACATCCCTCTGACCGTAGCATTTCAGTCAGTTTTAAATCCAGCACACTGTCCACCTATCCAGTCTGTACTTCATCAGTTAGCCTGATGACATTATGACCGTGTCAAAAACCTTAATAAAGCTGAAATTAAAAACATTCAGTGCTCTCCCCTCATCCACCAAGCCAGTCATCTCATCACAGAAGGCTATGACACAGGTTAAGCAGGATTTAACCAGCATTCCTGAGCCCCTCTTCTCTTCAAGACTATATTCCATGGGCTTCTTCCAAGCACGTATCTGAAAAGGTCGAAGTCTGCTCTCCTGAAGCCCAGGCTTGTGATCTTGCTTTTTTGCTTTGCCCCCTCCTCCCAGGAGCTTGAACTGAACCTCATCATCTGACAGTCTAGCAAAAGCTGTCCCTTACCTTCACATCAAAAACCATTTCTTCCTTGCCTGTAAGCATGAGGTCCAGCACAGCTCCCTTCCCTAGTTGGCTCCTTTATCAGCTGTGTCAGAACATTGTCCTCAATGTGCTTCAGAAAACATTCGTGAGTGTTTGTGACCTGTTGTGGTTGTTCCTCCAGCAGCTATCAGGGTGGCCCTGTGAGGCCCAGGAAATGTGAACATTGAGATTGCACCAGTTGGCTGGAGAAGGCCTTATTACTCCTTGATCAAATGGTCTGTAGCAGATAATCACCACAACATTGCTCAGATTAGTCTGCTCGCTAATCCTGGTCTGTAGGCTCTCCACTGGCTCAGGATCTCTTCCTAGGCAGTTTCATGCATCCCAGCTGCTCCCTCACAAACAGCTATGGTCTCTCATCACCTGCCTCCCTGTCCTGTCATTCCTGAACTCTCCTTTCTGAGGAAGCCTGTACCTATCTTTGCCACACTAGAGTTACATGAGCTATCCCACCCCTTCTCCATCATACCAGTGAGATTGTGGCTGTGCAGCTGCACACCAATTCTTCCTGGTGTTCCCTGTGCTGTATGTATTAGTGCACAGACACTTCAGAAAGGCTGAATTTCTGATGCTGATTTTCCGGAAACAGTATGAGCTTTCCTCACAGTGCTGCAATGTACACAGTTCCTTCCTCAGGTACACATGCCTGAGGTGGACATCTTTCATCCCTGTTTCCTTGAATATGAAATTTCTCCTGTTCACATCACTTCACACTGCTTGTCAACCCAATCAGCTAATTCCTTTCTTGATTACTGGTCACACCTTTCCTCCCTTGTAATTCCTGATGTATAGCTCTCCTAATCAGGTTGGTGAGCCTGTTGGCAAAGATGCTTTTAGTACAACTGAGATGGATCCCATCTCTTCCAAGCAGTCCTCAATCCTCAAAGAGGTTCCCATGAACATAAAACCCAAAGCCTTGTTGTCAAAACCAGCTGTGCAAACAACAGCTGACATGCAGAATCAGTCCATCCCTCTACCCCTCACCAGCAGGATTAAGAAAAACACTCAGGCCCCATGGCCTTGACCACTACTCCCAGAGCCACACAGTCACTCTTGGTATTGTCCAGGTCTCCCTGCTAGTACTGTTTGTGCCCACATGGAAGAGCAACAGAGGGTACATGTCTGAGGGACAGACAAGCTGTGGCATGCTTTCCACCATGTCCCAAATGTGAGGCCCTGACAAGCAGCAAACCTCCCTAAGTCGACAGAGCAGATACACTGATCCCCAGATTAAGTATATTCTGTGATCCCTGCAGGAATTGCAACATTAAGAAAATAGAAAGGCTTTTAACAATATTCTACAAAAAACTAGGGATCATGGATAAGGAGTAAAATGACAGGACCTTTCACAGGATGAGCAAAAACTGCTGCTAAGTAGACTTTAAGCTGATGGATAAACTAGTTATATTCAGTCTAGGAAATGACAAATTTTGATCCTGTGTTCTCTTGACCACTTGAACAGATACCCAAAAAAAAAAAAAAAAAGGGGTGGGGGGACAGGGGAGGACCAAACAAAAAAAGGCAAAAAAACCCCAAACCCAAACCAAAAACCTACTTAACCTAATAGAATCCTTTCAGCTATTAAGCAGAGAATTTCCCAAGAAAGAAAATGCTCTCTCTAGGAAGAACACAGCTAGGGTTGCTAGATAAAAGAACAGTGGACCTAGTTGGTGATATTTCCTGCCAGATCTGCTCTCAGACAAATAAAAACCTCCAACACCACCCTTAATCTTCAGTATGTCAAAAAAGAGAAATTCCAGTATGAAAATTAAGAAAATAACATTGCTGTTGGATAAGAATCCTGACAGTATCCTCAGATGAGCAACAACCACGCTCAGGAGAGCAAAATGTTCCTGATCAGCTTCAGAAAGAACTCATGCTACAGTCTCCCAGTAACTTCTGGGGGGGTAAGGCAGAGCTTAACTTATTTCTGACAATTTCTAAAACAAAGGAGTTGAAAAATGTTGCTCTTACTGC